>NC_141873.1:115470779-115773810 GCF_056163025.1 Triticum urartu
ACAATTGTTTTTAAATGGTAACATGTTTTGAACATTCAGAAAGTTTTTGAAAATGTTTTTTCAATTAAGAAAATTATTTTAATTTCGTAACCATTTCACAAAAAACATTTTCAAATTTGAAACATTTTTCTAAATGCAAAAAGAAACATTGGAAATTGTCAATAATTGCATAAATTTTTTTTTTTGAAAAATTGGGAACTTTTGTTTTATTTTGAACAAAATTCAGAACAAGAATAAAGTTTTGAACTTTTATAGAACAATTGTTTTTTTAGACATTCGAATATTTATCGAAAACTTGAACCAAAAATTGAAATTCTGAGGTTTTTTTTGAAAATTTCGAATTTATTAGAAAAGAAAAAAAACGAAATTAAACTTGGAAGAGTAAAACGTAAAAATAATTAGGAAATAAAAAGAAAACGAAAGAGAAAAAAAAGCTAGAATATAGGATAAAACAAAAATTGGCCGGCCCAGTATTGGGGGACTTGTGCGAAACTTTGGGTATTTGAAGCTCTGTGCGGTAAGTAGGATTCTGTCAGCTGTGTGCGTAGGAAAATAAGTGGCCTTGCTGCACTGGGCCTCAACGCCCGGCCCAGGTACAAAATCTGGGCAAGCCGTTTTTCTTTTCTAGCACACGAAAGCACAAAAATTTAGTATCACCTCGGATAAAAGAAAAATCTTTTTGTTGGTGAACGGATGAAAAAAGCGAAGAAACACACCTTGCTTTATTAGTAGGTATAGATATAGATATTTTATGTAAAAAGCAATCTGTACTAATGAGTGCCAGGCTAGTTGATGCACACTCAGGCGGATGGGATGAGACGCCCGGGCCAGGCTAACCACCATGCCTGGGCTAAGCATATCATTTTCTTTGGTTTTTTCAATCTTCACCATGCTAATCAAAGGTGGGACAACCAGGCCAGGTAGAGACTTTTTCTCCCAGGACACAATCCAAACAACTACCAGGCAGACTCGAGGACAAGCAGATGGCTAAAACCGGCCACTGGTAACGCGAAGATGAATGTAGATGGTGGGGTCTCGAGGAATGGAGCACAAGGAGCAGCGGCTGTTATATGCAAAGATGAAATGGGAGCTTTTTTGGGAGCTTCTGCAATTGTTTTTGATGGCCTAGTGGATCCACCAAGTCTGGAAGCACAAACATGCAATGAAGCTTTAGCGCTAGCCAAAGATCTGAATTTGCGGAGAGTTCAGGTGGCCTCGGACTGCCTAGAGGTTTTGAACAACATCAACAAGGGTGGAGCGCCTGTGTATGGTCTGGTCTTGCACGAGATAAAGGATCGGGTGAATGATCTTGAGTCTGTTAAGTTTTCTTTTGAATTTCGTGAGTCGAACTATGAAGCTCATGCTTTGGTTAAGGCTGCTACTTCTCTGGCAGTCGGACGCCACTTGTGATTAGGGATTACACCCAATATCGTCTGTATTCCGCACTATGTTATTAATGAAGAAAATCCCTTTTGCCCCTCAAAAAAACCCAGGCAGACTCCAGGGATCATCCAGGCCAAACATATAATAGTGTGGACGCCAACCAAACTGACCCTTAGAGCATCTCCAGCCGTTGGCCCCCCAGGCGGCGATTTTACGCGCTCTCTGGGGCGAGCCGGCGCTAAAATCGGCGCGGGCGAGCGGGTTCCCAGCCGCTCGCCCCAGGGTAGCCCCAGACACGGTTTTTTTATTTTGAAAAGTCTGAATTCAGAAAAGTTCGGCTAAATTCGGCAAATTGGACAGAAAAGTTTGGGTAAATTTGGCAAAATGACATTAATATTCAACATGTTCGCCGTTACATAAATTATTAAAAAAAGACATCTACGAGGCAAAGAAGTCGCAGAGCGCGGCAAAGTCGCCGACGTCCTCGTCGTCGTCGTCGACCTTCTCCTTCTTCATGGCACGACCGCCCCTGCTGGACCCCTGCCCGGCGTCTCCATGGCGGACCGATGGTGGCGGCGCTTCGTCGTCGTCGCTGTCGTCGAGGACGACGACGCCTCCCTCATCCCAGCCACGGCGCCGAGCTTCAAACCGCGCGAGGGCGGCGCGCTGACGCTCCAGCTCCGTGCGTGCCCAGTCGTCGCACGCCCATTTGAGGGCCGCTTCGTCGTCGACCTCCTCCTCCTTGACGCCGCCGGCGAGCCCAGGCTCCGTCTTCATGACGGGGAGCCCCGGCTCTGGCTTGACGGCGGCGAGCCCCGGCTCCGTCTTTGGCTTGACGAAGCGCGAAGGAGCCGAGGAGGAGGCGCGCCGGCCGCCCTCGTTGATGACGATGCCGGCGCCGTGGGTGCGCCGACCGAGCGGCGTCTCCGCGGTGGGCTCGACCTTGACGCCGAAGAGCGCCGGCGAGCTGGAAGAGTGGGAAGAGGAGCGGAAGGAGTGAAAGTGCGTTATATCGATTAGAGGGGGGGGTGAATAGGCGATTTTTGTGAAAGTCTTCAAAACATGAAAGTTATGAAGACAAACAGAATAGATAAGCCTATCACTATGCAGCGGAAGTTAGATTACACAAGGCAAGCCATGGTCAAGTATTCAATATAGTGAAAGCACAGTGACAAACAGCTTCAGTGTAATAAGGATCAGGTAGGAAGAAGTTATGAAGCCAAACAACTCATACAGTTACGTTGTGAAGACAAAAGATAGAGCAAGCATGCAATGGCTTCACAATGAATAACAGTAAGTCAAAGGAAGTGAAGATGAAACCAGTGACACGTTGAAGACAATGATTTGTTGGACCAGTTCCAGTTGCTGTGACAACTGTACGTCTGGTTGGAGCGGCTAGGTATTTAAACCAAAGGACACACAGTCCCGGACACCCAGTCCTGAACACGCAGCTCAGGACACCCAGTCCTCACCGTTTTCTCCTTGAGCTAAGGTCACACAGACCTCGCCCAATCACTCTGGTAAGTCTTCAAGGTAGACTCCCAAATCTTCACAGACTTCGTTCACCGGCAATCCACAATTTCTCTTGGATGCTCAGAACGCGACGCCTAACCGTCTGGAGGATGCACAGTCCTCAAGTGTAATAAGTCTTCAGATCACTCAGACACGAAGACTTAAGTGATGCCCAATTTACTCTGGCACTGGGTGGTTAGGACTTTTCTCCTCACTAGGAATTTTTCTCTCAAAGGCTTCGAGGTGGGTTGCTCTCAAACGACAAAAGCCGTGCACTGAAATCTGAGCAGCCAACCGTTTATGGTTGTGGGGGTGGGCTATTTATAGCCACTTGGCAACCCGACCTAATTTGTCTGAAATGACCCTGGGTCACTAAGGAACTGACACGTGTCTCAACGGTCAGATTTCGAACTCTCATGGCAACTTTACTTGGGCTACAAGCAAAGCTGACTTGTCCGGCTCTGGACAAGATTTGCTCTCATTGTCTTCACTCGAAGACATAGGTTTTTGATTTAGGCATCACTTAAGTCATTCTGACTTGTTCTCCTGGACCCCACTTAACAGTACGGTGGTTCCTATGACTCAACAAAAATAAAAAGAACTACGAAAGATCTAAGTCTTCGAGTTCCATAGGCTTCATAACGTGTCTTCTGTTGTCATAGTCTTCAATGTGAATATCTTCATATACCACCTTTGTCTTCAATGTCTTCATACGTTTTTAGGGGTCATCTCTGGTAGTAAAACCGAATCAATGAGGGACTTCTACCTGTGTTTTCCTGCAATTCTCACAAACACATTAGTCCCTCAACTAGGTTTGTCGTCAATACTCCAAAACCAACTAGGGGTGGCACTAGATGCACTTACAATCTCCCCCTTTTTGGTGATTGATGACAAACTAGTTGAAGTTTTCAACGGGGAATATAAAGTGTGAAGTCTGTAAAGGAATTGTCATCATAAGTTGCAAGTACTCCCCCTGAAGATGTGCATATAAGTTAATTTGCTTTTGGAATGCAAATGCACATGGCAGGTTGTACTTGTGGAGATCAGCTTCAGCTTATGATGACAATCTACTATGCATGTGAAAGTATATGAAGATAATAACATGCATAATGGGAAATGGACGTCTGCAGAATGATATGAGTGCGGAATTTATCGTCGCAAAAGGAGTGGTAAAACAAGTAGCAGACGACCATCGAGTTTTCGTGTTTACAACTCAAAAGAACCAAATGAAGCAAAACAAGAGTTGCAAACACGAAGCAAGTATAACAAAACAAGGCACCCGCCCATATTGACCCGCTTGAAGACTATAAACATCATATGCTTCTCCCCCTTTTGTCAGGAATGACCAAAAAGGTTTGAAGACATAGAGTTTTCTACGCGTTCCCAGGCGCAGCAGGGTCGGTGGAGTTGTTTGGAGGTGCTGAGCTTTGAGGTGCTGAGGCAGGTGGTGGTGAAGTAGCATCATCATCTTCATCAATGATCCTCGCAGTGACGGTGGCAGCAGATGAGGAATACTCAGAGTCTTCAAGTGACGGTGTGTTGCGCATCACAGCCCTCCTAGGAGGTGTGGTGTCAAATTTGAAGCGCTCTGTGAAGCCATCCTCTTCAAGTTCAGCTTCAGTGCAGATCATTGAGAGGCCTTTCCAAGTGCGGCGACAGGTTTCGTGTGCGACGAATGCATTCTTGGTTGCCAGATTTCTGATGCGGTTGACGTCTTTCATGATGCTTCTCATCTGCCTCTTGAGCCAGTCGTGATGCCTATCTTACTTTTGGTGAAGAGCCACAAGAAGCTCTCGGTCATTGAGTACACGAGCGCGCTTCTTGGGTCTTGGAGCGTTTGTGCTATCTGTGGCTTCAGTTGATTCTGGTGCACGTGTAGTGCCAGCCATCGGATAGACCCTGGACATGGCTTCAACACCTTCAACATTCTGCGTGAAGCTCTGGTGTTCGACATTCTGAAGACTTATTGGTTGCTTGGCAGGCTCAGGGTATATTGCTTCAGCAGAGGTGTCCATATCTGGCAAGAAGATCCGATGGTTGCGGGCTGAGGGCTGATATGAAGTTGCAGAGTGAATCTTGATCAGCCTCATAACCCAAGGAGCATAAAACTTCAAACCAAAGAGATCTGAGCCGGATGCTGCAAGTTGGCGTATAAAGAGATCCTGTGCGTTGAAGCATTTGCCATGCAGAATACAGAAGATGAGAGTCTTCATTGCACCTTCAACCTTGGCATATGGAGAGTGCCCCTTAATGGGCCATAGAGTCCGCCTGACGATGTGATATATGGTTCCGGGCAGGTACTCTAAGTCTTCAACGAAGAACTCAGTTGGATAGGGTGCATCATGAGGCAATGGCTTCATCATTGAGAGCATCTGACTCATATTTGGCTCAGGACGCTGAAATATGCTCTCAATTGCTTCAGCATGGAGTTGGCAGCCTTCTTCGAAGAATTCGCCAGGAGTTGGAAGGCCGGTAAGCTCAATGATATCGAAAGCATTGGCTTCATGATGGACATTGCCGGTCATCCACTCCAGGACCCAAGTCTTCGGATCTCTGTTGTAGCCTTTGGTATGCAGGGTGGCATAGAACTGGAGCAGAAGCTCTTCATTCCAGTGCTCTTCATCGGTGATAAACGGCAGTAGACCCACTTGCTTGAAGCAATCCAGTGCGTCTTCCAGGCTAGGCAGGCCAGCAACAGCTTCAACCTCAAGGCGCTTGTGAGGAAAGATGCGGCCTTGGTTGTATAGGATGCATGAATAATAGCTGCGCTGTTGATAGCTCCAGAACCTATCTGATACAATCCGTTCCCTTGAATAAGGGTTCTTGGAGCTGTTGAAAAACGTGTTGTCTGCCCTGAAGCTGTTGATGTTGAAGGAGCCAGGAGCTGATGCAGGACCTGGGAACCTTGGCAGTCGTGGGATCGGCTTCTGGACCTGGGGCCCGTGCACAACATGATAGTTGAATTGGGGACCGGCAGCAGACTCAGGCACAGAAGGTTCAGGAGCAGTAGCTTCAGTGTCTTCTGAAGCTGTTGTTGGGGAGGGCTCCACATTTGCTTCGGCGTTGTTTGTGGCAGCCTCAACATTTGCAGCCTCCACACGTGTAGTGGGAGGGACGAACTCAGGCACGTTCTCCTGGAGAACTGCTTCTTGTTGGTGCGGGGGAGTTGGAGCTTGTGGTATTTCTGCATGCTCTTCGGCTGATGCAGCCGGAATGTCGTCAGCAGCCTGAGCCCTTGGCCCTTTGCGAAGCCTACGGAATGTAGGCGACGCCGGTGGAGTTGCAGTGGGCTGGGGCTCATTATCTTCCTCCTGTGGGCGATCTGCCCACGATGCATCTTGTGTGATTGGCGTCAATGGACGACCAATGCTGATCAGTTCGCTTGTCTCAAGCTGAGGAAGGGCTGGATCACCTTGGACATTGTCTTGGAGACCAATGTCTTCAGCAGCGTTGGGGTCGGCTGCTGGAATGTCTTCAGCGTGCGGAGCCTCTATGAAAGCAGGCTCATGCACTGTTAACTGACGATCTGCGTCAGGATAGCGGACGGAGAGGGGTTCAACTATCAAGGGCTCTGTGGGAGCAGCCCGAGATTTCTTGGTCTTGCGCTTCTTGATGTTGGGGTCAGAAGGAGAGGCTTCAGAGTGTTTCCTCTTCCTAGCTTCAGCCTCTGCAGTCCGTGTCTTCTTGAGCTCTGAGGCGGTTGATCGACTCTTTGGCTTCGAGCCAGTCGTTGCAGTGGGGAAGACAATCGGAGCAGTTTCTGACCTTGGCGCCTCTGGTTCAGGCACAGCGGGCTTCTTTTTCTTCTTCGCGGCCACCCCGGGGTCAATGCCGGGACGCCCAAGTGCCTTGCGCTTCTCGGCCTCATTGTAGGCCTGCACGCAGCGATCAGCCAGAGTCTTCATGCGCTCTCGCGAGCCTTGAGCTTCGGCACGCGTCTTCAGAAAGTTCTCTTTCAGCTCGTGCAACATGATCTTGAAGTTTTTCACTTCTTGCACGCTGAGCTTGGCCACGTGCTTCTTGAACTGAGCCTTTTCAAAATCAATTTTCTGCTTCAGTTCAACAATGCGCTGGGCTATTGCAAGTTCTGAAGCAATTGCGCCTTGAAAGGTAATGCTGAGGCCTATGGGCAGCTGCAGATCGTTGAAGCTGATGTCCGGTGAGGCAAACCATTCATCGATGCAGTTGTGGATGATGGCGACATCAAACAGAGGCAGATTGTTGAAGATTTCAGCCTCCTCCTTGCTCTTGATGAGCTGCTCAAGAGCGTCATCTCCAAGATCTTCATCGCTTGATAGATCAATGGTTTCGCAGTGCAGAATGGCAGTAGCTGTGAGCTCTTTGCCTGTGTGTGGCTGAGGCTTCTTGGCTTCTTGGGGCTTGGAGACTCGTGATAAGTCTTCAGACTGCGCACTGGCTTCAGGAGGTGCAGTTGCCAATGGCTTCGCTCTTGAGATTTTGGGAGAAGCGGCTGGTTTTGAAGCTTTTGGCTTCTTCTGCTTTGGCTTCGGCGCAGCAGGGGCGTCATCAGACTCAGTATCTGCTGGAGGGTCATTCACGGCAGTCCCTTGGACTAGGATGCGGGTGATGAGGCCTGCAAGATTGGCATACGGCCCGATGATATTGGGATCGGCGTCGCGTGTGCCATCTGCCCTTGGTTCAGAGGGACCAGGGTTGAAGTCTAATCCCAGCTTCTTCTTGTTTTGCTTTGCAGAGTTTTGAGCAAATTGGAAGTTGCGCTTGAACAGATTGTCATCGCGACACCAGAGAAGTGATGACGGATGTGCTTCAGCTGGCTGTGGTCCTCTCACCATGCATGGATAGAAGCCTTGAGCAATGGCTTCATCTCTGGACCTGGGTACGAGATTTTTGTATAATACGTCTCCCCACGGTCTCTTGATGGCGCACTTTTCGGCATACTCCTGAGTGACGAAGCGGTATTGAAACCATTGCTCTGCCCAATATCTTCGAATCCATTGGATTCGTGTCTTGCGCTGACCATAGCTTTCTTCAGGATCAGTTTTGTACATCTCTGCCAATTCATCAGGCAGATCTTTGGACGTTCCACCACGTCTCTGTCTGCCTCCCTTCCTTGCTGCTGTTTCTGAAGCCATGAATCTTAACTTGGAAGGCTTCAAGATGTTCAAAGTCTTCAAAGGCTTCCTTTTGCTTGACCAACAAGAACTGGCTTCAGGAGAGTTGATGTGATGCTGCAAGTACTCACACTTGGAACTGCTAGACGAAGTGGGAGTTGAGGCCGAGCAGTTCGATCCTCCGTGCCCTAACTTGGCGACGGAAGACACCTACGGCGACGGCGGAGAGAGCGATGTCCGCTGTCGGCGTGAAAACGGCGTCGGAGAGGTTGCAGCAGTGAAGCGCCTCGTCGCCGGCGTCGTCGAGAGCTAGCGGTGGCGCTAGGGTTCGTGCGAGGGTGGAAGAAGAGATAATGACCGCAGTGAATCGTGTATTTATAGGGGTAGAGGCGGCACTGCGCTATTACTCAGGTGCCCCTGGCGATTCGCATCTGAACAGCACGTGGCCAGCATGCGGTATTTTGGGGGCAGTTCCACATCCCACGCACACCTTGATTGTCGGGTGTCGTTCCTACTTCTCCGGATTTCTTGTGGATGAATGAGCATTGAAAACGGTTTTAAAGTTTGTCTCTGTGTCTTCTGCTGACAAGGATGCAGAGAAGACATTCGACAGTTTCAATAGAATGCATACGACTTGGAGAGATAGAGTTTGAGGTAGAAAGCATGGAGAGGTTAGGGTCCGATCACATTCACTTAGTTCAAAAGATTCAAACAAGAAGACATAGCTATAAGTGAATGCTGTAGAGGACAGAACACCAGCATATATATATATCTATATAATCAACGCAGTGAAGATAATCATGAAGACATATTGAGATTGAAGCCAAACCAAATGTGAAGACATTGCGAGGTAACGCCATGAGTGAAACACTTCAAAATGGAACATTTGGTGGTGGCGTTACCCACCGTATAGGAAGTATTAGACCCAGACACGGCGCACAATTATTGTGGCGCTCCGAAGTCAAATTCCACATTAATGTATTCACACTTAGAATGTATGTCTTCATTGATTGAAGATATACTTTACTTAGTGCGTTGCACATTTAAGTCATTAATATGCATAAGTGTTAGGATGTGTGCCTGATCACAGGACATTTGAGGATTCCAAGATATTTAGCTCACACCGTAACTTGCAAAACCTCTTCTCACCCAAGGGCTTGGTGAAGATATCTGCCAATTGCTCTTCAGTGTTGACGTGTATGATATCAATGTCTTCCTTCACAACATGATCTCTGAGAAAGTGATGGCGAATTTCAATGTGCTTTGTCTTCGAGTGCTGAACTGGGTTGTTGGCAATCTTGATGGCGCTTTCGTTGTCGCAGTAAAGTGGCACTTGCTTCAGATGAATGCCATAATCCTTGAGTGTTTGCTTCATCCACAGAAGCTGAGCGCAGCAAGATCCAGCAGCAATGTATTCAGATTCAGCAGTGGAGAGAGATACACAGTTCTGCTTCTTTGAAGACCAACATACAAGTGATCGTCCCAGAAAGTGACATGTGCTTGATGTAGACTTGCGATCAACTTTGTCACCAGCATAATCAGCATCCGAAAATCCAACCAAATCAAACTCTGAGCCCTTTGGATACCATAATCCTAGAGTTGGGGTGTGAGCCAAATATCGAAGAATTCGCTTCACAGCTAAGTGATGCGACTCCTTTGGTGCCGCTTGAAATCGAGCACACATGCAAACACTAAGCATGATATCTGGCCTAGATGCACATAAATAAAGCAAAGACCCAATCATGGAGCGGTATACCTTTTGATCGAACTCTTTACCATTGTCGTCAGGACCTAGATGATGTTTGGCTGGCATTGGTGTTGTGAAGCCTTTGCAGTCTTGCATACCGAACTTCTTCAGGCAATCTTTGAGATACTTCTCTTGAGATATGAAGATGCCATTGCGCTGTTGTCGGATTTGAAGACCAAGAAAGAACTTCAGCTCCCCCATCATGGACATCTGATATTGCTCTTGCATCATATATCCAAACTCTTCACTATACTTCTGATTGGTGCAGCCGAAGATAATGTCATCCACATATATTTGGCACACAAACAGTTCACCATCGTATGTCTTCGTGAAAAGAGTGGGATCCAGGGAACCAGGTATGAAGCCTTTGCTCTTCAGAAAGTACTTGAGTGTATCATACCAGGCCCTAGGGGCTTGTTTGAGGCCATACAGTGCCTTGTTGAGCTTGTATACCATATCAGGATGTTTTGGATTTTCAAAGCCAGGTGGTTGTGCAACATACACTTCTTCTTCAATCTTGCCATTGAGAAAGGCACTTTTCACATCCATTTGATATAGAAGTATGTTATGATGATTTGCATAGGCCAGCAGTATGCGTATGGCTTCAAGCCTAGCCACAGGAGCAAAAGTTTCATCGAAGTCAATGCCCTCTACTTGAGTATATCCTTGAGCAACGAGACGAGCTTTGTTTCTGACAACTTGACCATGCTCATCTTTCTTGTTGCGGTATATCCATTTGGTGCCTATTATGTTGTGCTTCCGTGGATCGCGACGCTTAACCAGTTCCCATACATTATTCAGCTCAAACTGTTGAAGCTCTTCTTGCATAGCTTGAATCCATTCAGGTTCCATGAAGGCTTCTTCAACTTTCTTGGGTTCTGATATTGAGACGAATGCGAAATGCCCACAGAACTTTGCTAGCTGAGTTTCCCTTGAACGAGTGAGTGGACCAGGTGCATTGATGCTGTCAAGTATTCTGTCAATCTGCACTTCATTTGCAACACGAGGATGTATAGGGCGAAGACTTTGCTCTTGCCGATCTGCGTTGTTGTTTGGAGGAATGTCTTCATGCTGAGCATTGTCTTCATGTTGATCAGGTGCTGAGATGATGAGTTCTTCTTCAGGATGAGCTTCAGAAGGCATAATCTCTCCAGTTCCCATAAGCTTGATTGATTCACTAGCTGGGACTTCATCTAGCACATTTGGCAGTTGCTCTCTTTGTGAACCATTTGTTTCATCAAACCGTATATCCACTGTTTCGACCACTTTGTGATGGAAGAGATTGAAGACTCTGTAGGAGTGTGAATCCTTTCCATATCCAAGCATGAAGCCCTCATGTGCTTTTGGTGCAAATTTTGAGGTGTGGTGTGGGTCCTTGATCCAGCATTTTGCGCCAAATACTCTGAAGTAACTGACATTTGGCTTCTTGCCAGTTAGGAGTTCATAAGATGTTTTGTTCAGAAGCTTGTGAAGATAAACACGATTGATTGTATGGCATGCAGTATCAATGGCTTCAGTCCAGAATTTTCTTGGAGTCTTGTATTCATCTAGCATTGTTCTGGCCATTTCAATGAGTGTTCTGTTCTTGCGTTCGACGACGCCATTCTGCTGTGGCGTGTACGGAGCTGAGAATTCATGTGTGATGCCCAAGGTATCAAGATATGTATCAAGGCCAGTGTTCTTGAATTCAGTGCCATTGTCACTTCTAATGTGCTTTATCTTGGCGCCAAAATTGTTCATAGCTCGATTGGCGAAGCATCTGAAGACATCCTGCACTTCAGTCTTGTAAAGGATTATGTGTACCCAAGTATATCTAGAGTAATCATCAACAATGACGAAGCCATAGAGGCAAGCAGTAGTAGTAAAAGTTGAGTAGTGAGTGGGACCGAAAAGATCCATGTGGAGCAGTTCGAAGGGTTGTGTAGTAGTCATGATTGTCTTCGAAGGATGTTTTGCCCTTGTCATCTTCCCTGCTTCACAGGCACCGCATAAATGATCTTTCTTGAACTTGACGCCCTCGATGCCTATGACATGCTTCTTCTTCGCAAGGGTGTGGAGGTTCCTCATGCCAGCATGCCCAAGCCTCCGATGCCAAAGCCAGCATTCTGAAGCTTTTGCAAGAAGGCATATCGCAAGTTGTGGTCCTGCTGAGAAATCTACCACGTACAAATCACCTTTCCGATACCCTTCAAACACTAGAGATTTGTCAGATTCCATTAGCACCAGGCAGCGATATTTTCCAAACATTACAATCATATTCAGATCGCAAAGCATTGAGACAAACATTAAGTTGAAGCCAAGGGATTCAACAAGCATGACTTTATCCATGTGTTGATCCTTTGAGATTGCAACTCTACCTGGACCCAATACCTTACTTTTACCAGTGTCAGCAAATGTGATGTGGCTCTTGTCGGATGGATGTAATGTTGAGTCCATAAGAAGGCTTCTTCTGCCAGTCATGTGATTTGTACACCCACTGTCAATAATCCATTCTGAAGATTTTGAAGTCGCTGGTGTCGTACCCTACAGTACAGTTAGGGGGATAGGCTTCACGAAGAGAATTGTGAAGCATAAACATTTGACGAACCAGTGGGTTATGAAAACTTAAATCCAGATTAGGACTAATAGGGAGAGTAGCATGCGATTCAGGAACGAAGTACATATTGATCCCACTCGGGCATTTTATCTTGCGCCCTACAAGATTTTTAAGGTCCCCAGCAATAGCATCAGAAGATTTTGTTTTTCTGCTGGAGACCTTTCCCTGCAAAAGAGAGTTAAGCTTTCTTAACCACCCACATCTTCAAGGGTGGCTTAGAAGCAATAAGTCTAAGTGCAGCATCTGAGAATTTTGGCTCTGAAGCCTTAGCAAACAGTCTAGCAGGTGGACAATAATACTCATAGGAATAGGCAGAATAATTTTTGGTCACATGAACACGATTCGATGAACCGCTCTCATATTCATATGCCTGAGTATAGTTTCCCTGCAAAATATTTGCGTTAGTGCGACTCAGGTGAGTCCTCTGTTTGTATGAAGCCTTTGGACCATATGAAGCCTTTGGTCTGAGGTTTGTCTTCTTTAAGTGAGGTGTCATGAAGACATTCACGGGAAGATTTTCCAGACACTTTTTCGGAACCCAGATCTTCTTCATAGGCGGTCCATTCCTGCAGTTAGTACCAATGTACCTGGCAAACACTTCACCATTCTGATTCTTAAACAGTTTATAGTTTGCATCAAAGGATTCATCAATGATAATGGGGTTAGCACAAGTGAAGCCAGATAAGTTGGATGGATCTGCTGAAAGTTCCTTTGCAGCAACCCATGTGGTTTTGGGGTACTGCTCAGGTTTCCAGTAAGAGCCATCTGCATTGATTTTCCTCACAAATCCAACACCCTCTTTCCTAGGGTTTCGATTCAGGATCTGCTTCTTGAGGACATCACATAGTGTCTGATGTCCTTTAAGACTTTTGTACATCCCTGTTTCAAGCAATGTCTTCAACATAGCATTCTCATCAGCAATAGCAGTGGTATCCTCAGCAGAGGGGTTAGTTACCACGTCAACAGTTGAAGATATTGCAACAGCAGTAGCAGTGGAACATTCAGCAACAGAATTAGCATTATCACGCTCAATGCATTTAAGACATGGTGGTTCAAATCCTTCCTGAGCGGGACTGATCTGTTCGGAGCGAAGTGACTCGTTTTCCTTTTGAAGATCTTCATGAGCCACCCTCAATTTCTCAAGTTCTTGCTTCCTTTGAAGATAATCATAGGAAAGCTTTTCATGAGTTGTTGAGAGAGTATCATGACGATCTTCAAGTTCCTGATACTTAACATGAAGGTTTCTTATGTCTTCAATTAAGGATTCAGATCGAGTCATTTCAGCACCCAACAGATCATCGCTTCTGTCTAACAGTTTTTGAATATGTTCCATAGTTTTCTGTTGTTCAGTTGCAATTTTAGCAAGTGTTTTGTAGATAGGTTTTGAATCACATTCAGAGTCATCGTCACTAGATGTTTCATAGCGAGTAGTGCGTGTGTTTACCTTGGCACCGCGTGCCATGAAGCAGTAGGTAGGAGTGGAGTCGTTCTTGTCATTTGCGTCGGTGTCGGTGATGCAGTCATTGTCTTCAGTGTTGAAGATGGACTTGGCGACGTATGCTGTAGCCAGACTCGCAATGCCAGAATCAGACTCCTCCTCAGACTCCACCTCTGCCTCCTCAGATGTGGACTCCTCCTCTGAATCCATCTCCTTTCCAACAAACGCACGTGCCTTGCCAGATGAGCTCTTCTTGTGTGATGAAGACTTTGATGAAGACTTGGAAGAAGACTTTGAGTATTTCTTCTTCTTCTTGTCGTTAGAATCATATTCCTTGCTCTTCTTCTTCCTTCTGTTCTCATTGTCCCACTGTGGACACTCAGAGATGAAGTGTCCAGTTTTCTTGCACTTGTGACATGTTTTCTTCTTGTAGTCATGAGCAGAAGCTTCATCATTCCTTGAGCTTGATCGTGAAGATTTTCTGAAGCCTTTCTTCTTGGTGAATTTTTGGAACTTCTTCACTAGCATTGCAAGTTCTCTTCCAATGTCTTCAGGATCATCAGAACTGCAGTCAGATTCTTCTTCAGATGAGGAGACAGCTTTTGCCTTCAAGGCGCGAGTTCGCCCATAGTTTGGACCGTAGATATCTCTTTTCTCAGAAAGCTGAAACTCATGTGTGTTGAGCCTCTCAAGTATGTCAGACGGATCGAGTGTCTTGAAATCAGGACGTTCTTGAATCATCAGGGCCAGGATGTCAAACGAACTATCAAGTGATCTCAGCAGCGTCTTGACGATTTCATGTTTGGTGATCTCAGTGGCGCCGAGGGCTTGAAGCTCGTTTGTGATGTCAGTGAGTCTGTCAAATGTGTGCTGGACATTCTCAATGTCATTTCGCTTGAAACGGTTGAAGAGATTGCGAAGGACACTGATTCTTTGATCTCTCTGGGTTGAGATGCCTTCATTAACTTTGGAGAGCCAGTCCCAGACCAGTTTGGATGTCTTCAAGGCACTCACACGGCCATACTGTTCTTTGGTCAGATGACCACAGATGATGTTCTTGGCAGTAGAGTCCAGTTGAACGAATTTCTTGACATCAGCAGCAGTGACACCTTCTCCAGCCTTGGGAACACCGTTCTCGACGACATACCATAGGTCGACGTCAATGGCTTCAAGATGCATGCGCATCTTATTCTTCCAGTAGGGATATTCAGTTCCATCGAAGACGGGGCACACAACGGAGACTTTGATTATCCCTGCAGTCGACATAGCTAAAACTCCAGGTGGTTAAACCGAATCACACAGAACAAGGGAGCACCTCGCTCTGATACCAATTGAAAGTGCGTTATATCGACTAGAGGGGGGGTGAATAGGCGATTTTTGTGAAAGTCTTCAAAACATGAAAGTTATGAAGACAAACAGAATAGATAAGCCTATCACTATGCAGCGGAAGTTAGATTACACAAGGCAAGCCATGGTCAAGTATTCAATATAGTGAAAGCACAGTGACAAACAGCTTCAGTGTAATAAGGATCAGGTAGGAAGAAGTTATGAAGCCAAACAACTCATACAGTTACGTTGTGAAGACAAAAGATAGAGCAAGCATGCAATGGCTTCACAATGAATAACAGTAAGTCAAAGGAAGTGAAGATGAAACCAGTGACACGTTGAAGACAATGATTTGTTGGACCAGTTCCAGTTGCTGTGACAACTGTACGTCTGGTTGGAGCGGCTAGGTATTTAAACCAAAGGACACACAGTCCCGGACACCCAGTCCTGAACACGCAGCTCAGGACACCCAGTCCTCACCGTTTTCTCCTTGAGCTAAGGTCACACAGACCTCGCCCAATCACTCTGGTAAGTCTTCAAGGTAGACTCACAAACCTTCACAGACTTCGTTCACCGGCAATCCACAATTTCTCTTGGATGCTCAGAACGCGACGCCTAACCGTCTGGAGGATGCACAGTCCTCAAGTGTAATAAGTCTTCAGATCACTCAGACACGAAGACTTAAGTGATGCCCAATTTACTCTGGCACTGGGTGGTTAGGGCTTTTCTCCTCACTAGGAATTTTTCTCTCAAAGGCTTCGAGGTGGGTTGCTCTCAAACGACAAAAGCCGTGCACTGAAATCTGAGCAGCCAACCGTTTATGGTTGTGGGGGTGGGCTATTTATAGCCACTTGGCAACCCGACCTGATTTGTCCGAAATGACCCTGGGTCACTAAGGAACTGACACGTGTCTCAACGGTCAGATTTCGAACTCTCATGGCAACTTTACTTGGGCTACAAGCAAAGCTGACTTGTCCGGCTCTGGACAAGATTTGCTCTCATTGTCTTCACTCGAAGACGTAGGTTTTTGATTTAGGCATCACTTAAGTCATTCTGACTTGTTCTCCTGGACCCCACTTAACAGTACGGTGGTTCCTATGACTCAACAAAAATAAAAAGAACTACGAAAGATCTAAGTCTTCGAGTTCCATAGGCTTCATAACGTGTCTTCTGTTGTCATAGTCTTCAATGTGAATATCTTCATATACCACCTTTGTCTTCAATGTCTTCATACGTTTTTAGGGGTCATCTCTGGTAGTAAAACCGAATCAATGAGGGACTTCTACCTGTGTTTTCCTGCAATTCTCACAAACACATTAGTCCCTCAACTAGGTTTGTCGTCAATACTCCAAAACCAACTAGGGGTGGCACTAGATGCACTTACAAGGAAGAGGAAGAGGAGAAGGAGGCGAACCTCCTAGGCACCCATGGTCCGGTGCTCTGGCGGGGGTGTGGGACGGCCGCCGCGGAAGGGTATGCCAGCGGCGGGTTATTGCCACCCTCGAGGTACTCCAGCACCTCATGTAGGGTTTGGCCGTGGATGCCCCACCAGAGGCGGCAGCCGTCGCTGTTCTTGACGCCGCCCACCACCGGCGCCCCGTTCATGGATGCCAGCCGCTGTGCCTGCCGCCGCTGGAAGTAGTTCGCCCATGCCGTGTGGTTGTCAGCGGCGTACTGGGGGAGGGAACGCTCCTCCTCCGTCAGGGACGACCTCACGCGGTCGACCTCGGCAGTGAAGAAGCCGGGGCGCGCGTCGACGTCAGGCACCGGGAGGATGGGGACGCCGCAGTTGCTGAGCCCGGAGGCTCTGCACGCATGTCTGGCGGCGCCGGGATGTTCACCTCGAACAGGAGCCACGCCTCCCCCTCCTGAAGTGTTCGACCATCGATGGAGAGGGAATGGAAGGGGAGGATGGGGGAGATAGCAGAGCTTGGCGGCACGGGTAGGAGATAGCAAAGACTCGGCGGCGACGGGTTTGGGCTCGGGCTGGTGTGGCCAGCGGCGAGGGTGGTGCGGTGGGTTTTATAGCCCGCGCCATGTGTATGCGTGGCGGGAGGGGAGGCATCGCCGCGCCGCCCGTGAGGAATCAATGGCAAGGTTGACCGGCGGCAACCTTGCCGTTGATTCCCCGCGGGAAACCGAGGCGCTTTGGGGAAAGACGAGGCATCGTCTCGCTGACGCGGCTGGCCCGCAGCTCTTTGACGCCAAAAACGCTCGCCCCGGCGCCCCCGGGCTCCCCCCATCGCGCCGGGTTCGGCGTGGGTCCGCCGGCGCCAATTTCGGCCCAAGTCGGCGAAAAGCGGGCTCCTGGGGCGCGACTGGGCCGATTTTGGGGCGCCGGTGCGGCAAAAACGCTTGGGAAGGACCTGTTGGGGGCGCGGCTAGAGATGCTCTTACCTACAACTCATGACGGACGGAAACAAAAAAACTTATACAAACAGAAATGATTACTTTATCCTCGGGAATTTTTTATTAATAAACCAGACGTATGGAGAACTATGAAAGCCCCAGTCCTTTAATATTAGGTAAAGAAGAGGTGGGAGAGCGTCGCAAGCACTTACTCATTGGTGGCATGCCACATTTTCGTTAACCTCCCTCCCATGAAGATAATGATCGAAGGACTAACTGCCCGGCGTCCTGTTCCCCTGTTCGGGGGACGGGAAGGGGATGATCCGCCCATAATGAGTCTTAGTTCGCGGGACCTCCCTTCCCCTTCAAGAAGCCCTGGAGGTGTCACTGTCTTCGGATCGTCGTCCGGTTCACTGAAAATAGGGAAAGAAGTGACGATCAGGAAATGGACGTACATACCAAAGGAAGTAAAAGACAAGCAAAACTGACCCGCCAAGACCGATAATATGAGTTTGACGATGCCGTCTCTTGGGACCCTTGGGGACAGGCCTATCCTCTTCCCGGGGGCATCGCCGCCTCATGCCCGGGAGGATTATGTCAGGTTCTGACCGCGTGAAGGGAGAACAACCGCGTGTATGATGGAGCACTGCCCGATATCCGCCGCCTCTGCCGTCACCCGAATCAGAGTCAGATGCTTACCCCGACCATGGAAAAAGATTCGGGTGTTCGGGGTCGAGTAGGTCCTTCGGGATGATGCCCCATTGGTTACAGACTGACCAAGATGGAATCACACTCGTTGTTGTCATAAAGGGGGCGGACAAATTCCAGAAGGGCGATCATGCCCTCGAGTTCAACAAGCTCCCTTAGGATGGCAACAATTGTGTCGTGGTCCATCCTGGAACAGTGAAGACGTTGGGGATCTAAAGGACCGCTGAATCACCACATCGGCTGCCCCCTTGCCTGCAAGGGGGCCATGCGGTGGCGCAACAAGTTGAGTGCCACCATATGGCAGTGAAGCCCGAGCTCTGACAAGCGCCGAATGCGATCCAACACTGAAGCCGAGCTCTATCGACCACCGGAGCCCTCCTCCATCCTTTATGCTCGATTGCGCGGGCCGTGGGTTGTTGCATAAGCACCCAGTGTCCCGGAGGCCGATGAGCACCCACCTTTGATTCCAGTTCACCGAGACGGAGTGCAGTTCAAGCTTTGGATACCCAAGGTTTTTCACTCCGTCTGCTAGGATGAAAGACACGCATCCAAAGATCTGATCCCCAGGGGACATGTGCATCGAGAAGAAATGGCGGAAAAGCTGCAACGATGAAATCACCCCCACAAATGCTTCGCACAAATGGGCGAATAAGGCTAGAGTCAAGACTACATTTGGGCAGAGATGGAGCAAATGAATTTGGCAGTGCTCTAGAACGACACGAAGAAGGCAGAAAACAGGGGGACCAACCCCGCAGCGAGGAAGATGACGAAGATGGGTGTGTCAATGACATCAGATTCCGCCAGCCGCCTTGAGCCGGGTATCCCCCACTCGTTGTTCTCCTTGCTGACGAGGTGGCAGACCTTATCGAGCCCCTTGGCGTTCATAATCCTCATACGTGGCAAAGCCTGGGGGGGTGGGTTCTGACGGTGTGGCCCCTCGCTTCGTCCTCTCTTTGCCGACACGTTTTTTCTCCGCAGCGCCATGATACGGTGAGGAGGCGTTTGCTTTGGGAAGGAGAGACGAGGCATGGGCTCTGTCATCTATTGACTCTTCGAACTTATGTTTAGCGGGGGCTGAAACTGCTTGCCAACCGAGAAACCATTTTTTTGTCCGCTCATCCCAGTTGGGGGAATCATGGAACAAGAATCGAGAAGACGCCAGCACATGATGACAGTTTGGCTAACATCTTCATGATGGCGTGTGAAATTGAGATATTGAGACGGCGTATTGCTGCATTGAAGGCCGACGACACGTGTTGGACCCTCTCCGGTCCGTGGCCCCATTGCTCCTCCTTCGTATATCACGGAGGTTGCGATCGAAGAATGGGTCAGGAGCTACTGTTGGACTCGTGGATTATGGGGTATCCAGGACCGGACGACCGAGACGATCCAAGACGGCACCATGGAGAAGCAAGGAGTAAATACGGTGATGGAAGGAGTTCTCCGGGACAATTTGGGGATTTCTCCCTACTGGACGAGCCTCCCAGGAAGCCATCCCGAGAACCTCACATGAGATGGGTGAAGGGGTTCTGCCTGGCGTTACAAAGGTGTACTGCACCTACGGACGAAGCATGGAGCGGAAGCAATGAGGTTTGACTTTAGGCGACCTACCGATGACGTCCCGTCTTTGGGTGGTCATCAATAGTGTTGCGGGACAACCCACTTGAGCACGCCACAAGGTGGCTTTGAAGCAGGCTACGGGTGCTAGGGGGTACCTTCCGTGATTCTCTCCCTTCACCTCAAACCGCCTTCCTCCCTCGCCGGCGTTGTATAAATAAGGAAGGATTGGGACCTTGAACCTTACGATTGCTGGACGTGTTCAGTCCCTGGCCAAACTCTCAAAGGGTTGTTGCTCCCAACTCATATGTAGGTTCTTAGAGACCGACAACGCACACTGCTAAAATTTATTTACCGGTGGCGTTTCCTGTGTTGAGACGCTCGTAAAGTTATATGGACGACAAGGCTGTAGGGTGCTAAGTATTAGCAGTGTTTGATAAATTTAAACGCTGTTAGTACTCAGATCTCAGTGATGTTTGAGCTGTAGGCGAATGCAGTTGATAGTTTGGAAAAAAATTATAGCCGCGTTCTATTTTTCTGACACGTAGCCAGTAGCGAAATCCTACAAGGGTTTTTTCTACTAGTGATAGGAGTAATATGGCTTCCCCTAAGACTCATAACATGAATATGAATTAATCTGAATATATTGCCTTGTGCACTTTTTTGTGAGTGCATTGCACATGAGAAATTAGTAGTTGTATTACAATGGAGCAAAACTTGTTCATTTAACTTAAGTACTACCATTCCCCTAACATTTTCCATTAACTAAAACCCAAATATATGCAAACGTATCCTTTAAACTAAGTTCTAAATCCCCTCAGTTAAATTGTTTCTGTTGGGGTACATAGCATGCAATTTCAAAAAAATTCCTATGATCACGCAAGATCTATCTAGGAGATGCGTAGCAACCAGAGGGGGAGAGTGTGTCCACGTACCCTCATAGACCAAAAGCGAAAAGCGTTAGTTTAACACGGTTGATGTAGTCGAACGTCTTCGCGATCCAACCGATCAAGTACCGAACGTACGACACCTCTCAGTTCATCACACGTTCAGCTCGATGACGTCCCTGATACGTCTCCAACGTATCTATAATTTTTTATTGCTCCATGCTATATTATCTACTGTTTTAGGCAATATTGGGCTTTATTTTCCACTTTTATATTATTTTTGGGACTAACCTATTAACCGGAGGCCCAGCCCAGATTTGCTGTTTTATGCCTATTTCAGTGTTTTGAAGAAAAGGAATATCAGATGGAGTCGAAACGGAATGAAATCGACTGGAGAAGTTATTTTTGGAAGGAAAGCAACCCAGGGAACTTGGACTCCACGTCAGGAGATATGGGAGGTGCTCATGAGGGTGGGGGGCGCCCCCCTAGGGCGCGCCCCTGCCTCGTGGGACCCCCGTAGCTCCTCCGACGTACCACATGCACCCATATATACCTACGTAACCTAAAACTTCCAGAACGCAAGATATAGATCGGAAGTTCCGCCGCCAGAAGCCTCCGTAGCCACCGAAAACCAATCTAGACCCGTTCTGGCACCCTGCCGGAGGGGGCAATCCTTCTCCGGTGGCCATCTTCATCATCCCAGTGCTCTCCATGATGAGGAGGGAGTAGTTCTCCCTCGGGGCTGAGGGTATGTACCAGTAGCTATGTGTTTGATCTCTCTCTCTCTCTCATGTTCTTGATTTGGCACGATCTTGATGTGTCGCGAGCTTTGCTATTATAGTTGGATCTTATGTTTCTCATCCCCCTCTTCTCTCTTGTAATGAACTGAGTTTTCCCCTTGAAGTAATCTTATCGGATTGAGTCTTTAAAGACTTGAGAACACTTGATGTATGTCTTGCCGTGGATATCTGTGGTGACAATGCGATACCACGTGCCACTTGATGTATGTTTTGGTGACCAACTTGCGGGTTTCGTGACATTGGGAACCTATGCATAGGGGTTGGCACACGTTTTCATCGTGATTCTCCGGTAGAACTTTGGAGCACTCTTTGAGGTTCTATGTGTTGCTTGAATAGATGAATCTGAGATTGTGTGATGCATCTCGTATGATCATACCCACGGATACTTGAGGTGCCATTGGAGTATCTAGGTGACATTAGGGTTTTGATTGATTTGTGTCTTAAGGTGTTATTCTAGTACGAACTCTAGGGCTGTTTGTGACACTTATAGGAATAGCCCAACGGATTGATTGGAAAGAATAACTTTGAGGTGGTTTCGTACCCTACCATAATCTCTTCGTTCGTTCTCCGCTATTAGTGACTTTGGAGTGATTCCTTGTTGCATGTTGAGGGATAGTTTTATGATCCAATTATGTTAGTATTGTTGAGAGGACTTACACTAGTGAAAGTATGAACCCTAGGCCTTATTTCCTAGCATTGCAATACCGTTTACGCTCACTTTTACCATTAGTTACCTTGCTGTTTTTATAATTTCAGATTACAAATACTATTATCTACTATCCATATACCACTTGTATCACCATCTCTTCGCCGAACTAGTGCACCTATACAATTTACCATTGTATTGGGTGTGTTGGGGACACAAGAGACTCTTTGTTATTTGGTTGCAGGGTTGCTTGAGAGAGACCATCTTCATCCTACGCCTCCTACGGATTGATAAACCTTAGGTCATCCACTTGAGGGAAATTTGCTACTGTCCTACAAACCTCTGCACTTGGAGGCCCAACAACGTCTACAAGAAGAAGATTGTGTAGTTGACATCAGTCCCTCGAACTCTTGATCGAGCAAAGTGTTGAGGGAGAGTTTCGTCAGCACGACGGCGTGGTGACAGTGATGGTGATGTGATCCGCGCAGGGCTTCGCCTAAGCACTACGACAATATGATCAGAGGAGTAAACGGTGGAGGGGGGCACCGCACATGTCTAAGAAACAATTGATGTTCTTTGGGGTTCCCCTGCCCCCGTATATAAAGGAGGAGAGGGGAGGAGGCCGACCTAGGTGGCGCAACAAGTGGGAGGAAACCCACTAGGACTCCTAGTCCTAGTCGGCCCCCTTCCTTCTTTCGGAGGGGGAAAGGGGAAGGAGAGGGAGAGGGAAAAGGAAAGGGGGAACGCTGTCAGTGTCAAAACCGGCGGATCTTGGGTAGGGAGTCTCGAGCTGTGCATCTAAGGCGGATGGTAACAGGAGGCGGGGGACACAATGTTTACCTAGGTTTGAGCCCTCTCGATGGAGGTAATACCCTATGTCGTGCTTGATTGATCTTGCTGATATGAGTATTACAAGAGTTGATCTACCACGAGATCGTAGAGCCTAAACCCTAGGAGCTAGCCTATGATTATGATTGATCTTGTCCTACGGACTAAACCCTCCGGTTTATATAGACACCAGAGGGGGCTAGGGTTACACAGAGTCGGTTACAAGGGAGGAGATCTACATATCCGAATTGCCAAGCTTGCCTTCCACGCAAAGGAGAGTCCCACCCGGAAACGGGACGAAGTCTTCAATCTTGTATCTTCATAGTCCAACAGTCCGGCCGAAGGATATAGTCCGGCTGTCCGAGGGCCCCCTAATCCAGGACTCCCTTAGTAGCCCCTGAACCAGGCTTCAATGACGATGAGTCCGGCACGCAGATTGTCTTTGGCATTGCAAGGCAGGTTCCTTCTCCGAATACTCCATAGAAGATTTTGAACGCAAGGATCGTGTCCGGCTCTACAAAACAAATTCCACATACCACCGTAGAGAGTATAATATTCCCACCAATCTAAACTGCTGACAACTTTTCATAACGTGACATCACGCCATGGCCCAGTCATTATTCGAACCATTTTTCTCAACCAGCTACTACACATATTGCGAGGCGGTTTTCTTGGCATGTCTTGTCAAAGCAGAGATCGTGTCCCCTTATCACGGGATTCTCATCAATACGGGTATGGGTAACCCAACCGTGCCATCAATTACGGCGCTTGGGGAATAAGCGAGTTTACCAGGCAGGTGGGGAGGCGCATAGCTTCTTCCGCCCTTTTAAAGGGACAAGGACTCCTCCTTTTCACCCACGCCTTCTTCTTCCCTGCCCATCCATTGTTGCGCACTCGAGCTCCAGCGCCCAAGTTCACATTTTCTCCGTAAAACCACTCCAAACATGTCCGTAGCGGGAGGCAAGTGGATGGTCTCCTCCATTACGGAGGAGAACATTACAAAGCTCCGGGAAGCCAGATACCTGGCCGCAGACATCGCGCACCGGCTCCCAGACTAGGGGCAGATCGTCCCTACCCCCGAACCCTATGAAAGGGTTGTATTCCTTACCCATTTCGTCCGCGGGCTGGGATTTCCCCTCCACCCATTTGTTTGCGGGCTCATGTTCTACTACGGGCTGGGCTTCCACGATCTGGCCCCAAATTTCATCCTCAACATCTCGGCGTTTATCGTCGTATGTGAGGCCTTCCTCCGCATCAAGCCCCACTTCGGCCTGTGGCTGAAAACCTTCAAGGTTAAACCGAAGGTGGTGGTCGGCCAGCAAGCGGAGTGCGGAGGCGCCATGGTGGGAAAAATGCCCAACGTCACCTGGCCCGAAGGCTCCTACGTGGAGACAGTGAAGGGGTGGCAATCGGGGTGGTTCTACATCACCGAGCCACGTGACACCAACTAGGTGGTGGCCCCCGAATTTAGATCTGGCATCCCCACGCGGATCACACGGCGGAGGTCTCCGCACTGAAGCGGGAACTCGAGCGGTCCGAGGAAGAGCTTGGCCTTACCAAGAGGCAGCTCGAAGAGAACAAAGGTAAGTGATACCTCGTCTGTTTATTGATAAATAAAAAGGAAACTTGTTGTTAGATCACAGGATCGTCATGAACTTTGCTAGGGGCCACGACTGAAGTGGCGACCCTGAAAAAGGCGATGTCCGAGGCTGAAGACAAAGCGGCCAAGGAGCGCGCCAAGCGTGAAAAGCAAGAGGCCCGAGTCAGAGAGGTTCAGCAAGAGCTCCAGGAGTTTGTCAAGAAGTACGAGTCCTTGGAGCGTGACTCGAGGACGCAAGGGTCCGAGCTTGCGAAGGCCCTCGAGAACGCACAGAATGCCAAGGCCGAAGCCCAAAAGGTCCTCCAGGAAATTGAGGCGGTCGGGAAGATAGCGGCAGGTAAGGCATTCTTTATGCAAAGCAAGCATGTGAAGGAAACTTTCCTTTTACTTACCCGAATTCGGAGCTCTCCAGGAGCGTTCGGAGATCTACCCAGCAGTGTGTCGGATGCCACGGAGTTCTACCGGGCCGAGGAAGGGAGCTCGACGGAGAAGTTGTTCTGGTCTCAGTATACTGGGACCGAACATGCGATGCCCTTGAGTTACCAGTTGAAGCAACTGGTCGAGCTTCACAAGGCGGCCGAACTGGCCATGAAGGGCCTCATAGTCTGGATGTGGCCTGGCGAGCCCCAGCCCGGCAGCTATTTCGGCCTGGTAAGGTGAAGGAAATATGCCCTAGAGGCAATAATAAAGTTATTATGTATTTCCTTATATCATGATAAATGTTTATTATTCATGCTAGAATTGTATTAACCAGAAACATAATACATGTGTGAATACATAGACAAACAGAGTGTCACTAGTATGCCTCTACTTGACTAGCTCGTTAATCGAAGATGGTTATGTTTCCTAACCATGAACAAAAGAGTTGTTATTTGATTAACGGGATCACATCATTAGAAGAATGATGTGATTGACATGACCCATTCCATTAGCTTAGCACCCGATCGTTTAGTATGTTGCTATTGCTTTCTTCATGACTTATACATGTTCCTATGACTATGAGATTATGCAACTCCCGTTTGCCGGAGGAACACTTTGTGTGCTACCAAACGTCACAACGTAACTGGGTGATTATAAAGGAGCTCTACAGGTGTCTCCAAAGGTACATGTTGGGTTGGCGTATTTCGAGATTAGGATTTGCCACTCCGATTATCGGAGAGGTATCTCCGGGCCCTCTCGGTAATGCACATCACATAAGCCTTGCAAGCATTGCAACTGATGATGTATTACGGAACGAGTAAAGAGACTTGCCGGTAACGAGATTGAACTAGGTATTGAGATACCGACGATCGAATCTCGGGCAAGTAACATACCGATGACAAAGGGAACAACGTATGTTGTTATGCGGTCTGACCGGTAAAGATCTTTGTAGAATATGTGGGAGCCAATATGAGCATCCAGGTTCCGCTATTTGTTATTGACCGGAGACGTGTCTCGGTCATGTCTACATTGTTCTCGAACCCGTAGGGTCCGCACGCTTAAGGTTTCGATGACGGTTATATTATGAGTTTATGAGTTTTGATGTACCGAAGGAGTTCGGAGTCCCGGATGAGATCGGGGACATGACGAGGAGTCTCGAAATGGTAGAGACGTAAAGATCGATATATTGGACGACTATATTCGGACATCGGAAAGGTTCCGAGTGATTCGGGTATTTTCGGAGGTACCGGGGAGTTACGGGAATACGAGGAAGAAGCAATGGGCCTTAATGGGCCTTAGTGGGAAGGACCAGGAGGTGGCGCGCGCCCCTCCCAAGCCCAGTCCGAATTGGACAAGGGGTTTGGGGCGCGGCCCCTCTCTCCCTTTCTTCCCCTCTTCCCCCCTTTCCCCCCTTCTCCTAGTTGGACTAGGAAAGGAGGAAACCTACTCCAACTAGGAGTAGGAATCCTACTCCCTGGCGCGCCCCTCCTAGGGCCGGACTCCTCCCCCTTGCTCCTTTATATACGGGGGCAGGGGGGCACCTCTAGACACACAAGTTGATCCTCGTGATCGTTTTCTTAGCCGTGTGCGGTGCCCCCTTCCACCATACTCCTCGATAATATTGTAGTGGTGCTTAGGCGAAGCCCTGCGACAGTTGAACATCAAGATCGTCACCACGCCGTCGTGCTGACGGAACTCTTCCCCGACACTTTGCTGGATCGGAGTCCGGGGATCGTCATCGAGCTGAACGTGTGCTAGAACTCGGAGGTGTCGTAGTTTCGGTGCTTGATCGGTCGGGTCGCGAAGACGTACGACTACATCAACCGCGTTGTCATAACGCTTCCGCTTCCGGTCTACGAGGGTACGTAGACAACACTCTCCCCTCTCGTTGCTATGCATCACCATGATCTTGCGTGTGCGTAGGATTTTTTTTGAAATTACTACGTTCCCCAACATAAGGCGGCTTGTAAATGCCTACCCCCGGCTTGAAGTCATAAAGCGGTCCACCTGCATTGAGGGTGCACGCAGGGCTTTTGCCCGGGCGAAAGTGCACTGGGCGAAGATGGACGCTGAGAAGCTGGTGAATGAGGGGCCACCGGAGGGCAAGGAGCACCGCCACCCCAAAAAGTATTATGACAGTGTCCTGAAGGGTGCTCGCCTTGTGGCAGATGAGTGTGCTAAGGATGTGATATTTGAATGAATGTACTCTTTGATCCTGTAATATGAAACGAGTTCATGTGCGCTATGTACGCTTGTTAATTTAAAATATTACCTTCTGTGCTGCCGTTTATAAAATTTGAGAGTTGGCCAGTCGTCGGCTTCTGCCCCCATGTAACTAGTACTGAGGTGTTTGGGATAGATTTGATCACTCTTTATCCCAGTTTTGGGTCCTTCGAAGGAGGTGTTCAGTACAACGAACCAGGCAATCGGACTATAAGGCTTTATCACTCTCGCTTAGCCATAGAAGTCTACAATTTTAAATTTTGGTGAAGCCCCTAGTATTCGAAAGGCCGAACTTGGGTCCCTATGTACGCCTAAATCGGACAAGGCCGACTCTTCGCCCGAAGCAGAAAAAATCTTGAAGGATTTGAGACCTCTCGAACAGCGACCAGCTCTCGCCGCATCATGACAGTCAGTTTTCGGCTTTCTCTACGGAGGTGCTCGTGCAGACGAACCGGGACACAATCACAGTAGTTCTCCCAGTGCTACCTTAGCCGATATAGCGGAACGTAAGGTACCAAAACATGGGAGCTGGGCGAACCCAACTATTGACCCAAGACATGATTCGGAGATGATGCATATAATGCTATAAGTTCGGGGTGCCGCACTGTCGAAAGTGTTCGGACTTTTCATGCCGTGTTATGGGGTAAACTACAGCCCCTGGCGCACTGGTTGTATCAGAATGTACGGGTGGGATTTGTCGTAAATAAGCAGACAGGAGAAAAAAGAAAAGGTAGAGGAATGCAATAATGAGCTAATGCTGTACATTGTTATTTAAATGATACGTCAAAGCGTATGCATACATGTAGTGCAATAAGTAAAAGATAGGACTATTTGACATGTCCTATCCAAGGTCAAGCTGCGTGTGGGTATGCAAAACAGGTATATCGATCGTTATCAGAGACCACCTGAGGATTCCCTTGTACGTCAAAGCTTCTTGCTTTCTTGGTGTTTCCTTCCCATGACGGGTTCGAGAATCAGACGATCGGAGAGGGCCTTCAGAGAATAGGGGCCTGAAAGGAAGAAAATGTTAAAGGTATACGGGTCCTGTAGCGGTTGAGCCGCATTGTGGGCCGTGCGATAGCCGTGCCTCCATCTATGCCCATGGTACCTTGAGTGCGTAATTATGTACGCGCGGCGCTAATTTCGCCGATTGACTGGGACTAGGACGGAGGCCGAATTGCTAGGCGAGCTCTAAACGTGCCTGGCGATCCTCTTGCAGGGTACTCCGGACTCGCTTGAAGGTGTCCGGGGTCTTTTTCACCGAATCGGCGGTTTGCCTCATAAGGCTGCTTTGCGCTTCTGCTGCAAGGGCCGCAGTGTGCTCCTCCGTGCGGAGCGAGCATTCTGTGTTTCCATTAACCGTTATAACCCCGCGAGGTCCTGGAATTTTGAGCTTGAGGTATGCATAATGCGGTACCGCATTGGATATGGCAAATGCGGTTCGTCCGAGCAGTGCATGATAGCCACTGCGGAAGGGGACAATATTGAAGATTAACTCCTCGCTTCGGAAGTTGTCCGGAGATCCGAAGACTACTTCCAGTTTTATTGAGCCCGTGCAACAGGCCTCTACACCTGGGATGACACCTTTAAAGGTGGTTTTGGTGGGTTTGATCCTCGAGGGGGCTATGCCCATTTTACGCACTGTATCCTGATAGAGCAGGTTCAGGCTGCTGCCACCATCCATAAGGACTCGAGTGAGGTGAAATCCATCAATGATGGGGTCAAGGACCAATGCGGCAGAACCGCCATGACGGATACTGGTGGGGTGGTCCCTATGATCGAAGGTGTGATCGGACAAGAAGACCATGGGTTGAACTTTAGGGCGACTGGCTCCATTGCATAAACGTCCCTCAGTGCACGCTTCCGTTCTCGCTTGGGAATGTGGGTTGCGTATATCATGTTTACCGTTTTCACTTGGGGAGGGAATTTCTTCTGTCCTCCTATGTTCGGCGGCCGGGGCTCCTCCTCCTCGTCGCTATGCAACCCCTTTTCCTTGTTTTCGGCATTTAACTTGCCAACCTGTTTGAACACCTAGCATTCTCTGTTGGTGTGGTTGGCTGGTTTATCGGGGGTGCCATGAATTTGACATGAACGATCGAGTATGCGGTCCAAGCTGGATGGGCCCAGATTGCTTCTTTTGAACGGCTTTTTTCCACCGACCAGATTTAGAGCCACTGAATCCGGCATTGACTGCCGTGTCTTCGGTGTTGTCGCCGTTGTTGCGGTGCTTGTGTCTGTTGCGACGTGACCTGCCGTTGCTATCTTTGGCATCTGAATTGCCAAGGTTTCTTGAAGTGTTGTTGCTGCGAGCGAGCCAACTATCCTCGCCCGCACAAAAGCGGGTCATGAGTGTCGTGAGGGCTGCCATGGACTTTGGCTTTTCTTGGCCGAGGTGTCGGGCGAGCCACTCGTCGCATATGTTATGCTTAAATGCCGCTAAGGCCTCAGCATCCGGACAGTCGACGATTTGGTTCTTTTTAGTTAGGAACCGAGTCCAGAATTTCCTGGCTGATTCCCCTGGCTGTTGGGTTATGTGACTCTAGTCATGGGCATCTGGTGGTCGCACATAAGTGCCCTGGAAGTTATCAAGGAATGCGTCTTCCAAGTTCTCCCAATTGCCAATGGAGTTTGCCGGCAAGCTATTCAGCCAATGCCGAGCAGGTCCTTTAAGTTTTAATGGGAGGTACTTGATGGCATGTAGATCGTCACCGCGGGCCATGTGGATGTGGAGGAGGAAATCTTCAATCCATACCGCGGGGTCTGTTGTGCCATCGTATGATTCAATATTCACAGGTTTAAAACCTTATGGGAATTCGTGATCCATTACTTCATAAGTGAAGCATAGGGGGTGTGCGGCGCCTCTGTGCCGGGCTATATCACAACGTAGTCAATACGAGTCTTGTCTGCTATATTCGGCCCGGCCGAATTTGCTTTTAGTATATCCGGCGTGACGGTCGTCGTCATTCGTTGGGGCGCGCCCCCCGTGATCCGCATGTCCTGCTTTGTTTTCCAATACGTCTCGCAGGTCCTGCGTGTTGCCCCAGGCCTTGGTGTTTTTGTTTGACTGGAGACAGGGTGCGGGCTGGACTTCGGGCTAATACGCCGCTTTGTCTCGGCCACGAGGTGGCCGGTCAGCCGCATCATACGCTGGTAGTGTAGGCTTTAGTGCTTCCTCCTCGAGTTGGGGTAGCAACCTGCGCTTTGGGTAACTTTTGGTTGGGTGCTCGAGTTCGTATTCCTCGGCTGCCAATACTTCGGTCCATCTATCCGCTAGCAGATCTTGATCAGCTTGAAGCTATTGTTGCTTTTTCTTCAGGCTTTTTACTGCGGCTATAAGCCGGCGCTTGAAGCGCTCCTGCTCGACGGGATCCTCAGGCACGATAAATTCTTCGTCGCCGAGGCTCACCTCGTCATCGGAGAGAGGCATGGAATTGTCATCCTCTGATTCTCCGTCTGCCACCTGTTCCTTAGGGCTGGCTTGCCCATCCTCCCGCTTGAAGCCTGGCTGGAGGGGATTGTCTTCGGCACTGTCCGCGGCGTTATTGTCTCTTGTGCCGGTATCACTGCTTTTGCCATGGCGGGGCTTAGAGCGGCGCCGATGACGCCGGTGCTTAGATTGCTTCTCGAGGGGGTTATTCTCCGTTGCCTTATTGCCATCGCTTTCTTTGGGGGTGTCCACCTGTTGGAAATATGCCCTAGAGGCAATAATAAATTAGTTATTATTATATTTCCTTGTTCATGATAATTGTCTTTATTCATGCTATAACTGTATTATCCGGAAATCGTAATACACGTGTGAATACATAGACCATAATATGTCCCTAGTAAGCCTCTAGTTGACTAGCTCGTTGATCAATAGATGGTTACGGTTTCCTAACCATGGACATTGGATGTCGTTGATAACAGGATCACATCATTAGGAGAATGATGTGATGGACAAGACCCAATCCTAAGCCTAGCACAAAGATCGTGTAGTTCGTATGCTAAAGCTTTTCTAATGTCAAGTATCATTTCCTTAGACCATGAGATTGTGCAACTCCCGGATACCGTAGGAATGCTTTGGGTGTATCAAACGTCACAACGTAACTGGGTGACTATAAAGGTGCATTACAGGTATCTCCGAAAGTGTCTGTTGGGTTGGCACGAATCGAGACTGGGATTTGTCACTCCGTGTAAGCGGAGAGGTATCTCTGGGCCCACTCGGTAGGACATCATCATATGCGCAATGTGACCAAGGAGTTGATCACGGGATGATGTGTTACGGAACGAGTAAAGAGACTTGCCGGTAACGAGATTGAACTGGGTATTGGATACCGACGATCGAATCTCGGGCAAGTAACATACCGATAGACAAAGGGAATTGAATACGGGATTGATTAAGTCCTTGACATCGTGGTTCATCCGATGAGATCATCGTGGAACATGTGGGAGCCATCATGGGTATCCAGATCTCGCTGTTGGTTATTGACCGGAGAACGTCTCAGTCATGTCTGCATGTCTCCCGAACCCGTAGGGTCTACACACTTAAGGTTCGGTGACGCTAGGGTTATAGAGATATTAGTATGCGGTAAACCCGAAAGTTGTTCGGAGTCCCGGATGAGATCCCGGATGTCACGAGGAGTTCCGGAATGGTCCGGAGGTAAAGAATTATATATAGGAAGTGCTATTTCGGCCATCGGGACAAGTTTCCGGGTCATCGGTATTGTACCGGGACCACCGGAAGGGTCCCGGGGGTCCACCGAGTGGGGCCACCTGCCCCGGGGGGCCACATGGGCTGTAGGGGTTGTGCCTTGGCCTATATGGGCCAAGGGCACCAGCCCCAAGAGGCCCATGCGCCAAGAGAAGAGAAAAAGGGGAGAGTCCTACAAGGGGAAGGCACCTCCGAGGTGCCTTGGGGAGGATGGACTCCTCCCCACCCTTGGCCGCACCCTTCCTTGGAGGAAGGGGCAAGGGCTGCGCCTCCCCCTCTCCCTTGGCCCTATATATAGTGGGGAAAAAGGAGGAGCAAACCAATCTAAGGCCTGGCGCCTCCCTCTCCCTCCCGTGACACATCTCCCTCTTCCCGCAGCGCTTAGCGAAGCCCTGTTGGAATCCCGCTACTTCCACCACGCCGTCGTGCTGCTGGATCTCCATCAACCTCTCCCTCCTCCTTGCTGGATCAAGGCATGGGAGACGTCTTCGTTCCGTACGTGTGTTGAACGCGGAGGTGCCGTCCGTTCGGCGCTAGGATCATCGGTGATTTGAATCACGACGAGTACGACTCCATCAACCCCGTTCTCTTGAACGCTTCCGCTTAGAGATCTACAAGGGTATGTAGATGCACTCTCCTTCCCCTCGTTGCTAGTCTCTCCATAGATAGATCTTGGTGACACGTAGGAAAATTTTGAATTTCTGCTACGTTCACCAGCACCACCATGTATATATCATATGATGAGGTGGCTGTCCAGCGCCCTGTGGGCGGTGGTTCCTGTTCTTCTCCTGCATCGTCGTCCATACCGTCGATGTCTTCGGAGCCGAAATCAAGCATGTGGTTAAGTTGTCGACAGTGGCTATTAAGTGGGTGGTGGGTGGGGGACGAATTTCTTCATCGTCCGTTTCCCGCTTGAGCCGGACACAGTTCGGCCAAGGGCCTCCTGACAAGGAGAGAGACCTTAATGAATTTAGCACGTCGCCGAAGGGCAAGTGCTGAAAGATATCTGCGGAGGTGAACTCCATGATCGGTGCCCAATCAGATTCGATAGGCATGAACGCAGGCGGTTTGGAGCCTGTGGCCGGGGACGAATCCAAGGGTCCAGCAACACAGGTCTCGTAGGAAGTGAAGTCACTATTCGGCTCTATCGCCACTGAGCGTGTGGCCTCCGTGGTGGGGTCCATCCACCCGTCCTCAAACGGCACGATATGCTCCGGATTGAGGGCCGGAGTAGCCACAGGTGTGATCTCCCGAACACCGTCCGACGGCAGAGCTAAGTCATGCTCATCGTGACTGTGCGGCGTACCTGACATGGGCTCGAATCCGTCGAAGATCAACTCTCCGCGAACGTCGGTAGTATAGTTCAAGCTTCCAAATCTGACCTGATGGCCAGGGGTGTAGCTCTCGATCTGCTCCAGATGGCCAAGCGAGTTGGCCCGCAGTACAAAGCCGCCGAATACGAAGATCTGTCCGGGGAGAAAAACCTCACCCTGGATCGCCTCGTTGCCGATGATCTAAGAAGCCATGAAGCCTTATGGTGACGACACAGTGGGACTCTCAATGAAAGCACCAATGTTGGTGTCAAAACCGGCGGATCTCGGGTAGGGGGTCCCGAACTGTGCGTCTAAGGAGGATGGTAACAGGAGGCGGGGGACACAATGTTTACCCAGGCTCGGGCCCTCTCGATGGAGGTAATACCCTACGTCCTGCTTGATTGATCTTGATGATATGAGTATTACAAGAGTTGATCTACCACGAGATCGTAGAGGCTAAACCCTAGGAGCTAGCCTATGATTATGATTGATCTTGTCCTACAGACTAAACCCTCCGGTTTATATAGACATCGGAGGGGGCTAGGGTTACACAGAGTCGGTTACAAGGGAGGAGATCTACATATCCGAATTTCCAAGCTTTCCTTCCACGCAAAGGAGAGTCCCCTCCGGACACGGGACGAAGTCTTCAATCTTGTATCTTCATAGTCCGATAGTCCGGCTGTCCGAGGGCCCCCTAATCCAGGACTCCCTCAGACGCGCCCCCTCCCCTTGTCCAATTCAGACTGCCCATGGGGGGGGGGCGTGCGCCACCCCTTGTGGGCTTCCCTCTCTCTCCCCTTATGGCCCATGTGTCCCATTACTTTCCCTGGGGGGTTCCGGTAACCCCTCGGTACTCCGATAAATATCTGAAACACTCCGAAACCATTCCGGTGTCCGAATACTATCGTCCAATATATCAATCTTTACCTCTCGACCATTTCGAGACTCCTCATCATGTCCGTTATCTCATCCGGGACTCCAAACAATCTTCGGCCACCAAAACACATAACTCATAATACAAATCGTCATCGAATGTTAAGCGTGCGGACCCTACGGGTTCGAGAACTATGTAGACATGACCAAGACACATCTTCAATCAATAACCAACAACGGAACCTGGATGATCATATTGGTTCCTACATATTCTATGAAGATCTTTATCGGTCAAACCGCAATGACAACATACGTCATTCCCTTTGTCATCGGTATGTTACTTGCCCGAGATTTGATCGTCGGTATCCTCATACCTAGTTTAATCTCGTTACCGGCAAATATCTTTACTCGTTCCGTAATGCATCATCCCGCAACTAACTCATTAGTCACATTCTTGCAAGGCTTATCATGATGTGCATTACCAAGAGGGCCCATAGATACCTCTCCGATACTCGGAGTGACAAATCCTAATCTTGATCTATGCCAACCTAACAAACACCTTCGGAGACACCTGTAGAGCATCTTTATTATCACCCAGTTACGTTGTGAGTTTGATAGCACACAAGGTGTTCCTCTGGTATTCGGGAGTTGCATAATCTCATAGTCAAAGGAATATGTATAAGTCATGAAGAAAGCAATAGCAATAAAACTTAATGATCATTATGCTAAGCTAACGTATGGGTCTTGTCCATCACATCATTCTCCTAATGATGTGATCTCGTTCATCAAATGACAACACATGTCTATGGTCAGGAAACTTAACCACCTTTGATTAACGAGCTAGTCAAGTAGAGGCATACTAGGGACACTTTGTTTTGTCTATGTATTCACACATACATCAAGTTTCCGGTTAATACAATTCTAGCATGAATAATAAACATTTATCATGATATAAGGAAATATAAATAACAACTTTATTATTGCCTCTAGGGCATATTTCCTTCAGTCTGCCACTTGCAGTAGAGTCAATAATCTAGATTACATTGTAATGATTCTAACACCCATGGAGTCTTGGTGTTGATAATGTTTTGCTCGTGGAAGAGGCTTAGTCAACGGGTTTGCAACATTCATATCCGTATGTATTTTGCAAATCTCTATGTCTCCCTCCTTGACTTGATCATGGATGGAGTTGAAGTGTCTCTTGATGTGTTTGGTTCTCTTTTGAAATATGGATTCCTTCGCTAAGGTAATTGCACCAGTATTGTCACAAAAGATTTTCATTGGACCCGATGCACTAGGTATAACACCTAGATCGGATATTAACTCCTTCATCCAGACTCCTTCGTTTGCTGCTTCCGAAGCAGCTATGTACTCCGCTTCACACGTAGATTCCACCACGACGCTTTGCTTGGAACTGCACCAACTGACAGCTCCACCATTCAATATAAATACGTATCCGGTTTGTGACTTAGAGTCATCCGGATCAGTGTCAAAGCTAGCATCGACGTAACCATTTACGACAAGCTCTTTGTCACCCCCATAAATGAGAAACATATCCTTAGTCCTTTTCAGGTATTACAGGATGTTCTTGACCGTTTTCCAGTGATCCACTCCTGGATTACTTTGGAACCTCCCCGCTAATTACACAAGGTCGGTTACAAAGGAGGAGATATCCATATCCGTACTGCCTAGATTGCCTTCCACGCCAAGTAGAGTCCCATCCGGACATGAGACAAAGTCTTCAATCTTGTATCTTCATGGTCCAACAGTCCGGCCGAAGGATATAGTCCGGCTGTCCGGAGACCCCCTAATCCAGGACTCCCTCAGTAGCCCCTGAACCAGGCTTCAATGACGTCGAGTCCGGCGTGCAGTATTGTCTTCGGCATTGCAAGGCGGATTCCTCCTCCGAACACATCACAGAAGAGTTTGAATACCAGGATAGTGTCCGACCCTGCAAAGTAAATTCCACATACCACTGTAGAGAGAATAATATTTCCACAAATATTAATCTGCTGACACGCTTCGGCAACATGACATCAGGCCATGGCTCGGTGATTATTCGAACCGTTTTTCTTCAACCAGCTCCACACATAACGCGAGGCGGTTTCTTGACACGTCTTGTCAAAGCAGAGATCGTGTTCCCCTTATTACGGGATTCTCATCAATACGGGCGTGGGTAACCCATCTGCGCCATCGATTACGATGCTTGGGGAATAAGCGAGTTTTACCAGGCTAGTGGGGGCGCATGGCTTCGGCCGCCCTTATAAAGGGACAAGGTTTAACCTTTTTCTACCCATGCCTTCTTCCTCCTTGCTCATCCACTCTTGCGCACTCGAGCTCCAACGCCCAAGCCCACATCCTTCCCCTCAACCTTCTCCAATCATGTCCGGAGCGGGAGGCAAATGGATGGCTTCCTCTGTTACGGAGGGACACATCAAGAAGCTGCGCGGAGCCAGATACTTGGCCGCGAATATCGCGCATCGGCTGCCCGCTGCGAGGAAGATCATTCCTACCCCTGAACCTCACGAGAGGGTAGTATTCCTCCACCACTTCCTCCGCGTACTGGGGTTTCCCCTCCATCCATTCGTTCGTGGTATCATGTTCTACTACGGGCTGGACTTCCATGATCTGGCCCCGAACTTCGTCCTCAACATTTCGGCGTTCATCGTCGTGTGTGAGGCTTTCCTCCGCATCCGGCCCCACTTCGGCATGTGGTTAAAGACCTTCAATATCAAGCCGAAGGTGGTGGGCGGCCAACAAGCAGAATGTGGTGGAGCCATGGTGGGCAAGATGCCCAACGTTATATGGCTTGAAGGCTCCTTCGTGGAGACCATAAAGGGGTGGCAATCGACGTGGTTCTACATCACCGAGCCGCGCGACGCCAAATGGGTGGCTGCCCCCGAGTTTCGATCCGGAATCCCCACGCGGCTCACCTCCTGGAAAGAGAAGGGCCTGTCCTGGGGTTCATCGGTAGAGCTGGACGGACTCCAGAAATGTATCCGGAATATGGCCGGCAAGAAGCTCAAGCTTGTCAATATAGTCCAGGTCATGCTCATCCGCCGGATCCTCCCATGCCAACAACAGGACTTCAACTTGTGGGAGTTCGACCCAGCCCAGCACCAGACTCTGAGAGAGCTCTTCGACACGACGCACAAGGACGTCTGGAAGGTGCTGTTCAAGGGTGCAGAGGTCCCTCCCTCCCTCACCGAGGACCGCGGGCTAAGCGCGAAGCGCCAAGCGCATTCGATGAGTTCTATACATCCGGTAGGATATTTATTTCCCCTAGCTTAACCATGTGCGGGGTCTGAGCTCCATGCCTTTGACAGGACTGGGTGGAGATGTAGGGGCAGATTAACTGTCTGACCCCTCTGCCCGAAGACACTGCAGACGCCCTCCTGACGGAGATGCTGACTCCGGCTCCTTACAAGGTGCCGGAGAAGACCAAGAAGGCCAAGGGAACCCGAAAGAGTTCCCGACGCCAGGCGTTATCGGACTTATCGTCCGATAACTCCGCGACGCACTCCTCCCCCAAAGACGAGGAGGAAGATGAAGATGCTCCCCCTCCAGTCGGGGGAGACAAGAAAAGGAAGGCCGCCCCAACCGGGGGGGGGGGGCGAAGGGTCCAAGAAGGGAAGGACTCTCCTTCTGGACTTCTCCACCACCGCCGCCGAAGGCAAAGACGAGTGGCTGCTTAGGGCCAAGCCCCTGGCTAAGTCGTAAGTATTCGGATGCCAGAGTAACTCATAGCATACCTTTGTCGCACTGCCTCTCCTAATGCCGAATTATGACTATGCAGTCCGCCACGAGCCCATATCGACGTATCGTCGGACGGCTCCCTGGGCTCGTCGGATATGGATAGCGATCCACTTCCGACCGCCACCTTCCCTTGCCCTACGGACAACACCGAGGTATTGTCACAAGAGGCACCGGGTTGAGGGGAGACAGTCCCGGAGGTGCCTCAAGGCGACCTTCCGGACTCCGGGAGCAGAGGGAACAAGGCCCCCGAGGGCTCCGAGTCCGGCCCTCAGCCGAACACCGTGCCGGAACCTCCAGTGGTTCCGGACTCGGGCAGGCGGCCTCCTTCCAAGAGGGGCAAGACGCCTGTGCCGGTGACCTCTGTCCATCCAGAGGCACCAGACAATCTGCTGGGAGCGCTTCGCAGCGCTTCCATCAACGAGGAGCACCACACTATTATGAGTGCGGTGGTCCAGAAGGTTCAGTCCGCCAAGAGCGGACTGACTGAAACATGTGCCAGCCTTCTAACAGGCTTTGAGGTAAGTTTTTGAAATATGGGGAAAAATATTACCGCATAGACAGTAGCCCCTGATGCTCTGTTTGGTGTTCACAAAGAAAAGCCGAACAGAGGATCAAACAATATCGCAGGAGTCTAACATAAGTATGCCAATATGCATATGCAGGCTTCGCTGCTGGCATCTGCCGTACTGATTGCGGAGGTCGCCGCACTGAAGCAGGACCTTAAAGGGTCTAAGGACGAGCTTGGCCTTGCCAAGAGGCAGCTCGAGGAGAACAAAGGTAAGTAGTACCTAGTCTATGGATATGTATAAAAAGAATGCGATTGAAAAATGACAGGATCATTGTAAATTTGCCAGGGGCCACGACCGAGGTGGCGACCCTGAAGCAAGCGCTATCCGAGGCCGAAAACAAAGCGGCCAAGGGGCGCACCGAGTGGGAAAGGCATGAGGCTCGGGTGGGCAAGGTGTAGCAAGAGCTCCACGCTCTCGTGACAAAGCACGAGACGTTGGAGCTTGACTTGAAGACACGAGAGTCCGAGCTTGCCGCGGCCCTCGAGAGCGCAAAGAATGCCAAGGACTAAGCCCAAAAGGCCCTCCAGGAGATTGATGCGATGAAGAAGATAACGGCGGGTAAGGCATTCTATATGCAAAGCAAGCATGTGAAAGTAAATTACCTATTACTTACCCGAATCCGGAGCTCTCCAGGAGCATTCGCAGATTTGCCCCGCAGCGTGTCGGATGCCGCAACGTTTTACCAGGCCAAGGAGGGAAGCTCAACAAAGAAGTTGCTCTGGGCCCAATATACTGGGACCGAACACCCGGTGCCTATGAGCGACCAGCTAAAGTAGCTGGTCGAGCTACACAAGGCGGCCGAACAGGCCATGAAGGGCTTTATAGTCCGGCTGTGGCCTAGAGACGCCCTTCCGAACAACTACTTCGGCCTGGTGAGGCGGCTTGTCGATGTCTGCCCACGGCTGGAAGTCGTCAAGCGATCCGTCTGCATCGAAGGTGCACGCCGGGCTTTCGCCCGTGTGAAGGTGCAATGGGCCAAGCTAGACGCCGTGAAGCTGATCAAGGAAGGGCCGCCGGAGGGCAAGGAGCATCGCCACCCCGAGATGTACTATGAGGGTGTCCTGAAGGGTGCCCGTCTCGTAGCGGACGAGTGTACCAAAGATACAATATTTGAGTAAACCCGCTCATGTAATCCTGTATTCATGAAAACTTGTTCATATGCGCTATGCAACGCTTGTTTGAATTTAAAATATTACCTTCTGTTCGGTTGTTTATCAAATCTGAGAGATGGCTAGTCGTTAGCTTCTGCCCCCATGCCACGAGTGCTGGGGTGTTCGGGATAAACCTGAGCACTCTTGTTCCCATTTTTGGGTCCTTCGAGGGAGGTGCTCAGCACAACGAACAAGGCAATCAGACTATAATGCGTTATCACTCTCACTTAGCCATAGAATTCTACAATTTTAAATTTCGGCGAAGCCCCTAGTGTTCGGAAGGCCGAACTCGGGGCGCGATACACGCCTTAAGACAGATAGGGCAGACTCCTCGCTCTAAGCGGCATAAGTATTTAAGGACTCGAAAACCTCTCGAACAACGACCGGTCTCTCGCCTTATCATGACAGTCAGTTTTAGCTTTCTCTACTGAGGTGCTTAGCCCAGCAGAACCGGGGCACAATCGCAGTAGTTCTCCCAGTGCTACCTTAGCCGATATAGCGAAACGTAAGATACCAAAACATGGGAGCCGGGCAAACCCAACTATTGACCCAAGACATGATTCGGAGCTGATGCATATAATGCTATAAGTTCGGGGTGCCGCACTGTTGAAAGTGTCCGGACTTCTCACGCCGTATTGTGGGGTATGCTTAAGCCCCTAGCGTATTGGCCATACCAGAGTGTACGGGTGCTGGATGTCATGAATGAACATATATATATATATAGGTATATATATATAGGGTCGCGCTATTCGTCACCCAGGATGAAGAATTGTTATTCTTCACCCCAGTCACCCATGCACCCAGCCGAACCAGTTTGTATCCACCACAGCAACATAAGGTTAATGAGGTGAGATTAGTGAGTGGAGGTGAGGTAAACTTACGGTCTTTAAAATTGGTCTTGCGCCACGTTGAGAACAAGGGATGTGAGGTAAGATTTGATTGCATGTGAAGTAATATTATGTCTTAAAGAGTCCATTCTGACACGCAAAAAGAAACACCGGAGAAAAAAAGTTTGTGCCATAAAATTACTGCAGGGTCGTCCCTCACCCCGTCGTCGCTTGGCCGGCCGATCCGATATAAGGATGCGCCTCTATCGGAGATCCTGTGTAAGGATCGCCATGGAAGATCCCGTTAGGCGCAAGTAGACGCTGCGGCGGGAAAGCTCACTCTGGCGAGGTGCAGAGTATCCCATCACACACGCGAGAACGTCGCGGTGGGAGTGCCACGTTATGAACGAGCAGCCATGGTTCTTCTTAAAACTGATTTAGGTCACGGATGATGCATGCATCCTGATTTTTTTTAGTCTTTTCCCTCTCTATTTATTACTGGAGTTGTTCATGCGGCACCATGGATTTGATGCACTAGAAAGCTCATTTTGGAAGAAAATAAAATTGGAAGTATCATTTCTGGAATTGCATCCTCAGTTATCCCAAAAATATTCGATCTTCTATCTGAATTTTGACCGAAATTTCCGTCAGTAGGAATGTCGCCAAAACTGTCTCTATGTACATACTCTCTCAGATTCAGTATCGAACACATGTAACTGAAATTTCTTATATAGACAGCACATTTGGTTTCTTTGCAGTTTGCTAGTGTTTGTGAATCAATCCATATACTTCCTTCTAGCTCTAGCAAACTACATATGCAAATTATAATTATTTTATACTGATCAGTCCATCAAGTCTTGGTTCTGAAATGCTGTTTGATCATAGAAGCAAAGGCAGATTATGTAATGGACGTAATCAATATTGAATTATTTATAACAATAGACTCAGTTGATCACATAGTATGACCAACCTGTACAGCTTAATCTCTAAGGACAGGTTACATGAGGCAACAACAAATAGAAGAGTCAGTCCTCTGAGATATCTTCACATTTCTATGTTGGCTACTGGTTCCTATCATGCCATCTTTTGCTTATGCATCATGTACTTCAGCAATGAAACATCTAATATTCACTTAGAATATTTTGTACTGAGTAGGATCAATAATTACAATAATAAAACGATCGCACTTGCCTTCTTGGAAGATCCAATGAAGTAACAAGGCAAATCTCATCAATTGATGTTTTTTAAGAAACATGCCCTTGTACTGTTGCAGTGTTGCTACTTGCTAGTAGCTTACGGTGACTGAGAACAGGTGGCATCACATAGGATGATCATCCAGGTTTTGCTTGAAGAAGTGAGGCGCCCATTCTCTACAGAGTTTTGGGTAACATTTTCAGTAGCACCATGCATATGAGTTTTACACTCGAATGGCGACATTAGCTATGCTTAGCAAAACAAATCCTTCCATGGTCAATTCATCATATGACAGAAAATATCTGGCCTTTAATTAGATTAAAAGAACAAGAACATTGCAGATGCTTATTGATCCACAAAAAATGTCTTGTAAAAACTGAATTACATAAGCAATTAAGCATATGATGTGTAAAACGTGGTCTGGATGATTCATTCAGGACCTGCTATATGCATGCCTTGGTTCAGGGCCTGCTACAGATTTACGGTCCATATGCTATCATAAGTGCACAAAGTTCTCCTTCAATCAAGAGTCCATATCTCTCACTTGACTGTACCTAGATTTCTGACAACTGCAAGAGAGCCACATTTTAATGCACTATAAATTAAGTATGGAATCTAAGAGATATCACACTTAATAATAAGAGAAAAAGTTCAACGTGGAAGTAATTTTGTCAACAAAACTTCCACAAGAGGATTCTTCTATCTTACGAGTTACATCTGAACACCTTTTTCATATTTGCAAGCGAACCATCTGAACACACCTTGTTCATATTTCAATGAAAGCACAAACTACAGTAGCATCATTACCTCTGCATAATATTTAGCTAGCCCAAGCAGGAATTTTATGATCTGGATAACACACTTTTAACTTCACATACCCTGTTAGCTCTGAAAATTATTTGTATATTGCAATCAAATTTAGACGAGAACACACTCGGTTTAGCTATGACCAAAGCAGCTAACTCGTGACGAACCAAGATCAACTGCACTGCTTATTGATCATAAGTTACCTGCACATCCGAGAGGTATTGGGCCAGGGAAATTGTTCAAAAAACTATAGCATGCAGCGCATACTAGAGTATGCAACCGTGGCTGGCAGAGAGCATGATGCAAATTTTCTTTACTATACTACCAAGTAGCCAGGCACAAATAAGGATTGTACCTGTCAGGCTGGTGAAAGTTTACGTTCGTGTAGATAAACAATTACATCGTGTAAGCGGTGGAGCCTGGCGGTCAGCCGTAAGGCACACCGTACGGGTGCGGCCGGGGATGCTGGATCGACCAGGGTGAAGAATAACTTCTTCACCCGAGGAGCCGCCTCTCCAGGTCGACATTATCCAGGGTGGACTGACCCCGTCACTTGGCCGGCTGATTCAGTGCAAGCGAGCGCTGTCATTGGAGAGACTGGCTCAGTGAGGTGTCACCGTGGCAGAGACGAAGGAAGCCACCATTCTTTCATAAAGGCACAGGAGCACCCCATCTCATGAAAGGAGGTAGTATGGCCTTTCTCCAATAAATACAAAGAGGCCATTTTGAAACATAATGTAAAAAAGATTCATAAAACATATGGTTTTACATAATTGTTGGAATAGAATGGGGAGGCCGGGATGAATCTAAGAAGCTCCAAAGGATATTATTTTTCTAAAAAAAGACGAAAGAAGTCATATCTTCACTATATCATATGTATTGTAAGTCTGCAACTTCTGGCTAGAATAGAGTTATACAATAATCATACAAATATATACACAAGAACAAGAAGGCCTGTCACTAAGCACATACAAACTGGGCAAAAGAAATTATGACAGTCTGAGCACTAAGGTTGTAGGATAGCTATGCCCAAAACAACTATATTTGGGGATGTAATCCATCCAAATTCTGCTGCCTAGTATTCTTACCCAATCTAACTTAATTCAAGCAGGTACGTGGCATGGGAGAGTAAATCAAGACATACTCGTGTAAAATGACGGAGAGGGTGCGATACTGAAGAAGTCCGGCTGCAAACACCTAACTGCCGGCCGTTGTTGTGGGAGGAGATGCAGCACGCATCAAGCAGAATGCCAACCACCACCGTACCCTGATACTGAGACCACCAGCAATGCTAAAAGATTATATAACAGCAGAAGTTGCTACATGAAAACAGTAAATATACACATAATTCAAGCAGATACATTGGGTGGCAGAGTAAATAGAAGACACATACTCATATAAATGGATGGAGTGGGGGCAATACTGATTGTGTTAATATGTTCATAGAAAATTATATAAAGTTTCATAATGAAGATGGGGGCCGTGTGTCCCCTTCGATCGATTTTTTTAAATAAAAAGTACACTGGAATTTCTTTTTTGAAGTTATTACTTGATACAATTTATGATTTAGCCAATAATCTATGTGGAGACTTTTCGAGCTAACTCAGCATTTCCTTGATCTAATTTATAGAGGCTCTGGTAGTCCTTCATAAATTTTCAAGTGTCCATAAAAAAGTTTCAAGCAGCTAACTCAATATTCATGTAGAGAGGTCAGGTTATCTGAAACCAAATCAAAGTGAATACGATGATGGTCATAAGTTTATTTGCTTTTTCTTCTGCACTCCTTAAAGTCAGAAACTGAATTCTTAGATTATGATTCATGTCATTTAGATATTACAGTTTGGACAGGACAATTGAAGAACTTTGAGTCAACAAGTTTTTTCTCCGGTTTGTAAAGTTATCGCTATATATTTTGGAGGCAAAGCTATCCCTGATTCCCTGTACTAAAGAGAGCAAGATCGAATACAGAAGAGCACCTTTAAGCTTTAAAGTGAATCCCTAGTTTCTTGGAACTACCAAATCGCTAGTTCTGAATTCCAGTTAGATAGCTGCATAGTCGAGATTGCTACACTAGGAGCTACGGAGTATGCCTACTCGTACTATCTTCAGATAAACCTAATTTCGTGGCACATATGGCCATCTCCGGAAGCAGCTGATGCAACCAAATTTGGGACTAATAAAGTGAAGACTAACTGAACCACCACTCTCCTAACCAATAGGAATTCCAATGGTTCTTGTTTTGCTTCAGGTAACCATCAAATAGAGCACCTCATGTACGTCCTGTTTGGCATATGATGGAGAGAGCAATAGGAGATATAGAGGGAGTTAGTAGGATATTGGGCAAGGGATTAATTTTATGCCCAATCTTTTGTTTGGTTTATTTTGGGAATTACTGGCAGGGAGTGAAGGAGAAAGGTTTGATGGCTTTGTTGATTAGTGGGTCAGAATAAGAACTAGATGCAACATTACCACATTGACCATTAGTCTGTTTGTTCCCCACCAATCAACAATATGAACTAAATCGCTACCTGATCAAATAACGTGTACCATGTGGTGATCATGGTCAAGTATTTAAATGCATGTTTCTCACGCTCCTGCAGCAATAGTCGAAGATAGGAGGCAACTGAAATAGGGATACGCTGGAAACATTCTGGCAATAGATTGAGGGATACGCTGAGAGCCTGCAAGGATCTCCTTCTAGTCGAGTAGTCGGGCGTAACAAAGCAATCTATGCAGAAGTTGTAGGAATGAAGGAATCAAACAAAACTCTCGTAAAAATGAATCAAACAGATAGAGCTGGATCTTGAAGCAAATCGCTGGGGCTGGGTCATCTATCGGAGAGCGTCAAAGTACCTCTTCAAGCAGCAGACACGACTCCTGCGCCGCCCAACCACGACCAGCTCGCCGTCCAGCCGAGGACGCCGCCAGCACCTGGTTCATGGAGTGGGCCCATCTTTGGCCGAGTATTCGTCGCCGGCGACTCGGCCGACGAGGCGCCGTCCACACGGGAGATGCCCCCGTATCATGAAGAAGCCCTGACGCCAAGTACCACCGACGTCGCAGCACGACGGCTCGGCCCGCTGCGTTCCACGACGCCGGAGCCCAACCGCCGCTCGGCGCACACACCCCTCATCTACTCCGCCCCTGATTCTTTTTCTTTTGAGATGACTCACCCCAGATTAGAATTGGACGAGGGAGTTGGCCCTTTTTTTCACCTCGGGAGTGACTTTTTTTTCTTTAGGGACGGAGTGGGCTCTTGACGTCAACGTAAAATTACATCACGGGGGATAAAATTACTCCACCGGTAGAGGCTTGGTTGGGCGATGCGATCGGGGTGAAAAATTACTTATTCTTCACCTTGGATTATTAATAGACTTTCTATATATATATATATATATATATATATATATATAAAGGAGAATGCAATAATAGTCTTAATGCTATGCATCGTTTATTCAAAAAGGTGCGTTAAAGCAGAATGATACATGCAGTGCAATAAGCAAAAAGTAGGACTATGTCCCCTCCAAGGGCGAGCTCAAGAATAGTATTAAGGCAAGTATTATACCCGTTATCGTAATCCACCTGGGAGTTCCGTGGTGTGACATAGCTTTATGCCTTCTTGGTTGCTGCATCATATGTTCGGCAATCATGCTGCCGGACCGAGTTTCTAGAGATTAAAGTCCTAAAAAGAAAAAAAAAACAAAACGGGAAGCCCCTAGTGCGGTTTAAGCCGCGTCTTGGGGCGTGGCGTAGTCATGCCCCCTCCCCGCCTATACCCATGGTATTTTTAATGCGTAATTATGTACGCGTGGCACGAATTTCGCTGTTTGGCTTGGGCCGGGGTGGGGGTCGCATTGCTATGCGAGCTCGGAAGTGCCAGGCGGTCCTGTTGTTGATTACTCCGGGCGCGCTTGAAGGTGTTTGGCTCCTTAAACGGCGAACTAGTGGATTGCCTTAAGAGGCTGCTTTGCGCTTCCGCTACGAGGGCCGCAGTGTGCTCCTCCGTTCGGAGAGCGCTCTGTGTTTCCGTTAACTGTGATGACCCCGTGAGGTCCTAGCATCTTGAGCTTGAGGTATGCATAATGCGGTACCACATTGAATCTCGCAAATGCGGTTCGCCCGAGCAGTGCATGATAACCACTGCGGAACGGGACTATATCGAAGATTAACTCTTCGCTTCGGAAGTTATCCGGGGATCCGAAGACCACTTCTAGTGTGACTGAGCCTGTGCAATGGGCCTCTACACCTGGTATGACGCCTTTAAAGGTCGTTTTTGTGGGTTTGATCCTTGAGGGGTCTATACTCATTTTGCGCACCGTGTCCTGGTAAAGCAGGTTCAGACTGCTGCCGCCGTCCATAAGGACTCGAGTGAGGTGAAATCCGTCAATGATTGGGTCTAGGACCAGTGCGGCGAATCCGCCATGACGGATACTAGTGGGGTGGTCCCTGCGATCGAAGGTGATCGGACAGGAGGACCATGGGTTGAACTTTGGGGCGACTGGCTCCAACGCATATACGTCCCTGAGCGCACGCTTCGCTCCCTCTTGGGGATGTGGGTTGCGTATATCATGTTCACCATCCGCACTTGTGGGGGGAACCTCTTCTGTCCTCCGGTGTTCGGCTACCGGGGCTCTTCCTCGTCACCGCTATGTGGTCCCTTATCTTTGTTTTCGGCATTTAACTTGTCGGCCTGCTTGAATACCCAACAATCCCTATTGGTGTGGTTGGCTGGCTTGTCGGGGGTGCCGTGTATTTGACACGAGCGATCGAGTATGCGGTCCAAACTGGACGGGCCCGGAGTGCTTTTTTAAATGCCTTTTTCCGTTGACCGGGTTTAGAGCCTTTGAATCCGGCATTGACTGCCGTATCCTCGGTATTGTCGCTGTTAATGCGGCGCTTATGTTTGTCGCGACGTGACCTGCCATTGCCGTCCTTGGTATCCGAAGTACCACGGTTCTTTGACATATTATTACTTCGAGCCAGCCAGCTGTCTTCTCCCGCACAAAAACGGGTCATGAGTGTCGTGAGGGCTGCCATAGATTTCGGCTTTTCCTGACCAAGGTGCCGGGCTAGCCACTCGTCGCGGATGTTGTGTTTAAAAGCTGCTAGGGCCTCTGCATCCGGACAGTCGATGATTTGATTTTTCTTTGTTAGGAACCGTGTCCAGAATTTCCTGGCCGATTCCTCTGGCTGCTGAATTATATGGCTCAGGTCATCGGCGTCTGGTGGTCGCACATAAGTGCCCTGAAAGTTGTCGAGGAATGCGGCTTCCAGATCTTTCCAACAGCCAATGGACTCTGCTGGCAAGCTGTTGAGCCAATGCCGAGCTGGTCCTTTAAGTTTGAGTGGGAGGTATTTGATTACGTGTAGGTCATCACCGCGGGCCATGTGGATGTGCAGGAGGAAATCCTCGATCCATACCGCAGGATCTGTCGTGCCGTCGTATGATTCTATGTTTACGGGTTTGAAACCCTCTGGGATTTGATGATCCATTACTTCATCTGTGAAGCATAAGGGGTGTTCGGCACCTCTATACTGGGCTATATCGCGACGCAGCTCCAATGAGTCTTGCCCGCTGTGTTTGGCCCGGCCGGATTTACTTTTACTGTATCCGGCGTGATGTTTATCGTCTCGTATAGTGGCGCGCCCTCGTGATCTGTAGATTGATTTTTCATGTTTTGCTTTGTCCTCCAATGCGTCTCGCGGGTCTGGCGTATTTCCCCATGCCTTTTTATTTGAATGGCGTCGGGGTACAGGCTGAGCTTTTGGCTGGAATGCCTCTCTATCGCGGCCACGAGGTGGCCGATCAGCCGCGTCATACGCTTCTTCCTCCAGTCGAGGTAGCAACCTGCATTTTGGGTAACTCTTGGAGGGGCGTTCGAGTTTATATTCCTCGGCCGCGAGGACTTTAGTCCATCTGTCAGCTAGCAGATCTTGATCAGCTTGAGGCTGCTGCTGCTTTTTCTTAAGGCTATTTGCTGTGGCTATAAGCCGGCGCTTGAAGCGCTCTTGTTTGACGGGATCCTCTGGCACGAAGAATTCGTCATCGTCGAGGCTTGCCTCGTCTTCGGAGGGGGGCATGTAATTATCATCCTCCGCCTCTCCATCTGCCGCTCTCTCTGGAGGGCTGGCCTCTCCATCCTCCTGTCCTAGATCGTGCTGGAGGGGATTGTTGCCATCTTCGGCACTATCCGGAGTGTTATTATCTCCTGTGCTGGTATCACCACTTTTGCTTTGGCAGGACTTAGAGCGGCGCCGCTGACGTTGGCGCTTGGGTTGCTTCTTGGAGGGGTCATCCTCCGCTGTCTCGTCGCCATTGCCTTCTTTGGGTGTGTCCATCATGTATATATCGTATGATGAGGTGGTTGTCCAGTGCCCTGTGGGCAGTGGTTCCTCTTCGTCTCCCGCATCATCGTCCATACCGTCGATGTCTTCGGAGTCGAAGTCGAGCATGTCGGTTAAGTCGTCGACAGTGGCTACTAAGTGGGTGGTGGGTGGGCAGCGAATTTCTTCGTCATCCGCATCCCAATCCCGCCAGACATAGTTCGGCCAGGATCCTCCTGACAAGGAGAGAGACCTTAATGAGTTCGGTATGTCGCCAAAGGGCGAGTGCTGAAAAATATCCGCGGAGGTAAACTCCATGATCGGCGCCCAATCGGATTCGCTAGGAACGGGCGCAGGCGGTTCGGAGTCCGTGGCCGGAGAAGTATCAGGCAGTCTGACAACATGGCTCTCATGTAGGGTAAGGTCGATGTTCGGTTCGATCGCCGCTGAGGGTAAGGCCTCCATGGCGGGGTCCATCCACCCGTCCATGGACAGCGCAACTGGCTCCGAATTGAGGGTCGGAGCGGCTGCCGGTGCAATCTCCTGAACACTGTCTGATGGTAGAGCTAAATCGTACTCTTCGTGACCGTGTGACGCACAAGGCAGAGGCTCGAATCCGTCGAATATCAAGTCTTCGCGGATATCGGCCGTGTAGTTTAAGCTTCCAAACCTGACCTGGTGGCCAGGGGCGTAACTTTCGATCTGTTCCAGATGGCCAAGCGAGTTGGCCCGCAGTGCGAAGCCGCCGAACACAAAGATCTGTCTGGGAAGAAAAGTCTCACCCTGGACTACATCGCTATCGATGATCGTAGGAGCCATCAAGCCTAACGGCGACGACACAGAAGAACTCTCAATGAAAGCGCCAATGTCGGTGTCAAAACCGGCGGGTCTCGGGTAGAGGGTCCCGAACTGTGCGTCTAAGGCGGATGGTAACACGAGGCAGGGGACACGATGTTTTACCCAGGTTCGGGCCCTCTTGATGGAGGTAAAACCCTACGTCCTGCTTAATTTATTCTTGATGATATGAGTATTACAAGAGTTGATCTACCACGAGATCGGAGAGGCTAAACCCTAGAAGCTAGCCTATGGTATGATTGTATGTTGTCCTATGGACTAAAACCCTCCGGTTTATATAGACACCGGAGAGGGTTAGGGTTACACAAGGTCGGTTACAAAGGAGGAGATATCCATATCCATACTGCCTAGCTTGCCTTCCACGCCAAGTAGAATCCCATCCGGACACGAGACGAAGTCTTCAATCTTGTATCTTCATAGTCCAACAGTCCGGCCGAAGGGTATAGTCCGGCTGTCCGGAGACCCCCTAATCCAGGACTCCCTCAATCACACTTTCAGAGCGTATATTCCAACTCTGAGAGGCTTGCACTAGTACATAAATGGATCGCTGGAACTTACACACTTTGTTAGTACCTTTAGGATCGACAAAACCTTCCGGTTGCTTCATATACAACTCTTGTTTAAGAAATCCATTAAGGAATGCAGTTTTGACATCCATTTGCCAAAATTCATAATCATAAAATGCGGCAATTGCTAACATGATTCGGACAGACTTAAGCATCGCTATGGGTGAGAAGGTCTCATCATAGTCAACTCCTTGAACTTGTCGAAAACCTTTCGCAACAAGTCGAGATTTGTAGACAGTAACATTACCATCAACGTCAGTCTTCTTCTTGAAGATTCATTTTTTTCTATGGCTTGCTGATCATCAGGCAAGTCAACCAAAGTCCATACTTTGTTCTTATACATGGATCCCATCTCAGATTTCATGGCCTCAAGCCATATCGCGGAATCTGGGCTCATTGTCGTGGAATTGTCACGGCAGATGTCCTAGTGTGAGGACTTAGTCGTGAGGCCAACCCATCTTTGTAGTAGCTTGAGAGGGGTTGAGCGGAATCGAGAGACGCATCACAAGACAAGGATTTAGACAGCTTCGGGCCCCGGGAAACATCATCCGGTAATAGCCCTACATGCTGTTTGTGGCTAGATCTCATTATGCTCATGAGGGAGTCGCCGTAAACCGGCTCTCCTGGTTGTGTCTAACCTTAACAGTTATTTTTTCTCCCTCTTGGGGTGCCCTACCCCTTCTTATATATGTTGAAGGGGCGGGTTACATGACTAGTCCTAGTAGGATTAGGATTACTCTATTACTAGTGGAGTCCTAGTCTTACTTCCTTTGTAGGAGAATATTCTTTATGCCTTTCTTCTTAATCCGGCCCATCATAACATGAGCCGGCCTTCTAGGCCTTGGGCCTTGTCATCCATCTAAAACATCCGCCGGGTCACCAATGAGTCATAATGTTCAGGCGGGTTGCTTGTAAACCGTCAGGTCATGGCGGGTCACTAGTGAATCGCTGTCGGTGTCAAAACCGGCGGATCTCGGGTAGGGGGTCCCGAACTGTGCGTCTAGGCCGGATGGTAACAAGAGGCAGGGAACACTTTGTTTTACCTAGGTTCGGGACCTCTCGATGGAGGTAATACCCTACTCCTTGATTAATATTGATGATATGGGTAGTACAAGAGTAGATCTACCACGAGATCAATGAGGCTAAACCCTAGAAGCTAGCCTATGGTATGATTGTTGTGTATGGAGTTGATTCTGTCCTACGGACTACAACCCTCCGGTTTATATAGACACCGGATGGGGTTAGGGTTACACAGAGTCGGTTACAATGGTAGGAGATCTTGAATATCCGCATCGCCAAGCTTGCCTTCCACGCCAAGGAAAGTCCTATCCGGACATGGGACGAAGTATTCAATCTTGTATCTTCATAGTCCAGGAGTCCGGCTGAAGGTATAGTCCGGCTGCCTGAACACCCCCTAATCCAGGACTCCCTCAGTAGCCCCTGAACCAGGCTTCAATGACGATGAGTATGGCGCGCAAATTGTCTTCGGCATTGCAAGGCAGGTTCCTCCTCCAAGTCCTTCATAGAAGATTGTAATCACCAAGAGTAGTGTCCGGCTCTGCAAAATAAATTTCCACATATTGCCATAGAGAGAATAATATTAACACAAATCAAATCTGCTGACGTATTCTGCAGTGCGCCATCACACTACAACCAAGTCCTTTACTCAAATCATTTTTACTTTTCCACCTCAGCATGTTTTGCGAGGCGGTTTCCTTGGCACGTCTTGGCAAAGCAGAGATCGTGTACCCTTTTTACGGGATTCTCATCAATACGGACGTGGGTAACCCAACCGCGCCATTTATCACGGCGCTCGGGAGGCAAGCGAGTTTTATTAGGCAGGTGGGGACGCATAACCGCATCCGCCTATATAAGGGGATAAGGATCCACCCTTTTTACCTACGCCTTCTTCCTCCCTTGCCTGCCCATCTCTCGCGCACCTGAGCTCCAGCGCCCAAGCCCGCACTTCCCACCTCAACCTTCTCCAGCAATGTCCGGAGCGGGAGGCAAGTGGATGGTCTCCTCCGTTACGGAGGGCAAAGTCAAGAAGCTAAGGAAGGCCGGGTATCTGTCCAAGGACATCGCGCACCGGCTTCCCGAAGAGGGGCAGCTTATCCCCACCCCAAGGCCCCATGAGAGGGTAGTATTTCTCCTCCACTTCCTCCATGGACTGGGTTTTCCACTCCACCCATTTGTCCGGGGGCTCATGTTCTACTACGGCCTGGATTTCCATGATCTGGCTCCGAACTTCATCCTCAACATCTTGGCGTTTATCGTCGTGTGCGAGGCTTTTCTCCGCGTCTGCCCCCATTTCGGCCTCTGGCTCAAGACTTTCAACGTCAAGCCCAAGGTGGTGAGCGGCAGCCAGGCGGAGTGCGGAGGCGCCATGGCGGGCAAGATGGCCAACGCCCTATGGTTCGAGGGCTCTTTCGTGGAGACCCTAAAGGGATGGCGATCCGGGTGGTTTTATATCACCGAGCCGCGCGATCCGGAATGGACCGCGGCCCCCGAGTTCCGATCCGGACCCCCCACGCGGCTTGTGTCTTGGAAAGAGACGGGCCTGTCGTGGGGTGACGAAAAAGAGGTGACTGGATTGCAAACATGCATCCAGTCCCTGGTGAACAAGCCAGTCCGGCTTGTTAATATAATCCAGGTTATGCTCGTCCGCCGGATCCTCCCGTGCCAACAACGGGATTTCAATATGTGGGAGTTCGACCTGGCGCAGCATCAAACCCTCAGCAGGCTCTTCGACACAACGTACGAGGACGCCTGGAAGATGCTATTCAAGGGCGCCGAGGCTCCCGCATCCGCTTCCGAGAACCGCGGATACAGCTTGCAGCGTCACGCTAGCAAGGTATGCCATCTACACCTTTTACAGGATGTTAAGCTTTTTTCATAGTTTGACTCTATGCGGGATCTAAACTCCCTTACCTTTGACAGGCTTGGCGGGCGATAGCCGAACTGATTAACTGTCCGGCTCCGCTGCCCGAAGACCCAGCCCCAGCTCTACTAGTGAAGCTGCTGGCTCCGGCGCCTTATGTGGTGCTGGAGAAGAAGGCCAAGAAGAAGAAGGCCACGGGGACTCGAAAGAGTACCCGTAATGTGGTGCTGTCGGACTCGTCATCCGACGAGTCCGAGACGCCCTCTTCCTGTGAAAACGAGGAGGAGGAAGAAGAAACCTCTCCCCCTCCAGTGGGGGGAGGAAAGAAAAGGAAGGCCGCCCTAGTGGGGGGGGGGCGAAGGGTCCAAGAAGAGGAAAACCCCTCCGCCGGACTACGCCCCCGATGCCGACGAGGACGAAGAGGAGTGGCCGGACAGGGCCAGGCGTCCGGCGAAATCGTAAGTGTTCAGATACTAGAGTAACTCATGATATTCCTTTTGTTGCACAGCTTTCCCTAATGTTGATAATCATGCAGCCCGCCCCGGGCCGAACTCAACGAGTCGTCGAGCGGCTCCCTGGATTCATCGGACGTGAACTCAGTTCCGCCCGCTGTCTTCCCCCGCACTGCGGATGACGCCGAAGTGGCGTCGCAACGAGCTCCGGGGCAGGAGGAGGTGGTCCTAAAGGAGCCGCAAGGCGACCTCCCGGACTCCAGGAGTAAAGGGGACAAGACCCCCCAGGGCTCCAAGTCCGGCTTTAAGCCGGACACCATGCCGGAATCTTCAACAATTTCGGACCGCGGCAGGCGAACTCCTTCCAAGAGGAGCAAGCCTTTTGAGCCGGCAGCCTCCGTCTAACCGGAGGCGCCGGACAATCTGCTGGAGGTGCTTGAAGGCGCCTCCATCGACGAGGAGCACCGTACTATTATGAGTACGGTGATCCAGAAGGTTCAGTCTGCCAAGAGCGGGCTGAATGAAGCTTGCGCTAGCCTCCTAACAGGCTTCGAGGTAAGTAAAAATATGTAAAAATATTACCGCATAGACAGTAGCCCCTGATGCTCTGTTTGGCGTTCGGAAAGAAAAGCCGAATAGAGGATCTATTAAATTTCGCAGGAGTCTAACAATAAAGAGTCAATATGCGTATGCAGGCTTCGCTGCTAGCCACCGCCGCACTAACTGCAGAGGTGGGTGCCCTGAAACAGGGACTCGAGCGGTCTGAGCAAGAGCTCGGCCTTGCCAAGCGGCAGCTCGAGGAGAAAGAAGGTAAGAAATACCTTACATAAAAAAGTGCCTATAGAGAGGCTTGATTGCAAAAAATAACAGGATTGTACTGCTTATTGTAGGGGCCACGACTGAGGTGGCGACCCTCAAGCAGGCGCTGTCCGAGGCCGAAAAGAAAACGGCTGCGGAGCGCACCGAGCGAGAGAAACTTGGGGCTCAGGTCGGCGAGGTGCAGCAAGAGCTTCAGGCTCTCATGAAAAAACATGAGAGTTTGGAGCTTGAGTCAAAGACCCAAGCGTCCGAGCTCGCGGCGGCCCTTGAGACTGCCAAGTCCGCCAAGGCCGAAGCCCAAAAGGCCCTCCGAGAGTTGGAGGATATGAAGAAGATAGCAGCGGGTAAGGCATTCTTTATGCAAAGCAGAAATATAAAAGTAAACTACTTGTTACTTACCCGAATCCGGAGTTCTCCAGGGGCATTCGCAGATCTTCCCCGCAGCGTATCCGATGCCGCCGCATTCTACCGAGCTGAAGAGGGCAGCTCGACGGAGAAGGTGTTCTGGTCTCAGTATGCTGAGGCCGGACACCCTGTGCCCTTGAGCGACCAGCTGAAACAGCTGGTAAAACTCCACAAGGCGGCCGAACAGGCCATGAAGGGCTTCATAGTTCGGCTGTGGCCCGGAGAGGCCCTGCCTGGGAGCTACTTCGGGCCGGTGCGGCGGCTGGTGGAGGCCTGTCCAAGGCTCGAGGTCATCAAGCGCTCCGTCTGCATCGAAGGTGCCCGTAGGGCCCTTGCCCGTGCAAAGGTGCACTGGGGTAAGCTAGACGGTGAAAAGCTTGTGAGGGACGGGCCGCCGCCGGGGAAGGAGCATCGCAAGCCGGAGAACTACTATAAGGATGTTCTTGCGGGTGCCCGCCTTGTGGCGGATGAATGCACCAAGGATGTAATTTTTGAATGAATTCGCTCGTGTTTATCCTGTGCGCTGAAAACTTGTTCATATGCGCTAAGCAATGCTTATTGAATTTAAAATATTATTTTCTGTGCGGCCGTTTATCAAAAATTGAGAGATGGCCAGTCGTCGGCTTCTGCCCCCATGCCACTAGTGCTGGGGTGTTCGGTGATAAACCTGGGCGCTCTTTTTCGAGGGAGGCGCTCAGCATGACGAACCAGGCAATCGGACTATAATGCTTGAACACTCTCACTTAGCCATAGAACGTTATAATTTTAAATTTCGGCGAAGCCCCTAGTTCGGAAGACTGAGTTCGGGGCGCTATCCACGCCTTGGCTGGGGTTATCCAGCTCCTCGCTCGAAGCGGCATAAGCCTTTAGGGACTTGAAAAACCTCTCGAACAGCGACCGGTCTCTCGCCTCATCATGACAGTCAGTTTTAGCTTTCTCCACTGAGGTGCTTAACCCAGCTCAACCGGGGCACAATCGCAGTGGTTCTCCTAGTGCTACCTTAGCCGATATAGCGGAACGTAAGGCACCAAAACATAGGAGCCGGGCAAACCCAACTATTGACCCAAATTATGATTCGGAGCCGATGCATATAGTGCTATAAGTTCGGGGTGCCGCACTTGTGAAAGTGTACGGACTTCTCACACCATATTAAAGGGTACTGAAGCCCCTGGCGTACTTGTCGTACCATAGTGTACGGGTGCAACATGTCATTAATGAACATATATAAAAGAGAGTAATGCAAAAAATAGACAAAAAGCTAAGCATTGTTTATAGAGAGGCTATTTATCAAAGCCGAACGATACAAGTAGTGCGGTAAGCAAAAGATATTGGACTATTCAGTATGTCCTGACCAGGGGCAGGCCGCGGAATTGTATTTAAAGCAGGTATATCGCTCGTAACAGAGACCACCTGGGAGTTCCATAATGCGGCATGGCTTGTCTGCCTCCCTGGATCTTGCATCATTTGTGCGGCAGTCGAATTGCCGAACAGGTCGTCCGAAGTATGTAGTCCTGAAAGTAAGAAAAGTTTTAGAAAAAGAATTCGGCAGCCCCTAGTACGTTTTAAGCCGTATTTTGGGCGTGCCGTTATTGTGCCCCTTCCCCTGTGCCCATGGTATTTCAAGGGCGTAGTTGTGTACGCGAGGTACTGGTTTCGCTAGGTCGCGAAGGCTGGGGTTGGGGCCGCATTGCTACGCTTTCTCAGAGTGTGTCAGACGGTCCTGCTGTGGGTTACTCCGGGCGCGCTTGGCAGTGTCTGGCTTTTTAATGGCCGGACTAGAGAATTGCCTGAGAAGGCTACTTTGTACCTCCGCTGCGAGAGCCGCCGTATGCTCCTCCGTACGGAGGGAGCGTTCGGTGTTTCCGTTGACCGTGATTACTCCTCGAGGGCCTGGCATCTTGAGTTTGAGATATGCGTAGTGCGGCACCGCATTGAATTTTGCGAATGCGGTTCGTCCGAGCAGGGCGTGATAGCCGCTGCGAAACGGGACTATATCGAAGATTAACTCTTCGCTTCGAAAATTATCCGGGGATCCGAAGACCACATCAAGTGTTACTGAGCCTATACAGTTGGCTTCTGCACCTGGTATGACGCCTTTAAAGGTCGTTCTTGTGGGCTTAATCCTTGAGGGATCTATGCCCTTTTTCCGCACTGTATCCTGATAAAGCAGGTTCAGGCTACTGCCGTCGTCCATGAGGACTCTTGTAAGGTGAAATCCGTCGATGATTGGGTCGAGAACCAATGCGGCAAAGCCACCATGACGGATGCTAGTGGGATGGTCCCTTCGATCAAAAGTGATCGGACAGGAGGACCATGGGTTGAACTTTGGGGCGACTGGCTCCATCGCGTATACGTCCCGTAGCGCACGCTTCCGCTCCCGCTTGGGAATGTGTGTTGCGTATATCATGTTCACCGTCCGCACTTGTGGGGGAAAGCCCTTCTGTCCATTATTGTTCGGCGGCTTGGGCTCCTCGTCGTCGCTGTGCAGCCCCTTGTCTCTGTTTTCGGTCCTTAACTTGCCTGCCTGCTTGAACACCCAACAATCCCTGTTAGTGTGATTGGCTGGCCTTTCGGGGGTGCCATGTATCTGGCACAAGCGATCGAGTATTCGGTCCAAACTGGACGGGCCCTGAGTATTCTTTTTGAATGGCTTTTTCTGCTGACCGGATTTATAGCCTTTGAATTCGGCATTGACTGCCGTGTCTTCATTGCTGTCGCTGTTAATGCGGCGTTTTTACTTATTCCGACGTGTCCTGCCACTTTTGTCCTTGGTATCCGAATTACCAGGGTTCTTTGATAAGTTGTTACTGCGAGCTAGCCAGCTGTCTTCTCCTGCGCAAAAGCGGGTCATGAGTGTCGTGAGGGCTGCCATGGATTTCGGCTTTTCCTGTCCCAGGTGCCGGGCAAGCCACTCGTCGCGGATGTTATGCTTAAAGACTGCTAGGGCCTCTGCGTCCGGACAGTCGACTATCTGGTTTTTCTTTGTTAGGAACCGTGTCCAGAATTGTCTGGCCGATTCTTCTGGCTGCTGAATTATGTGGCTTAAGTCGTCGGCATCCAGCGGTCGCACGTAAGTGCCCTGGAAGTTGTTGAGGAATGTGGCTTCCAGGTCCTCCCAAGAACTGATTGAGTCTACTGGCAAGCTGTTAAGCCAATGCCGGGCCGGTCCTTTAAGTTTGAGCGGGAGGTATTTTATGGCGTGTAGATCATCGCCGCGTGCCATGTGGATATGAAGGAGATAATCCTCGATCCATACCGCCGGGTCTGTTGTGCCATCGTATGACTCGATGTTTACGGGCTTGAAACCCTCTGGGATTTTATGATCCATTACTTCATTCGTGAAGCATAGCGGGTGTGCGGCGCCTCTATACTGGGCTATATCATGACGCAGCTCGGAAGAGCTATGTCTGTTGTGTTCGGCCCGGCCGAATTTGTTGTATCCGGAGTGAAGATCATTGTCACATGTCGTAGGGCGCCTGCGCGATCCGTAGATCGATCTTGTTTGTCTTGCCTTATCCTCCAGTATGTCTCGCAGGTCGGGCGCATTTTCCCGTGCCTTAGTTGAGCAGCGTCGGGGCATGGCTTGGGTGGAGGGCCGAGAGGCCTCTCTGTCGCGGCCGCGAGGTGGCCGGTCTGCCATGTCATGCGCTGGTGATGTAGGTGCTTCCTCCTCTGATCGGGGTACAGGCCTGCGCTTCGGGTAAATCTTGGAGGGGCGTTCGAGTTCATACTCTTCGGCCACAAGGACTTCAGTCCATCCGTCAGCTAGCAAATCTTGGGCAGCTCTAAGCTGTTGCTGCTTTTTCTTGAGGCTGCTTGCCATGGCTAAAAGCCTGCGTTTAAAACGCTCTTGTTCGGCGGGGTCTGATGGTATGACGAATTCGTCGTCATCGAGGCTTGCCTCGTCTTCGGAGGGAGGCGTATAGTTATCATCCTCGACCTCTTGGTCTGCCGCTCTCTCATGAGGGCTAGCTTCTCCATCTTCCTGTGCCGAATCTTGCTGAGGTGGGTGTTCTTCGGCGCTATCTGGGGTAGTATTATCTCCCGTGCCGGAATCACTGTTTTTGCTTTGGCAGGATTTAGAGCGGCGCCGCTGACGCCGGGGCTTTGGCTGTTTCTTGGGGGCGTCACCCCCCACTGTTCCATCGCCATCTCCATCTTTTGGAGTATCCACCATATATATGTCATATGACGAGGTGGCCTTCCAGCGCCCTACAGGTGCTGGTTCCAGTTCGTCTCCTACATCGTCGTCCATGCCGTCGATGTCTTCGGAGACGAAGTCAAGCATGTCGGTTAGATCATCGACAGTGGCTATAAAGTGGGTGGTGGGTGGGTTTTGAATTTCTTCATCGTCCGCATCCCAACCTTGCTGACCGTAGTCCGGCCAGGGCTCTCCTGACAATGAGAGAGACTTTAGAGAATTCAGGATGTCGCCAAAGGGCGAGTGCTGAAAGATGTCCGCGGCAGTGAACTCCATTACCGGCGCCCAATCGGATTCGATTGGCAGGGGAGCGGGGGGCTCGGAGTTCGGAGAGGAATTCGGCTCCTCGGAGTCACGGGCCATGCGGAGTGCGGGGCTGGAGTTCGGCTCGATCGCCTCTGAGATCGCAGCCCCTGAGGCAACGTCCAACCGCTGATCCTCGATCGGCGCAGTAGGCTCCAAATCAATGGTCGAAACCGATGCGTGTGCGGCCTCCAAGGCGCTGTTCGGCGGCAGAGCTACATCATGCCCATCGAGACAGTGCGGCGCGCTTGGCTGTGGCTCGAGTCCGTCGAAGATCAAGTCCCCGCGGATGTCAGCCGTGTTGTTTAGGCTTCCAAACCTGACCTGATGGCCAGGGGCGTAGCTTTCGATCTGCTCAAGGTGGCCAAGCGAATTGGCCCGCAGTGCGAAGCCGCCGAAGACGAAGATCTGTCCGGGGAGAAAAGTCTCAACCCAGACTGCATCGTTGTTGATGATCAAAGGAGCCATCGGGCCTAACGGCGACGACATAGAGGAACTCTAAATGAAAGCACCAATGTCGGTGTCAAAACCGGCGGATCTCGGGTAGGGGGTCCCGAACTGTGCGTCTAGGCCAGATGGTAACAGGAGGCAGGGAACACTTTGTTTTACCCAGGTTCGGGACCTCTCGATGGAGGTAATACCCTACTCCTGCTTGATTAATATTGATGATATGGGTAGTACAAGAGTAGATCTACCATGAGATCAAGGAGGCTAAACCCTAGAAGTTAGCCTATGGTATGATTGTTGTGTATGGAGTTGATTCTGTCCTACGGACTACAACCCTCCGGTTTATATAGACACCGGATAGGGTTAGGGTTACACAGAGTCGGTTACAATGGTAGGAGATCTTGAATATCCGCATCGCCAAGCTTGCCTTCCACGCCAAGGAAAGTCCTATCCGGACACGGGACGAAGTCTTCAATCTTGTATCTTCATAGTCCAGGAGTCCGGCTGGAGGTATAGTCCGGCTGCCCGAACACCCCCTAATCCAGGACTCCCTCAATCGCCAAGTGTCAACCAGGTCTCAAGTAAACCGACAGTTCCGGCCGGGTCATATTTCCAGCCGGGTCATACTGCGGGGTATATCCCCGACATTAGCCCCTAGTTTAATTTGGATTTATCCATGTTAAACTGTTCCGCAACATAAACACAAGAACAAATTTGGCAGGTTGTGCTTCGGGTTAAATATTCTTGTAAGCCGTCACTTGATCATCCTTAAGTCCTTGTCATTTCCTTCTAGAAAATCCAGGTCAATAGACCAGCTTCATAATCAATTTGTTTGTAGAAGAAATATTGTAAATAAAGAATTCATTTGATTCGGCCTTCAATGCTCTGACTTGACAAAAATATTGGTCTTCAAATATTCAACTGATATTCAACCGGCTTTAGAATGTAGAACTTATTCGAGCTATGATCTCCAAAAAATCGCCGGGTTATAAAAACTGATGATTCCGGGTTATGACTATTATAAACTCTGGGTTATGACTGTTGCAAACGCCGGGTCAATCTGGTTTACTCAAAACTGAGAATTTGAAGATTTTTCTCCCTTATATCCATATTACCTGTAGCCCCCAAATCTTGAGCAGAACAAAGTGATGCCTTAAGATTTGCTTCAATATAAATACTGCCACTTTTGAAGAAATCCATGTTGTTCATCTCAGTCACTAGTAAAAACTAAATACTCCATATTATGTAGCCCCCAAGTGTCGGGTTGTCATGCTTGCAGCAACCTGGGACTTGTAATTGCCTGATGCTCAAAAAACGTCAACCAGTGTAGCCCCCAAGGGCTGGGTCATTATGCAATAATGAGCAGGGACTTTATAAATATGAACATGTAGATTTGAACAGCAACGTGTAGCCCCGAAGGGCTGGCTCAGTAAGATAATATTGAGCTGGGACTTTATATAAACTTCATTGAAAATAACCTCATATGATGTAACCCCCATCAAGGGGCTTAAACCCACGTCCACAAGGTTAAGAGCTTTGTGCTTTACCAACTGAGTAGCAGACCTTTCAATATAATGGATTAAGATTTGTGTACTTTGAATTGTTGACATGAGCAATTAGTAGCCCCCAAGGGCCGGCTCAGTATGATGTGATGAGTCGGGTCTTCAATAAGGTGAGCAAAAAATGACTTTATATTAGCCCCCAAATGCCATGGTGCATGATGGCAGTGACATGGGACTTGCATATTTTGATGTAATCTCACCTTGAATAATGTAGCCCCCAAGTGTCGGGTCGTAAGCCTGCAACGACTTGGGACTATTCCTTCCATTGTAGAATAAATTACATCCATTGATAAAATAATAGCCATTGCGCTGAAGTGACTTTGAAAACCTCAATCATAACATTGGTTATTGATAACCGTAATAAAAATCCAGTCATGTTGGCTATTAAAGATTTGAACAATATAATACGGTTTTGAAAACCTCAATCATTCAATATCATCATGAAAATCCAGCCAATTTTGGCTATGAAAGATGTAAATACCTTATCAGTTGAAAAATAAATTCGGAGTTTAAATACTCGACGGCTCTTGGCCGATGGCGAATTAATACACATTTATTGTAATCCGGAATGTTTGTAACCCGGCGGCTTATAGCCTTTGAGAAAATCCAGAATGTACAACCCTTTTGAAACATCAATTTTGATGATGAGCTTGAACTTCATCATTTATATAAGTCATAGTTCTGCGAATCCTGCACAGAGTTTAAACTACATATGCCCTGGCAACTTAACGTCAAAAGCTAGGGAGGGTGACAATCCAAACATAATATAATCTTTATGCAAGTATGGAAAAGACTAGAATTAAGGCCATTCAAGCCTAAACATACTGGCGATTTAATGTCAAAAGCCAGGGAGGGTTATCAAACCTCACATATTTATATAATCAGGAAAACATATCTGTGGAATTGGCTCATACCGTCGGCTTATATCGCCGTATCCAATAAGGGCAATAATCCAATGATTGATACGTGTATGATTCCAATGGCGCAATTAAAAATATACTGACGGCTTAACGTCCACAGTCAGGGTCGGTTTAAACATAATCATGTATAATCAATATCATATCTGTGATACTGAATCGTACTGCCGGCTTATGATACATGTGTAGTAAGGGTGATAACCCAAAACTTAGAAGCCAAACCTTCCAAGTATTAATATTGTCATATGCTGGTGACTTGTCGTCGAAAGCCAGGCCGGGTTAATAGAAACCACATATATATGCTTCATATATGAGCAAAAAGTCTCAAGACAAACCCAAAAGACTGTTTCAAAAAACTTAAGTCAAACAGAGAGAAAAAGCGGGGCTTCTGATTCGAATACGACCAGTAAACCGGACCAAAGGGGTTAAGCTAGGATTCAAATACGATCATGTAGCCCCCAGTGGCTTTGGCGTTGCGCTGATCAATAGGGTACCGACAGCTATGTTCTCTTTGGTTCGAATATGACCTATGTTTGAACAGGAAGCCCCCAAATGACCTTGAGAGTTTTTTAACCACTCTGATTCGAATACGATCAAAGTCGGACCCAAAAGGGGTTAAGCTATGATTCCAATACGATCAAGAAGCCCCCTAGTGGGTTTGGCATTGCGCCGATCAAGAGGGTACCGACAGCTATGTTCTCTTTGGTTCGAATACGACCTTTGTTTGAACAGGAAGCCCCCAAGTGACCATATAAGTTTTGGCATTGCACCGATCAAGAGGGTATAAGCTATGGTTCGAATACGACCAGAGCCCCCAAGTGATATTGTGAACTGTGCTCAAGGGGCACCTATGTTTGAGCCGTGCTTTTGCAACAGACTCTCTTTGGTCCCTTTAATTTTTCCTGAGAACTCGAACTTGCGAGAGATTATTCTTTTGAACCGGAAATTCTTAAAACGGATATTGAGAGCTTCAATGCTTTGTGGGAGACAACTTTCCATTGAGCTGGATTTTAAATCGGAATCCTTCTTTTTAAGCCGGAGATTTTCTGGCGGCCTTTAAATTTGCACCAATATGGCGGTTTTAGGGTCCTGCATTAGATAACTTTGCAACCCGAAGTAATTGCTTTTTTAAAAAAAGCAATATATAATATAAAAATATACTGGATGGATTTTACCTGATATGTTAGGCCAGAAATTATCCATCACGGAGTTGATGATCACCACGGTAACGCTGAAATTAATCATGGCCGAGTCGGCCGCGGCGTTGTAAGCCGGCGCAGACGGGGAGAGTCACCAGCGGTGTTGTAAGCCGGTGCAGACGGGGAGAGTCGTCAACGACGTTGTAAGCAGTGCGGACGAGGAGAGTCGGCAGCGGCGTTGTAAGCCGATGCGGACGAGAGAGTCAGTCGCGGCGTTGGAAACGGCACAATCGCAGGCAATTCGGCCATGGGCACAGTCAATGAGTCAGTTGCGCGTGTTGATATAATGGGGGTGGCAACTTGCGCAGGACGAGCACTAGTGCAAAAATAATATTTGCTCACGTCCTTTTTGCAATACCTTTTTGTAAGGAATAATGGTTCTGCGAAAAAACATCATAAACCAAGTAATTGTTCTTTGATAAAAACAATATATGTTTAAGAAAAATAAACTTGATTGGATATTACCTGATGTCTTGTCGGGCGAACCGCGACGGAGCAGACCAAGTTTTAATGCGCAGATAAATCCACAGTTGGAATCATGGACAACATCCAGCCGCCCAGCGCTAAGTCAAATTGCCTGGCATCTTTGACGTGACTCTGGGAAGATTTTATCTCCTCCTTACTTTAAGTGGCAAAGTAACAACAACACCCTGCCCGTCCTTTCCTCCTTTGTCTTTTTCTTGTTTCTCATGGGGTGAACTTGCACGTTCACAAAACATCTTGATTGAAGTACCATCGAGGATGCAGTCTTGAACCATTATTAAGTCCAGTGTTGGCTCTCTGCTGTGCTGCAAAGGAGATGATGGGCGGCTCACTGTCCGCGCAGGCCGATGGCGGCGTCTTAAAGCAAAGGCCGGGACCCAGTAGGTGAAGGCGGCTCACGGCACTGCAGGTAGGCCGGGTCAAGGACGGCCGCAGGAGGCGGCGGCTTGGAAGCCGAACAACGACTTGCGGCGCAGGAACCGACAGCGGAGGCCGGCCAAGAAAACGCAGTGATGATGTCTGCTCGAGGTGGGCAGTGGCGACTTGAGGCGGGTCCCTGGTCGCTTTTGCGTGTGACTGCTGCTGCCTTCTTTTTTCTTTTTACTCTGATCTGGTAGTATTCCTGGTGTTTACGTAGCCGTTGTATGGAGAACAAAAAACTGAACTAGTAGACTACTTTCACGTGGAAGCAGTACTAGTTGTCAAATCAGCCTTGAATTTTATGTAGTGGGAACCGCACTGCCGGTTGGTAGTAGTATATCTAGCAATCAATCAAATCACTTTGGAATTGCCTCAGCGGTCGCTGACGGCTTGATTTAATCCCGGGGCCCCAGCAGTAACTCGGTGGCTTGAAGCAGTAATACAGGAAACAATGGACGATGTGACAGTGACAGCAGCTTCAGAGTCCAAGTCAGAAACAGAGTCCTTGGACGATTCAGAGGGGATGCGGCGACTCATGAAACCAAGGCGGCACCAAAGCGGATTCGAGGACGAGGTGAGGATAGCCACGGAGACGGTGCTCGAGCCCGTGGTTGAGGTGGCAAAAAACGAGGAACGTGCCCGCAAGGCAGCTGTCGGCGGCGACGGGCCTTTCCCATGGAGATCCGATGGCGGCTCATAGTAAAGTGATTTACGGTAGAAGCTACTAGTAGCGACTTGAAACACCTTGGCCATCTTGCTGACCGACCGGATGAACACCATAAAAAATTTCTGATCTTGATAAAAGCTGATGTAGATCCTTCCAAAATTATTTTTTCTTTATCCGGAAAATTTGCGGACCTCTCAAAACCTTTAGCTAAGATCCCTCCAAGAACTCAGCATCACCGTGCGCAAACGCAAATTCCCACGGTGGGCGTCAACTGTCGTGAAATTATCATGGCAAATGTCCTAGTGTGAGAACTTAGTCGTGAGGCCAACACATCTTTGTATAGCTTGAGAGGGGTTGAGCGGAATCGAGAGACGCAACACAAGACAAGGATTTAGACAACTTCGGGCCCCGGGAAACATCATCCGGTAATAGCCCGACATGCTGTTTGTGGCCAGATCTCATTATGCTCACGAGGGAGTCGCCGTAAATCAGGTCTCCTGGTTGTGTCTAACCTTAACAATTATTTTCTCTCCCTCTTGGGGTTCCCTACCCCTCCTTATATATGTTGAAGGGGCGGGTTACATGACTAGTTCTGGTAGGATTAGGATTACTCTATTACCAGTGGAGTCCTAGTCTTACTTCCTTTGTAGGAGAATATTCCTTATGCCTTTCTTATTAATCCGGCCCATCATAACATGAGCCGGACTTTTGGGCCTTGGGCCTTGTCATCCATCTAAAACATCCGCCGGGTCACCAATGAGTCATAATGTTCAGGCGGGTTGCTTGTAAACCGTCAGGTCATGACGGGTCGCCAGTGAATCGCCAAGTGTCAGCCAGGTCTTAAGTAAACCGCCAGTTCCGGCCGGGTCATATTTCCAGCTGGGTCATACCGCAGGGTATATCCCCGACACTCATCATCGCTTCCTCATAATTCGTAGGTTGTTCATGGTCTAGTAACATGACTTCCAGAACAGGATTACCGTACCACTCTGGTGCGGGCGTACTCTAGTTGACCTACGAAGTTCGGTAGTAACTTTATCTGAAGTTTCATGATCATCATCATTAACTTCCTGACTAATTGGTGTAGGCATCACTGGAACTAATTTCTGTGATGAACTACTTTCAAACTCGAGAGAAGGTACAATTCCCTCATCAAGTTCTACTTTCCTCCCACTCACTTCTTGTAACGCCCACGATGCGACTATATCTCCCACATGTTGAGGCACGACTTAGAGGCATAACCGCATTGTGGTTTTGTCGCAAGAAGGGTCATCTTCACACAATCCCATGTAATAAATAAAAAAGGGATAAATAGAGTTGGCTTACAATCACCACTTCACACAATACTTAAATAAGTCATACATCATCCAAAATACACACATAGTCCGACTACGGACAAACCAAATGAAAAGAAGATAAACCCAACTGCTAGATCCCCGATCGTCCCAACTGGGCACCACTACTGATTATCAGGAAAAGACACGTAGTAACAGCCAAGGTCCGCGTCGAACTCCCACTTGAATTCGGTAGCATCACCTAAACTGGTATCATCGGCACATGCAACTATTTTGGAAGTTTCTGTGAGTCACGAGGACTCAGCAATCTCAAAACCCACGAGATCAAGACTATTTAAGCTTATGGGTAGGATGTGGTAATGAGGTGGAGTTGCAGCAAGCGCTAAGCAAGTATGGTGGCTAACATATGCAAATAAGAGTAAGAAGAGAAGCTACACAAGGGACGTGAAGCTAGAAATGATCAAGAAGTGATCCTGAGCTACTTACGTTCAAACATAACCCAAACCGTGTCCACTTCCCGGACTCCGCCGAAAAGAGACCATCACGGTTACACACGCGGTTGATTCATTTTAATTAAGTCAAGTGTCAAGTTCTCTACAACCAGATATTAAAAAATTCCCATCTGCCACATAGCCGCGGGCACGTCTCTCAAAAGTTTATATGTAACATCCCAACTTTTCAATTTGGAATGGTATGCATAGATCATTCATGCATATCATATTTTATTGCATTTCCTTTCGCGAATCCTTGAAATCCTAAGTAACTCAAGGACCCTCGGAGAGAGTTGGGGATTTCCCTGTTTTCATATTTGAGTTTTATCAAATATTGTAACGAGGATTTTTGGTTTTAATTATTTTTCTCTCCAAAAATATTATTAAAATATATGAGAGGAGATAATATTACTTCTCCAAAATAAATGAAATGCTGGAGGAAAAATATTAAAATCAAATATTTGATTTTATTCGGAGTTTATTGCTATTTTATTTGAATTAGAAAAATTGCACGTTTTTCAAAGTTGCATTTTAGGGCCAAGAAAATGTTCATCTTGTTCTAAATTTTTTATTTAGACGGTGAAAATTTGTTTTGGCATTTTTTAGATTTTTATTTTATTTTCTAGGATTTATTTGGTTTTGGCGGAATTATTAAAAAAACGCAGCGCCCGACTGGGCCGAGGCCCAGCCGAGCCAGGCCGCCGGCCCACCTCCCCGCGCCGCCGTCTCCCACCTGGAGACCGCGCCCGCCGCCGCCGCACGTCGTGGCCAAGTCGGCCATGACCCCGCCTCCTTCCCCAAGCCACCCCACCCCCCTCTTATAAGCCGACCCGGGGCCCCCCTTGGAGCCCCGAAGCCGCCCCGCCGCCACTACCGCACGCCGCCGCCGCACGCCACACCCCTAGATCACTATTCTCTTCTCATTTCTGACTCCTCTCCATTTTCTACTCTTTAGGATGGCGGACGCAAGGAACAAGTTTGCACAACCGGATGAAGACGCCCCCTTTGGATGACACTTGAAGGAAGTCACTAGGTACCTAAACATTGGAATACCAAGCTTCACCGAGACCTACAATGCCACCTTACCAGAGGAGGAGCGATGGATGATTCAAGTTCAAGTTCCAGGAAGGACATTCACGCCAGTCACTAAGCACATAGAGTTTTCCTTCGATGTACCAACCTGGAGTCTAGGAAAGAGTATGGCAGCTCACATCACCATGGGACACATTGGAGACGTTTATCATAAGGAGCTTAAGGATACTATCTATCAGATTTGTGGGCGCTGAGATGAGCAATGGGAGATGATCAGCACCAGGAAGGATAGATCAATTGCAGCTTTCATCCAGGAGTTAAACCAACACATTCGTCGCTAGGAGAACCATATGTGCGCATGAATGATAGACCTGAAGAAGGCGATGACTAGGATCACGGAACTAGAGGAAGAACTCAAGGCTACTTGTGAAGATTATGAGGAGGAAATCGTCGAACTAGTGGAGAAGAATGACGATCTGGAAAGGAAGCTAGGAGTATTCATGGGAGACCCCGCACCAGGAGGAGAAGACGAAGAACCCAAGGAGATTCACCCGGAGGACTACATTATCATCGACGACACCGACACGGACCCCGACGATAGCGATGATGACTATGAAGACGAAGCTGGAGCAGACATCATGGAGTCTTCAACCGAGGAATATTTTTAGTAGACCACCACATCAGTAGTAGTATTCCACCATGTATATAGTATAGTCCGAGCACTTTTGTAACGATAGTTAGATCGATTGTATGCCCTTGCTTGATTGATTGAGTGAAATGATTGTGTTTGTATCATGTGCATATGGCTAGTGTTTTCTCATTAGACCTCATTCTATTCTAATCTCTCCCCTCTAAACCCATCAGATGCCACCGAGACGTGACCCCGGATTTACTTTCCCACCGGAGCTCACTCAGTTGATCCAGCAGCAGAATACCCTGATGCAGTTGTTAGTTCAGAACCAAGGCAACAACAACAACAACAATCCACCGCCACCACCACCAGTTTATAACTTAGCCCGTTTTCTGAGGTTGCAGCCGCCGGTGTTTTCCAGTAACACCGAGCCGATAGTGGCAGATGATTGGCTCCGCAGGATTGGAAGGGAGTTAACCACTGCAGGATGTACAGATGCTGAGAAGGTGCGTGTCGGTGTCAAAACCGGCGGATCTTGGGTAGGGGGTCCCGAACTATGCGTCTAGGCGGATCGTAACAGGAGGCAGGGGACACGATGTTTTACCCAGGTTCGAGCCCTCTTGATGGAGGTAAAACCCTACGTCCTGCTTGATTAATATTGATGATATGGGTAGTACAAGAGTAGATCTACCACGAGATCAGAGAGGCTAAACCCTAAAAGCTAGCCTATGGTATGATTGTATGTTCGTCCTACGGACTAAAACCCTCCGGTTTATATAGACACCGGAGAGGGCTAGGGTTACACAGAGTCGGTTACAATGGTAGGAGATCTACATATCCGTATCGCCAATCTTGCCTTCCACGCCAAGGAAAGTCCCTTCCGGACACGAGACGAAGTCTTCAATCTTGTATCTTCATAGTCCAGGAGTCCAGCCGAAGGTATAGTCCGGCTATCCGGACACCCCCTAATCCAGGACTCCCTCAGTAGCCCCCAAACCAGGCTTCAATGATGACGAGTCCGGCGCGCAAATTGTCTTCGGCATTGCAAGGCGGGTTCTCCTCCAAATTTCGTGTACCTGTTGAATAGTGTCCGGTTTCTTGTAAATGTAGCGCTCCTTGGCTTCTACGCCCAATAATGGCTCTCTTCCACGTGTCAAACGAATACAAAAAGTCAGGGTGTTTTTTACATTTACACCCCTAGCCGCGTGAATGAGCCGCCTATTTAAGGGGACGGGGATTCAGATCCAAACCACACCTTCTCCCCTCCGCGAGTATTCATCAGAGCGTATCCGACAGAGGTCCATTCTATCATGGCCGGCCGCCGCAGCTCCTCCTCTCGCCCTTCCAGCCCTCAGCCTGGAGATTGGGAGAGATGCTCCATCCCGCACAGCGAGCTAGTGATGCTCTAGACCAAGGGATTTCTCCCCCCGGCCTACATGGTCCCGGTTCGAGCCGGACTTGCCACCTATAATGGCGGAGAGCAAGCGAAGAGCGCCCCCAATCCCTCCAAAGGAGAGCGGGTATGCCTTGTCCCTCACTTAATAAGAGGGCTCGGGTTTCCAATTCATCCGTTTCTCCGGGGGCTCCTGGAGTTCTATGGCCTCCAGCCGCACAACCTCACGCCTGCCTCCATATTGCATATCGCGGGCTTCGTAGCCCTTTGCGAGCTGTTTTTGGGCTGCGAGGCTCATTTCGCGCTGTGGAAAAGGCTATTCTGCCTTGTGCCCCATTCTTAGAAGGGGTCAATATATCAAGTGGGCAGAGCCGAAGTGTGGCGCATCGCCGGGACCGGATATCTATCCGGAACCCCAAAGAAGGCGTCCGAGGACTGGCCTTCGGAATGGTTTTATATAGAGGACGTCCCGCTGCCGAATCCTGTCCGAATCGGCCTCCCTGAGTTCGACAGTGCTCCCCTAAAGAAGCGCCTAAGCTAGCGTCCACGGAGCCCTCAGAGGGAAAGCGACAAGGACGTTCTTTACCTGATGGGCCGGATAAGATTGTTAGCTCATTCCGGACTGACCATGATCGGGGTTATGGCCGCATGCATCATGCGAGGGGTGCAGCCGCTCCAGTATAGAGGCCACCCCATGTGGGACTTCAACGGGGAGGATGACGCCACCCGCCACGGCCGTAAGGGGCCGGATTCGGCTGCCGCTCTAATAAAGACCTTGTCCGCTTTGTACAAGGGAGAAGAGGAGGAATTTCTCTGCGTCAACCGACATGGTGGATTTTCTATGTACAATCCCCCAAGTTGGGTAAGTGGACACTTTTACTTGCCCATCCGTTTTATATTCCCATCGTTAAATATTCAATCTAACGACTTCAACGCAGGAACTGCGCCAGGCTGTTAAAGAAATAAACAGCCCTCCTCCACAACCCGAGGATCCGGGACGGTCCCTCGACCCGGCCTCTCAAGAGGATCCGGACTTATCTGTGGAGCTGATTGATGGGGTGTTTCATCAATTGAGCAAGGACAACGCCTTGGTGGCCATTACGGCCGATTACCCAGTGCTACTCCTAGCCTCAGCGGTAACTGAGACCGAAGTCCCAGCACTTTGAAAAGGGATCTATCCTCGCATGTTTTTGATTGCCGTATGACAACCGTGTTTTGCAGGGGAGGTCCTTGAGACGGGAGGCCGAGCCTGCGGCGACTAGCCAACGAGGGGCGGCAAGGCCCCGCGTGCTGAAAAGAAGTGCGGTCCGGACTAAGACGCTGGCGCAAAGGTATAGCGCGCCATCTTATTCCCAGGTGTTATTCCTTCAAGGCATATTAACGCTCGTGCTCTCTTCAGGACGAAGAGACCTCACCAGACTATATCCGGCGAGGTTGCCTATCGCGCCTCCACCAGCCAGGCTCCAAAGCCTGGTCTGGAAGCGGAGGCGAACACAAGGCGCGCACCGGACGCTCCTCCAACAGAGGATGCGGACAAGCTGTCTGCCACCAATTCCGAGGTGGAGAGTGCCATGAACCACAGGCGTCGCCGGACAATTCTTCGCGACGCTTGTTTCTCCCAAGAGGCATTGGATGCCTTCAATTCGGGAGATGCGTACCTCCGTGCCGCTCAAAATGGTAATATGTAAAAGACATACGGGTAAGAAAATTTTGGTAATTATATATATACCAGTAGCCCCCGAGACTTGAAACAGTTAGAATAACTGATTTAAGGATCGTTTGTTATGCAGGTTCTTACAGAAAAGAATACCCTACTGTCCCAGGAGCTGGAAGAGTGCAAAGCCCAACTTGAGGCCGCACTAGCTGCGGCAGGGGAGCGCAAGGAGACCCCCTCTGGTAATATACGCTTCGAAAGATAAGTATTTTGCGAAGTGCGGTGTGGGTGCAAATCTGACAAATGAAATTGCAGATGGCGCCGGATTAAATCCGGAAAAGCAACAACTCCTACGCCAGCTGAAGGCTAGTGAGAGTGTGCTGACAAAGGTGAGGCGGGAGAAGAACGATCTCCAAGATGCCAACACCAAGCTGGGTGTTGAACTGAAGGATGTTCGTGCCCAGCTGTTGGACTCCGTTAAGGAGAATCATTGGCTTCGACGTGGCATATTTAGTAAGTGCTTAAACGAACTTTGAAAAAAGAGTTCGGCGAGGAAGTCGACTAACAGAGTAATGTCTGTAGGTATGCTAATAGGTCGTCCTGCAGAGGAAATGCCCGGTTCTACGGGTGACCTTCTTCTCGAGCTCTCACAACTGCACGAGCGAGTTCGGCAGGTGATGCAAGGCGTCGCCCAGGCCTTGTGGCCATCCGTCTCCATGCCCAAAGGCCTTGGAGAGCTTGTAGAGAAGCTGAAGGGAGCGCGGAGGCGCTTCCAATTGTGGAAGATGTCGGCCTGCCGTCAAGGCGCCAGGGAGGCCTGGGCCATGGTGAAGATGCGGTACACGAAGGCTGACCCAAACCACATGGCCGAGGTCGGACCCGTGGGGCCCGATGGGAAGGAGATCCCTGTGAGCTTAGTATACGGCCAAGTAGAATTGGCCGCAAAGTATTCCCAACAGGACTGTAAGCTAGACAGCCTGTTAGATGGTATTGAAGAGGAATACAATCAGTCAGATTGACTATGTAATTTTAATTGACATGTGTAATGCCTTCTAGCCGGATTGTAGATCGTTTGTCATGGCTGACCTTTTCGCTTCAACCTCGGGACCTGACGGTCCAGAGTGTGTCCGAATACCCTCGCGGTTATATAAGAACCGGGGTATGCATGGAGAACAGGCGTAGGGGTCATTAGTTCTTGAACAGACAAGTGCCCAACTAGTTATGTTATATTACATGGTTAGTAAGAAACATCTTCCAAGGAGAATAGTTCCGTTAGGGGTTCCTTTCCCTGGGAGGCATGCCCTAAAGTGCATGTCCATTCTGCGAAAAGAGACGCAGGAAAAACATCTGTGGGCGTATAGATAAATAAGTGAAAAAAGATCATCTTTTGTTCACCGACCGAATATTCCCTTAAGAACGCTAGCTTTCGGCTTCACCCAGTCTGAGGTACACATCCGGCCGGCAGTAACAATCGCAGAGGTTCTCCCTTTACCACCTAGCCGAACAATCGGGAACGTAGGGGTAAGCACAGGAGCCAGGCAACCCAGCTTGGCCAAAACTTAAGTCATATCGATGCATATAATGGTGAATAAAAGGTACATGCGGAAGTGTGACACATGTGTTGGGCATGAAGCCCGTATAAATAAGCTTCTGTTTAAAGAAGCCCCCAGGTTTAATGAGCGCGGATAGCGCGTCACTTTATGAGCCTTTAAAGGCTATAAGAGAGAGAGAGAGAGAGGGGAGAAGGAGAGAAATGTAAGACAGAAAGTATATAAAAAATGGACAAAGGAAGGAGACGAACACAGAGTCCGGCGCTAGGCATAGAATCTTCGGAGACGGGCTGCGTTCCATGGGTTCGGCTCGAGTCGGTTATCCGATGCATCTCGCAGGTGGTATGCTCCACCAGTCAGGACCTGGTCAATTATGAAGGGACCTTCCCACTTGGGCTTGAGTTTGTCCTTTTTCTTGTCCGGCGGGCGTAGAACTAATTCGCCAACGTTGTAATTTTTGGCCCGTACTTCTCTGCTTTGGTATCTTCGAGCCTGCTGTTGATAGAATGCAGAACAGGCTTTTGCCACGTCACGCTCTTCCTCCAAGGCGTCCAAACTGTCCTGCCGATCGAGCTCGGCTTCTCTGTCTTCGTACATGCGCACTCGAGGTGAGTCATGAATTATGTCGCAGGGAAAAACTGCCTCTGCGTCGTACACCATGAAGAATGGTGTGTATCCGGTGGTGCGATTCGGCGTGGTCCGCAGCCCCCAGAGTACGGAGTCGAGCTCCTCTACCCAGTGCGTATTAGATTCCTTAAGGGACCGCACTAATCTGGGTATGATGCCGCTCATGATAAGACCATTTGCACGTTCGACCTGGCCGTTAGTTTGTGGGTGATAGACGGAAGCATAATCGAGCTTGATGCCCATGTTTTTGCACCAGAGTTTTACCTCGTCGGTCGTAAAGTTCGTGCCGTTATCAGTGATGATGCTGTGGGGGACGCCGTAACGGTGTACAACCCCGGATATAAAGTCTATCACCGGTCCGGATTCGGCCGTCTTAACAGGCTTGGCTTCTATCTATTTGGTGAACTTATCCACCATGACCAGTAAGTATTTTTTCTTGTGGGTTCCGCCTTTAAGGGGTCCGACCATGTCAAGCCCCCAGACTGCGAAGGGCCAAGTGTGGGGATAGTTTGGAGGGCGGTGTGTGGCATATGGCTTTGGTTTGCAAAAAGCTGGCAACCGACGCATCGTTGGACTAAGTCCTGGGCGTCTGCCCGGGCCGTCGGCCAATAAAAGCCTGTACGGAAGGCCTTGCTTACAAGGGACCGAGCTGCAGCGTGATGACCGCCGAGTCCGGCATCAATTTCAGCCAGGAGGTGCCGCCCTTCCTCTTCGGAGATGCACCTTTGAAGGACTCCGGTAGTGCTTTTCTTATAAAGCTCTCCCTCATGGACTTTATAGGATTTAGATCGCCGCACTATGCAGCGTGCCTCATTTTGGCCCTCGGGGAGTTCCTGCCTAGTAAGGTAGGCGAGGAATGGTTCTGTCCACGGGGCGATGACGGCCATTATTACGTGGGCTGGAGGTGTTATTTCATTGGCAGAGCCTCCAATTATGTCAGAGTGTTCGGTGTCGGGTAGTGCAGTTGGGTCCGGGCTGTTATTGCCGGGTTCCCCTTCCCATACTACGGATGGCTTGAACAGCCTTTCCAAGAAGATGTTGGGGGGGACTACATCACATTTTGCGCCGATGCGTGCCAGGACATCTGCCGCCTGATTATTTTCCCGGGCTATATGGTGAAATTCGAGCCCTTCGAACCGAGCTGACATTTTTAGGACGGCGTTGCGATAAGCTGCCATTTTTGGATCCTTGGCATCAAAGTCTCCATTTATTTGGGATATTGCGAGGTTCGAGTCCCCACGCACCTCTAGGCATTGAATGCCCATGGATACTGCCATCCGGAGACCATGTAAAAGGGCCTCATATTTGGCTGCATTGTTGGAGTCTGTGTACATTATCTGGAGTACGTATTGAACTGTGTCTCCTGTGGGGGACGTCAAAACGACGCCAGCTCCTAGACCGGCCAACATTTTGGAGCCGTCGAAGTGCATGACCCAGTTTGAATATGTGCCGTACTCTTTAGGGAGTTCGGCCTCCGTCCATTCTGCGACGAAGTCTGCCAAAACTTGCGACTTGATAGCTTGACATGGCTTGTAAGTTATGTCGAACGGGAGGAGCTCAATGACCCATTTTCCAATCCGGCCCGTCGTGTCGCGGTTGTTTATAATATCGTTAAGTGGCACTTCCGAGGCTACTATTATTGAACACTCTTGAAAGTAGTGTCGCAGCTTCCGGGATGCCATAAATACCGCGTACGCAATCTTTTGATAATGCGGGTACCGTGACTTGCACGGAGTAAGGACAGTGGACACATAGTAGACCGGCTTTTGAAGGGGGAATTTGTGTCCGTCCGTTTCTCGTTCGACCATGAGCACTGCGCTTACGACCTGATGGGTTGCTGCAATGTATAATAGCATTGGTTCGCCAATGTTTGGCGCGGCCAGGACTGGGTTTGTAGCCAAGATGGCTTTTATTTCGTCGAGTCCGGCCGTGGCTGCATCCGTCCACTCAAAGTGTTCGGTGCGCCGAAGGAGGCGGTAAAGGGGTAGGGCCTTTTCTCCTAAGCAGGAGATAAAGCGGCTTAGAGCCGCCACGCATCCGGTTAATTTTTGTATTTGTTTGAGGTCCTTCGGGATATGCAATTGTGACAGAGCTCAGATCTTGGCTGGATTTGCTTCAATTCCTCTACCGGATACAATGAAGCCCAAGAGCTTTCCGGCTGGAATGCCGAAAACGCATTTTTCCGGGTTAGGCTTGATGTCGTATGTTCGGAGGTTATCGAATGTTAGCCTCAAGTCGTCTACTAGAGATTCGACATGTCTTGTTTTAACGACCACATCATCTACGTATGCCTCCACTGTTTTGCCGATCTGGTTTGCCAGACATGTCTGAATTATGCGCTGATATGTTGCGCCGGTGTTTTTGAGCCCGAAGGTCATTGTGTTGAAGCAGAATAGGCCGTATGGTGTGATGAATGCCGTTGCGGCTTGGTCTGACTCTGCCATCTTTATTTGATGGTAGCCGGAGTATGCGTCGAGGAAACACAACGAATCGTGTCCTGCGGTAGTGTTGATAATTTGATCGATGCGGGGGAGAGGGGAGGGATCCTTTGGGCAAGCCTTGTTAAGGTCTTTAAAATCAACGCACAGGCGCAGGATTTGTCCTTGTTTGGTACCATCACTAGGTTTGCTAGCCAGTCCGGGTGTTTTATATCTTTGATGAATCCGGCCTCCAATAGCTTGGCTAGTTCCTCTCCCATGGCCTGTCTCTTAGGTTCGGAAAAACGCCGAAGAGCCTGTTTGACTGGCTTGAATCCTTTTAGGATATTTAAGCTGTGTTCGGCCAGCCTGCGTGGGATTCCTGGCATGTCTGAAGGGTGCCAGGCAAAAATGTCCCAGTTCTCTCATAGGAACTCTCGCAGTGCGGCGTCTACATCAAGGTTTAACTGTGCCCCGATGGAAGCTGTTTTATTGGGGTCCGTTGGATGGACCTGGAATTTGACTATTTCGTCCACCGGTTTAAAGGAGGTGGACTTGGATCTTTTATCGAGTATCACACCATCCCTATTCACCGTGGAGCGCAGCGCAGTCAGTTCCTCAGCCGCTAGGGCTTCGGATAGCGCCTCGAGGGCCAGTGCGGCTGTCTTGTTTTCGGCGCGGAGTGCTATGTCCGGATCACTAGCGAGAGTGATGATTCCGTTAGGCCCGGGCATCTTGAGCTTCATGTACCCGTAATGGGGTATTGCTTGGAAGATTGTAAACGCTTCCCGCCCTAGCAGAGTGTGATATCCGCTACTGAACGGGGCCACCTGGAACGTGACCTCTTCGGACCTGTAATTATCCGGCGTGCCGAACACCACATCTAGTGTGATTTTTCCTGTACAGCGCCCTTCCCGACTGGGGATTATTCCTCTAAAGGTTGTGCTGCTTCGCTCAATGCGGTTCCAGTCTATTTCCATTTTTTGAAGGGTTTCCTCATAAATGAGGTTCAATCCGCTGCCGCCATCCATGAGTACCTTGGTAAGACGAAAGCCGTCCATTATTGGACTGAGGACCAATGCGGCTGGTGCTCGGGCTGTTCGGAATTTAGGTTCATCACTGGCGTTAAAAGTAATAGCCGTGTCACTCCATGGGTTTATTGTTGCTACTTGGTAGACTTCGGCAAGGCTGCGGAGTGTTCTTTTTCGCATATTATTTGATGTGGAAGTCTCGAAGACTGTTAATACCATACTAGTGTCTCTGGGGTGGCTTTCTGTGGCTTCTGGAATTAGAAGATCTTCACCAATTTTTGCCACCTGCCGGAGTATCCAACATGCTCTAAGGCTGTGAGTTGGTGTGCCGCATATCAGTTGGATGGACCAGCAACCTCATGGTGGGAGAATTACACTGTCACCTACCCTATAGCCATTGTTACATGGGATCAGTTTCAGCAAGCTTTCCGTACAACCCATGTCTCAACTGGAGCTATGACTATGAAGAAGTGTGAGTTTCGCAACTTACACCAGGGGAACCGTACTGTGGCTCAGTACGCGGATGAATTTAGCAATTTATCTCGCTATGCCCCTGATGATGTGGCCACAGATGCCTCAAAGCAGGAGAAGTTTATGGAAGGGCTGAATGATGAGATGAGCATGCAGTTGATGGTGGCAACATTCAACAACTACCAGGAGTTGGTAGATAAGGCTCTTATGATTGAAGGGAAGCAGCAACAGATTGAGAGCCGTAAGAGGAAGTATGGACAAGGAAGGTATAGTTCAGGAGTTCAACAAAAACCTCGCCTAACCCCAAACACGGGAGGACTTGTTCATAACCATGGAGGCCACACCCACAATGGAGGAAGTAACCATAATCATACTGGCCCAAGGAATGGGAATGGGAATGGAGCAAGCAACAATCAGAACCGTTCCAATCCAGCCACACCCGCCAAGAGAGACCTAAGCCACGTTACTTGTTTCAAGTGCGGGAAGACTGGACACTATGCCACGGAGTTCCCTAAAGCGAAGAATGGAAATGGCAATGGGAGCGTTGGAAAGAAGCCCAATCCATTCAACAAAGGACAAGTGAACCACGTCAACGTGGAGGAGGTTGAAGAGCAGCCAGACGCAGTTATTGGTAAGTTTTGGTTAAGTCTTTTGCCGCCCTTGTTCTTTTTGATACTGGTGCATCGCATTCATACATATCAAGGGAATTCGTGGATAAGTTTAAACTACCAACCCAAACCCTTAGGACCCATCTGTTAGTGAGTTCACCAGGAGGGGAGTATATGGCTAGTCAATGGTGTGACCAGATACCCTTAACCATTGGTAGCCATGTTTTTCCGTCCGACCTAATAATCTTGGAGTCGCAAGGATTGGATGTGATATTAGGCATGGACTGGATGTCAAAATATGGAGGAAGCATTGACTGTGTTAGTAAGTCAATTTGTCTCACCACCCCTGAGGGAAAAATGATCAAGTATGTATCTAGGCATGCGCCAAGGAGTAGCCAAGTGAATACCCTCACGGGAGTTGTTCAGAGGAAGTGCCTGTAGTCAAGGATTACCTGGATGTTTTTCCAGAGGAGTTACCACGCATGCCACCGGATCGAGACATTTAGTTTTTGATAGAGCTATTGCCAGGTACCGGGCCAATATCAAAGAGACCATATCGGATGCCTGCAAATGATCTGGAGGAGATTAAGAAACAGATCAAGGAGTTATTGGAGAAAGGTTACATTCGACAGAGCTCATCACCATGGGGAGCCCCAGTGCTTTTGATCGAGAAGAAGGATAAGTCTCTAAGAATGGTTGTTGATTATCATGCGTTAAATGAGGTGACGATCAAGAACAAATACCCACTACCGATGATCAATGATTTGTTTGACCAACTACAAGGAGCCAAGGTGTTTTCAAAGATCGATATGCGATCTGGATATCACCAGCTGAAGATACGAGAGAAGGACATACCAAAGACAGCATTCACCACACGGTACGGGTTGTATGAATATGTGGTCATGTCGTTTGGACTAACTAACGCCCCTGCCTATTTCATGAGCATGATGAACAAGGTGTTCATGGAATATTTGTTTAAGTTTGTTGTGGTGTTCATTGATGATATAATGGTATACTCGAAGAATGAGGAAGAGCACGAAGAGCATTTGCGTTTAGTTCTCGAGAAACTCAGGGAACACCAGCTATATGCCAAGTTCAGCAAATGTGAGTTTTCGTTGAAGGAAGTCGGATTCCTTGGACATGTTATATCAGGAGAAGGTGTAGCAGTAGATCCCACCAAGGTTCAGTCAGTCACTGAATGGTTGGTACCCACTTCAGTTAGCGAGATCCGCAGTTTTCTTGGACTCGTAGGATACTATCGGAGATTCATTGAGAATTTTTCCAAAATTGCGAAACCATTGACGGAGTTATTGAAGAAGGATACAAAATTTAAATGGACAGAAGAATGTGAGGCGAGTTTTTAGGAGTTAAAGAAACGTTTGACCACAACCCCAGTGCTGATTGTGCCGGATATATGTAAAGAGTTTCAAGTGTATTGCGATGCCTCTCGCCAAGGACTTGGAAGTGTGCTTATGCAGGACGGAATAGTTGTTTCGTATGCCTCACGACAACTAAAACCGCACGAATTGAATTATGCCACGCATGATTTGGAGTTGGCTGCCGTAGTGCATGCGTTGAAGACTTGGAGACATTACCTTATTGGAAATCGTTGTGATGTATACACGGATCATAAGAGTTTGAAGTACATTTTCACACAGAAGGAGCTGAACCTTAGGCAGAGGAGATGGTTGGAGCTTATAAAGGATTATGACATGAAGCTTCACTATCATCCAGGCAAGGCCAATGTCGTAGCCGATGCTTTGAGTCAGAAGAATTATGCTAATACCCTAGTGAGCACGGGATTGCCAAAGGAGTTAGCAGAGGATCTCAGGGAACTTCGATTGGAGATTGTTCCTAGAGGTTTTGTTGCAACAATGGAGGTTTAGTCTACATTGTTAGGAAAGATTCGAGAAGCTCAGAAGGATGACAAAGAGATTGCTGAGATAAAAGAGAGAATGAGCGAAGGAAAGGCCAAAGGTTTTCGCGAGGATGAGCACGACACCTTATGGTTTGAGGACCGTGTTTATGTGCCCAATAACCCAGAGATCAGGAAGTTAATACTTCAGGAGGCTCATGACTCACCATACTCGATACACCCCGGAAACACCAAGATGTATTTGGATTTGAAGGAACGTTTTTGGTGGACTGGTATGAAGAAGGATATTGCCGAGTATGTAGCCGTATGTGATGTAGGTCAGAGAGTGAAGACTGAGCATCAAAAGCCAGCAGGATTGTTACAGCCTATGCCGATACCCGAATGGAAGTGGGATAAACTTGGCATGGATTTTATCACCGGATTACCCAGGACCAAATCAGGATATGATTCTATATGGGTAGTAGTTGATCGCTTGACCTAAGTAGCTCACTTTATCCCAGTGAAAACCACCTATACAAGTGCAAAGTTGGCCAAGATATATATGACCAGGATCGTATGTCTGCATGGAGTTCCAAGGACCATCGTATCAGATAGAGGAACACAGTTTACTTCAAAGTTTTGGCATCAGCTACACCAAACTTTGGGGACAAGGTTGGAGTTCAGTACAGTATTCCACCCGTGGACTGATGGACAGACCGAGAGAGTCAACCAGATTCTGGAGGATATGTTGAGAGCCTGCACGCTAGATTATGGATCTAGTTGGGATGACAATTTGCCCTATGTGAGTTCTCATACAACAATAGCTATCAAGCCAGTTTGAAGATGGCACCGTTCGAAGCCCTGTATGGATGAAGGTGCAGAACATCGTTGATGTGGGATGAAGTTGGAGACCGACAGTTGTTTAGACCAGATTTGATCAAGGAGTCTGAAGAAAAAGTAAAGCTGATCCGAGATAGACTAAAGGTAGCTCAGTCCAGACAGAAGAGTTATGCAGATTTGAAACGCAAGGAAATAACCTATGAAATTGGAGATAGAGCATATCTGCGAGTGCCACCCCTGCGAGGAGTGAAACGTTTTGGAGTTAAGGGAAAGTTAGCCCCGAGATTTGTAGGACCGTATCGAATTTTGGAACGTATGGGAGAAGTTACCTACAAGTTGGAGTTACCTGAAGGACTATCAGGAGTTCATGATGTATTTCATGTTTCACAGCTGAAGAATTGTCATGCTGAAATGGCCGATATACCGTTAAGATACAGTACCCTTGGAGGCGATTCAGTTGGATAGTGATTTGACCTATGAGGAGAACCCAGTCAGGATTCTTGAATTTGCCAGCCGAGTCACCCGCAGCAAGGTTACCAAGTTTTGCAAATTTCAGTGGAGCCACCATACCGAGGATGAAGCCACCTGGGAACGAGAGGATGATCTTCGCAAAGACCACCCACACCTATTCTCTAGCCAACCCGAATCTCGAGGGCTGATACATTGTAGCGACCAGACCTCAAACGGTCCAATCTCTGTGCTCCGGTGTCATCCCTGGATCAGTAATGCTGACACCACACAGTACTTGAAGGATTTATAACAGAGTAGCAATCACACACTTATTACATCGAGTGTCTCAAAAGAGAACTTATTACAATAAATATGGCTTAAGGCCATCTAATAACGATAACAGCGGAAGGCTTGGAAGATAAGTGAGTCCATCAACTCCAACGCCATCACTGAGTATAGAACCATGACCTAATGGCACCTTAATCGTCGTCTGAAAAGTCTGCAACATTAACGTTGCAGCCCGAAACGGGTCAGCACATGGAATATGCTGGCAATGTAACACATAGAGAGTAATACAAGAATATGGCTATTCTATATGCATATATGGCTGGTGGAAAGCTCTATGGTTACATTTTGCGTAAAGCCAATTTTTCCCTACTGCAAAGGAATAAATTTTATTTAACTATCATGGTAGTTGTTAAACATTGAGAATGGTTGACAGCATTCTCAATCCCAATTAAGCATCATCATTAAAACGCAACAATTAACTTTAGAGTAACATGATGAGATTCACATAATAATCCAGGTACTAGATACTCAAGATGTCCATAACCGGGGACACGACTAACCATGATTAGTTTATACACTCTGCAGAGGTTTACGCACTTTTCCCCACAAGACTCGATCTCCTCCGTTGGTTTTCTCGCATTGCATGATGTTTGAGAAACGGATGACCGAGACATAGTCTTTCAGAAGCGCTAGCACCTTACGAACGGGTAGACCGTACCAACCTACATCCCCTACATCTGCTAGTCTACCACTGTAAGAGTTTGCATGACTTAGTCAACTATGCTAGATCCCATAGTAGCTTGTGGCTGCACACGGAAGTTTCTAGTATGAATAATCTCACTATCCCTTTGAGCCTGGGTGGCGGTCCAAAAGAAAACAGGCAATCGCTGGAATACCCAGGTGCCTCAATCCACCCAGATGTGTGTTTAAGTTGCCACCTTAAATAAACCATTAATTAACAAAGCTCACATCTGTCATGGATACACTCACCCAATCCACGTCTACTAGCATAGCATAGCAACAATAAGCAAACGTAGAGTAACTCCCAAAGGTTTGATATTAAACAGGTAATAGGTTCTACCTCAACTACTCTCCAAACCCACAATTTAATTAGATCCTAATCATGCAATGTGTGAGGATTGATCTAATGCAATAAAACTGGGTAGTAGGAGGTATGATCAAAGTGTCACTTGCCTTGCTGATGATCCGGAAAACCTAGCGATTCGAAGTAGCAAGCGGCGCACTCCGGGTACTCTATTGCAGACAAACAAACATACAATAAGTACTCAACTAATGCACAGGTAAAACTCGAACAAGAAAACTAACCAGAAAGTTCAACTTAAGAACTCCGGTTGGCAAAAGAATCAAAACGAACGAAGCAACGAAAGACAAACGGCAAGAAAAACAAGCTTCATTTACTATTCTGGGTCTAAGGCAATTTTTACAGTGGCAAAAACTTGTTTGAGTTGGTTAAACGGAAAGAGGGTATCGAGACGAAACTCCAGGCTCTTGAATCGCCTAATTCCAATAAACGAGCAAAAAGTTAAACTAGAACGAACATCAGATCAGAGATCGCGATCAGAAAAACCGCGGATTTAATCCGAGAAAAAGAAAAACGACGAACAGTTAACGAACGAACGTTTGTTAACAGAAACTAAACGAAAAAAAACTCGTTCGTTAAGACGAACGGACGAACGGGCGCTCGCTAAATAAATAAACCTGAAAAAAACCGATCTATTTATTAAAAAAACAAAAACTAGGGTTTAAAATAAAACAAATCGGTTTTTTTTTCAAAAACCGGCCGGCGACTACCTCGGCGGCGGCGGCTCTCCGGCGGGGCTCCGGCAGGGCGGCGGGGCGGCGGCAAGCGGCAACGGCGGCGGCGTGCTGCGGTGCGGGGCAGCAGGGTGAGGAGAGGGCGGCGGCGGGGCGGCTATTTAAGAGGGGGAGGGGGGTGTTGACTTGGGGGAGGGGGCGACGGGCGGCGCGACTCCGGCTCTGGCTCGGACTCCTCTCCGAGTCCGGCAGGGAAGGCGGCGGCGGCGGCTTGGGCTGGCCTGGCTCGGCTGGGCCCTTGGCCCAGTCGGGCGCGGGTATCTTTTTTTTAAACAATTTCGCTGCACCTAAAAAAAATTCTAGAAAAATAAATAAAAATCTAAAAATGCCAAAACAAATTTTCTCCGTCTAAATAAAATATTTAGAACAAGCTGAACATTTTTTTGGCTCTAAATGCAATTTTTGAAAATGTGCAATTTTTCCTAAATTCAAATAAAATAGCAAATAAAACCAAAATAAAAACTTACTTGATTTTTTTATTTAAACCCTCAATATTTCTTTATTTTGGGAAAGTCATTTTATTCCCTCTCTCATAATTTTTATAATAGAAATAATTGTAGATAAAATAAATAAAATCAAATGATCCTATTTTCAAAATTTGAGAAAACTCAAATATGAAAATAACGAAATCCCCAACTCTCTCTCCGAGGGTCCTTGAGTTGCGTAGAATTTCTAGGATCAACCAAAATGCGATGAAATCTGATATGCAATGATGATCTAATTTATAACATTCCAAATTGAAAATTTGGGATGTTACAAACCTACCCCCTTAAGATGAATCTCGCCCTCGAGATTTGGGTTGGTTAGAAAATAGGTGAGGATGGTCCTTCAGCATTTCTTCCTCTCGCTCCCAGGTGGCTTCATCCTCCGTGTGGTGGCTCCACTGAACTTTGCAAAACTTGATAACCTTGTTGCGGGTGACTCGACTGGCATACTCTAGAATCTTAACTGGTTTCTCCTCATAGGTCAAATCACTGTCCAACTGAATTGCATCCAGTGGCACTGTATCTCCTAGCGGTACATCAGCCATCTCTGCATGGCACGTCTTCAACTGGGAAACGTGGAACACGTCGTGAACTCCTGACAATCCTTTGGGCAATTCCAACTTATAGGCTACTTCTCCCATACGCTCCAAAACTTTGTATGGGCCTACAAAACGTGGCCCTAACTTTCCCTTAACTCCAAAGCTCTTAACTCCTCAAAGTGGTGATACTCGAAGATAAACTCGGTCTCCGACTTCGTAAACTATCTCCTTGCATTTAGAATCTGCATAGCTCTTCTGCCTGGACTGGGCTACCTTGAGCCTGTCGCGAATCAATTTTACTTTCTGTTCAGACTCCTTAATAAGATCCGGTCCAAACAACTGATGGTCTCCAACTTCATCCCATGACAATGGGGTCCTGCACCTCCTTCCGTACAAAGCTTCGAAAGGGGCCATCTTCAAACTGGATTGATAGCTGTTGTTATAGGAGAACTCTGCGTATGGAAAATTCTCGTCCCAACTAGATCCGTAATCTAGTGCACAAGCTCTCAGCACATCCTCCAAAATCTGATTGACTCTCTCGGTCTGTCCATCTGTCTGCGGATGAAAAGTTGTACTGAACTCCAGCCTGGTACCCAAAGTTTCGTGCAACTGATTCCAGAACTTTGAGGTAAACTGGGTTCCTCTATCTGATACAATGCTCTTTGGAACTCCATGCAGAAATACGATTCTGGTCATGTATATCTTTGCCAACTTTGCACTGGTATAGGTAGTCTTCACTGGAATGAATTGAGCTACCTTGGTCAAACGATTGACTACAACCCATATTGAGTCATAGCCTGAACGAGTTCTGGGTAAACCCGTAATAAAATCCATGCCTAACTTATCCCACTTCCATTCGGGTACCGACAATGGCTGTAGCAATCCTGCTGGCTTCTGATGCTCTGCCTTTACTCTCTGACATACATCACAAACTGCTACATACTCCGCAATATCCTTCTTCATTTCGGTCCACCAGAAAGTATCCTTCAAATCCAAATACATCTTGGTATTTCCTGGGTGAATTGAATATGGTGAGTCATGTGCCTCTTGCAGAATTAACTTCCTGATCTCCGAATCATTAGGCACATAAACACGGTCTTCATACCATAGGGTATCGTGCTCATCCTCACAAAATCCCTTAGCTTTTCCTTTGCTCATTTTCTCCTTTATAGAGGCAATCTCCTTGTCAGTCCTTTGAGCTTCTCTGATCTTATCCATCAAAGTAGACTGAATCTCCAATGCTGCTACATAGCCTCTCGGAACTATCTCCAAACATAGCTCACGAAGGTTTTCAGCTAACTCCCTTGGTAAATCTCCCGTCATTAGGGTGTTGACGTGGCTTTTATGGCTCAATGCGTCAGCTACTACGTTAGCCTTTCCGGGGTGATAATGTAATCTCATATCGTAATCCTTGATGAGCTCCAACCATCTTCTTTGCCTGAGATTTAACTCTTTCTGCGTGAACATATACTTTAAACTCTTGTGATCTGTGTATACCTCACAATGGTTTCCAATGAGAAAATGTCTCCAAGTTTTCAATGCATGCACTACGGCTGCTAACTCCAAATCATGCGTGGCATAATTCAACTCATGAGGCTTAAGCTGTCGTGACGCATAGGAAACAACTCTTCCTTCCTGCATAAGCACTGCTCCAAGTCCTCGACGTGATGCATCGCAATACACCTCATAATCCTTGGTCTGATCTGGCAAAATCAGCACAGGTGATGTAACCAAACGTTTCTTCAATTCCTGGAAACTGGCCTCACATTCCTCAGTCCATATGAACTTGGTATCCTTTTTCAACAACTCCGTCATAGGCTTCGCAATCTTTGAGAAATTCTCAATGAATCTCCAGTAGTATCCTGCGAGTCCAGGAAAACTCCGGATCTCTCCAACTGTTGTTGGCGCTTCCCAATTGGTCACGGTATCAACTTTAGTGGGATCCACTGCTATACCTTCTCCCGATATAACGTGTCCGAGAAATCCAACTTCCTTCAACCAAAACTCAGATTTGCTAAACTTGGCATATAATTGATGTTCTCTGAGTTTACCAAGTACCAAACGCAAATGTTCCTTATGCTCCTCTTCATTCTTTGAGTAAACCAGGATATCATCAATGAACACTACAACGAACTTATCCAAAAACTCCATAAACACTTTGTTCATCATGTTCATAAAATATGCAGGTGCGTTAGTCAGACCAAATGACATAACGGTATACTCATACAGCCCATACCTAGTGGTAAAAGATGTCTTAGGTATATCTTGTTCTCGAGTCTTCAACTGATGGTATCCTGATCGCAGATCGATCTTGGAAAATACCTTAGCTCCTTGCAATCGATCAAACAGATCATTGATCATTGGTAGTGGGTACTTGTTCTTGATGGTTACTTCATTCAAACCTCGATAATCAACAACCATCCTTAACGATCCATCCTTCTTTTCTACTAGAAGTACTAGTGATCCCCAAGGTGAAGAACTTGGGCGAATATAACCCTTATCCAGTAACTCCTTAATCTGCTTCTTAATCTCCACCAAATCCTTTGCGGGCATCCTATATGGTCTCTTAGATATTGGCCCTGTGCCTGGCAAAAGCTCAATCAAAAACTCAATATCTCTATCCGGTGGCATGCCTGGAAACTCCTCGGGAAATACATCAGGGAAATCCTTCACTATTGGTACTTACTCCTGCACAACTCCTGTTAGGCAACTTACTTGAGTCCTGTTTGGCACATGCCGTGATACATACCTGATCCGTCTTCCTTCTAGGGTGGTAAGCAAAATTGACTTACTGGCACATTCAATATTCCCTTCATACTTTGACAACCAATCCACGCCTAATATCACATCCAATCCTTGAGATTCCAACACTATTAGGTCTGAGGGAAATACGTAGTTACCAATCCTTAATGGTAACCGATTACACCATAGGCTAGCCATATACTCTGGTCTAGGCGAGGTTACTAACATGGGTGACCTAAGGGCTTGGGTTGGCAGTTTATACTTATCCACAAATCCCCTTGATATGTATGAATGCGATGCACCAGTATCAAAAAGAACGAGTGCAGTAAATGACTTAACCAAAAACTTACCGATTACTGCATCCGGCTGCTCTTCAACCTCCTCCACGTTAACGTGGTTCACCTATCCCCTGTTGGAAGGGTTCGGCTTCTTCCCAGAGCTTCCATTGCCATTTCCATTATGTGATTCAGGACATTCGTTGGCATAATGTCCGGTCTTCTGGCACTTAAAACAAGTGACTTGGCTCAGGTCTTTCTTGGCTGGGGTTGATGGGTTGGTGCGGTTCTGGCCGTTGCTTCCTCCATTCCCATTACCAGTCTTGGGGCCATTGTGATTGTGCGAGCTACCTCCTCCATGGGTATGCTGGAAATGTCCTCCCGGTCTAGGGGTAAAACGTGGCTTCTGTTGAGCTCCAGAATTGTACTTCCCTTGTCCATACTTCCTCTTGCAGCTCTCGATCTGCTGCTGCTTCCCTTCAATCATGAGAGCACGATCTACCAACTCCTGGTAGTTGTTGAAGGTTGCTACCATCAACTGCATGCTCAATTCATCATTCAGTCCTTCCAGAAACTTCTCCTGTTTAGCTGCATCTGTAGCAACGTCATCTGGGGCATAACATGCTAGCTTACTAAAGTCCTCCACATACTGGCCAACTGTCCGTCCTCCTTGGCGCAAGTTGCGAAACTCTCGCTTCTTCATAGCCATAGCTCCTGCTGAAACATGGGCAGTACGAAAAGCCTGTTGGAACTGGTCCCACGTGACAGTGTCGACAGGGAAAGTGCCTGTGAAATTCTCCCACCATGAGGCTGCGGGTCCTTCAAGCTGATGTGCGGCAAACTTCACCTTTTCCGCATCTGTGCATCCTGCTGTGGTCAACTCTCTAACTGTCTTGCGGAGCCAATCATCTGCTACTATCGGCTCGGTGCTACTGGAAAACACCGGCGGATTCAGCCTAAGAAAATGGGCTAAGTGATCAGCAGGTGGTGGTGGTGGTGGGTTGTTATTGTTGTTCCCCTGATTCTGATTCTGGACTAGTAACTGCATCAATGTATTCTGCTGCTGGATCAATTGAGTGAGCTCCGGTGGGAAGGTAAATCCGGGGTCACGTCTCGGAGGCATCCGAGGGTTTAGAAAAGATGAGATTTAAGAATACAGGGGGCCTAAAGAGAAAACACTACCCATATGCACATGAGGCAAAAGCAAACAATTCACTTCATTCAATCAATCAAACAAGGGCATACAATTGATCTAACTATCGCAAAAGTGCTCGGACTACTATATTTACATGGTGGACTACTACTACTGGTGGGGTGGTCTACTAGAAATATTCTTCGGTTGCAGACTCCATGATATCTGCTACAACTTCATCAACATAGTCATCATCGCTATCATCTGAATCCGAGTCGGTGTCGTCGATGATGATGTAGTCTTCCGGGTGAATCTCCTTGGGTTCTTCATCTTCTTCTACTGGCGTAGGGCCTCCCATAAATATTCCAATCTTCATTGTTAGGTCGGCATTCTTATCCACTAGTACTTCGATTTCCTCTTCATAATCTTCACATGTAGCTTTGAGTTCTTCCTCCAGTTCCTTGATTCTTGTCCTCGCCTTCTTCAGATCTATTATGTCGGCGCACATCTGGTTCTCCTGACGTCGAATGTGTTGGTTTAACTCCTGGATAAAAGCCGCAATTGATATATCCTTCTGGGTGCTGATCATCTCCCATTGCCCATCTCGGCGTCCACAAATCTAGTAGATAGTATCCTTGAGATCATTGCGGTAAACTTCTCCAATGCGTCCCATGGCTATGTGAGCTGCCATGCTCTTTCCTAGACTCCAGGTTGGTGCACCAAAAGAAAACTCTATGGGCTGAGTGACTGGCATTAACGTCCTTCCTAGAACTTGAACTTGAATCATCCAGCGCTCTTCTTCGGGTAAAGTGGCGTTGTAAGTCCCGGTGAAGCTTGGTACTCCTATGTTGAGGTATCTTGTGACTTCCTTCAAATGACGTCCAAAGGGTGTATCTTCATCCGGTTGTGTGAACTTGTTCCTTGGATCTGCCATCCTAAAAGAGTAGAAAAGATGAGGAGTCAGAATGAGAAGAGTGAGTAGTGATCTAGCGATTTAGCTTAGTGGTCATGTCCTACAGTCAGCGTGTGCTCTGATACCATCTTGTAGCGACCAGACCTCAAACGGTCCAATCTCTGTGCTCCGGTGTCATCCCTGGATCAGTAATGCTGACACCACACAGTACTTGAAGGATTTATAACAGAGTAGCAATCACACACTTATTACATCGAGTGTCTCAAAAGAGAACTTATTACAATAAATATGGCTTAAGGCCATCTAATAACGATAACAGCGGAAGGCTTGGAAGATAAGTGAGTCCATCAACTCCAACGGCATCACTGAGTATAGAACCACGACCTAATGGCACCTTAATCGTCGTCTGAAAAGTCTGCAACATTAACGTTGCAGCCCGAAACGGGTCAACACATGGAATATGCTGGCAATGTAACACATAGAGAGTAATACAAGAATATGGCTATTCTATATGCATATATGGCTGGTGGAAAGCTCTATGGTTACAGTTTTGCGTAAAGCCAATTTTTCCCTACTGCAAAGGAATAAATTTTATTTAACTATCATGGTAGTTGTTAAACATTGAGAATGGTTGACAGCATTCTCAATCCCAATTAAGCATCATCATTAAAACACAACAATTAACTTTAGAGTAACATGATGAGATTCACATGATAATCCAGGTACTAGATACTCAAGATTTCCATAACCGAGGACATGGCTAACCATGATTAGTTTATACACTCTGCAGAGGTTTGCGCACTTTTCCCCACAAGACTCGATCTCCTCCGTTGGTTTTCTCACATTGCATGGTGTTTGAGAAACGGATGACCGAGACATAGTCTTTCAGAAGCGCTAGCACCTTACGAACGGGTAGACCGTACCAACCTACATCCCCTACATCTTCTAGTCTACCACTGTAAGAGTTCGCACGACTTAGTCAACTATGCTAGATCCCATAGTAGCTTCTGGCTGCACACGGAAGTTTCTAGTATGAATAATCTCATGATCCCTTTGAGCCTGGGTGGCGGTCCAAAAGGAAATAGGCAATCGCTGGAATACCCAGGTGCCTCAATCCACCCAGATGTGTGTTTAAGTTGCCACCTTAAATAAACCATTAATTAACAAAGCTCACATCTGTCATGGATACACTCACCCAATCCACGTCTACTAGCATAGCATAGCAACAATAAGCAAACATAGAGTAACTCCCAAAGGTTTGATAGTAAACATGTAATAGGTTCTATCTGAACTACTCCCCAAACCCACAATTTAATTAGATCCTAATCATGCAATGTGTGAGGATTGATCTAATGCAATAAAACTGGGTAGTAGGAGGTATGATCAAAGTGTTACTTGCCTTCCTGATGATCCGGGAAACCTAGCAATTCGAAGTAGCAAACGGCGCACTCCGGGTACTCTATCGCAAACAAACAAACATACAATAAGTACTCAACTAATGCACAGGTAAAACTCGAACAAGAGAACTAACCATAAAGTTCAACTTAAGAACTCTGGTTGGCAAAAGAATCAAAACGAACGAAGCAACGAAAGACAAACGGCAAGAAAAACAAGCTTCATTTACTATTTAGGGTCTAAGGCAATTTTTATAGTGGCAAAAACTTGTTTGAGTTGGTTAAACGGAAAGAGGGTTTCGAGACAAAACTCCAGGCGCTTGAATTGCCTGATTTTGATAAACGAGCGAAAAATTAAACTAGAACGAACATCGGATCAGAGATCGCGATCAGAAAATCCGCGAATTTAATCCGAGAAAAAGAAAAATGACGAACAGTTAACGAACGAACATTCGTTAACAGAAACTAAATGAAAAAAACGCGTTCGTTAGGACAAATGGACGAATGGGCGCTCGCTAAATAAATAAACCGAAAAACCGATCTATTTATTAAAAAAACAAAAACTAGGGTTTTCAAAAAAAACAAATCGGTTTTTTTCCAAAACCGGCCGGCGACTACCTCGGCGGCGGCGGCTCTCCGGCGGGGCTCCGGAAGGGCGGCGGGGCGGCGGCGTGCGGCAGCGGCAGCAAGCGGCAGCGCAGGCGGCGGCGTGCGGCGGCGCAGGCGGCGGCGGGCTGCGGTGTGTGGCGGCGGGGTGAGGAGAGGGCGGCGGTGGGGCGACTATTTAAGAGGGGGAGGGGGGGTGTTGACTTGGGGGAGGGGGCGACGGGCGGCGCGGCTCCAGTTCGGACTCCTCTCCGAGTCCGGCGGGGAAGGCGGCGGCGGCTTGGGCCGGCCTGGCTCGGCTGGGCCCTTGGCCCAGTCGGGCGCGGGCCTCTTTTTTTAAAAACAATTTCGCTGCGCCTAAAAAAAATCTAGAAAAATAAATAAAAATCTAAAAATGCCAAAACAAATTTTCTCCGTCTAAATAAAATATTTAGAACATGATGAACATTTTTTGGCTCTAAATGTAATTTTGAAAACGTGCAATTTTTCCTAAATTCAAATAAAATAGCAAATAAAACCAAAATAAAAACTTACTTGATTTTTTATTTAAATCCTCAATATTTCTTTATTTTGGGAAAGTTATTTTATTCCCTCTCTCATAATTTTTATAATAGAAATAATTGAAGATAAAATAAATAAAATCAAATGATCCTATTTTCAAAATTTGAGAAAACTCAAATATGAAAATAACGAAATCCCCAACTCTCTCCGAGGGTCCTTGAGTTGCGTAGAATTTCTAGGATCAACCAAAATGGGATGAAATATGATATGCAATGATGATCTAATGTATAACAGTCCAAATTGAAAATTTGGGATGTTACATACATCTTCGCCGTATCTACTTTTCCAAACACTTTTGCCCTTGTTTTGGACTCTAACTTGTATGATTTGAATAGAACTAACCCGGACTGACGCTGTTTTCAGCAGAATTACCATGGTGTTGTTTTATGTGCAGAAAACAAATATTCTCGGAATGACCTGACACTCCACGGAACATCTTAGAAAAAACAATAAAAAATCCTCGCCAAAAATGAAGACCAGGGGGCCCACACCCTTCTCACGAGGGTGGGGGGTGTGGGGAGCGCCCCCTACCTCGTGGGCCCCCTGGAAACCCTCCGACGCCAACTCCAACTCTATATATTTGCTTTCGGAGAGAAAAAAAATCGGAGAGAAGAAATCATCACGTTTTACGATACGGAGCCGCCGCCAAGCCCTAAAACCTCTTGGGAGGGCTGATCTGGAGTCCGTTTGGGGCTCTGGAGAGGGGGATTCGTCGCCGTCGTCATCATCAACCATCCTCCACCAATTTCATGATGCTCACCGCCGTGCGTGAGTAATTCCATCGTAGGCTTGCTGGACGGTGATGGGTTGGATGAGATTTATCATGTAATCGAGTTAGTTTTGTTAGGGTTTGATCCCTAGTATCCACTATGTTTTGAGATTGATGTTTCTATGACTTTGCTATGCTTAATGCTTGTCACTAGGGCCCGAGTGCCATGATTTCAGATCTGAACCTATTATGTTTTCATGAATATATGTGAGTTCTTGATCCTATCATGCAAGTCTATAGTCACCTACTATGTGTTATGATCCGACAACCCCGAAGTGACAATAATCGGGACCACTCCCGGTGATGACCATAGTTTGAGGAGTTCATGTATTCACTATGTGCTAATGCTTTGTTCCGGTTCTCTATTAAAAGGAGGCCTTAATATCCCTTAGTTTCCAATAGGACCCCGCTGCCACGGGAGGGTATGACAAAATATGTCATGCAAGTTCTTTTCCATAAGCACGTATGACTATATACGGAATACATGCCTACATTACATTGATGAATTGGAGCTAGTTCTGTGTCACCCTATGTTATGACTGTTACATGATGAACCGCATCCGGCATAATTATCCATCATTGATCCAGTGCCTACGAGTTTTCCATATACTGGTTTATGCTTATTTACTTTCCCACTACTACTGTTACAATCACTACAAAATACCAAAAACATTACTTTTGCTGTCTTTACTTTTGTTGCCGCTACCACCACTATCATATTACTGTGATACTAAACACTTTGCTGCAGATACTAAGTTTCCAGGTGTGGTTGAATTGACAACTCAGCTGCTAATACTTGAGAATATTCTTTGGCTCCCCTTGTGTCGAATCAATAAATTTGGGTTGAATACTCTACCCTCGAAAGCTGTTGCGATCCCCTATAATTGTGGGTTATCAAGACAAATTTCTGGCGCCGTTGCCGGGGAGCATCGCTCTATTCTTTGAGTCACTTGGGATTTATATCTGCTGGACACTATGAAGAACTTGAGAGATCCAAAAACCAAGATCTATCCCTCAACTACAAGGGGAGGTAAGGAACTGCCATCTAGCTCTGCACTTGATTCACCTTCTGTTATGAGTAAATTAGCGACACCTACATCTGCTTCTGCTATTCGTTCTGATATGTCGCATGTTATTGATGATGCCACTTGTGCTATGCATGATACTTATGATGAAACTGCTTCTATGCCTGATACTACTGTGCCCCTTAGTGAATTTCTTGATGAACAAATTGCTAGGGCTAGAGAAAAAGAAATTATTGAATCTGAATACGATGATGATAGTGATGATGAAAATATGCCTGTTATTCCTGAGGGTTATCTTTTTGTTGCCGCTATTTTTGCTTGCAAAGATAGATATGAGCTTAAGAGGTTATTAATTAAATGGAACAAAGAATCACTTAGAGATAAAATGAGACCTGACCCTGCTTTTGCTACTTCACCTATATGTGTTCCTGATAAGGATTATGAATTCTCTGTTGATCCTGATATAATTAATTTGGTTGAATCTGATCTGTTTTATGGCTATGAATCTGAAACTGTTGTGGCACATCTTACTAAGTTAAAGGATATAGTTGCCCTGTTCACTAATGATGAGAGATCGTGTTACTTCTATATACTCGAAATATTTCCGTTCTCATTAAAGGGTGATGCTAAGATATGGTTTAATTCTCTTGATCCTGGTTGTGTGCGTAGTCCCCAGGATATGATTTATTACTTCTCTGCTAAATATTTCCCTGCTCATAAGAAACAAGCTGCTTTGAGGGAAATATACAACTTTGTGCAAATTAAAGAAGAGAGTCTCCCACAAGCTTGGGGAAGGCTTCTCAAGTTACTTAATGCTTTGCCTGATCATCCTCTTAAGAAACCTGAAATACTTGATATCTTTTATAATGGACTAACCGATGCTTCCAGAGATTACCTGGATAGTTGTGCTGGTTCTCTTTTCAGGGAAAGAACACTGGATGAAGCTGAAATTCTATTGAATAATATGTTGACAAATGAAAATAATTGGGCACCTCCTGAGCCAGCTCCTGCTCCAATTACTGAACCCATTCCTAAACCAACTCCGAATAAGAGAGGTGTTCTATTTCTCAGTCCCGAAGATATGCAAGAGGCAAAGAAATCTATGAAAGAAAAAGGTATTCAAGCTGAAGACGTTAAGAATTTACCTCCTATTGAAGAAATACATGGTCTTAATATACCGCCTGTTGAAGAAACCTATGATCTCAATTCTTTATTTACTGAAGAACCTCCTGATCCCTATCCCGACATAGGTAGTAAAGGTAAATTCTCTCTATAGATATGCTAAAGCTGAAGTCCCTCCTACTAAAGTTGCTAGTTAGTGCTTGGATGAGTTTGATAACTTTATGTATAAGCAAGACGACTTCAATGCTTATTTTGGTAGACAATTAAAAGAAAATGCTTATATGATTAGACGCTTGGGTGATTATATGGCTAATATTAAAGGTGAACTTAAACTTGTTAGCAAACATGCTTCTATGGTTACCACTCAAGTAGAACAAGTACTTAAGGCTCAAAAAGAAGTGCTTGATGAAATGAATAGTAAGAAAAATGATTATGCTGTTAGAGTGGCTACTAGAACTGGTATAATGACTCAGGAACCTTTGTATCCTGAAGGCCACCCTAAGAGAATCGAGCAAGATTCTCAAAGAAATAATATTGATGTTCCTAGTTCTTCTAAAAAGAAGAAGAAGAAAAATGATAGAACTGTGCAAACTTCTAGTGAACCTATTGCTGAACCACCTGATAATCCAAATGATATTTCTATGTCTGATGCTGAAACACAATCTGGTAATGAACATGAACCTAGTAAAAATAGTAATGATGATGTTCATGATGATGCTCAACCTAGTAATGATAATGATATAGAAATTGAACCTGCTGTTGATCTTGATAACCCACAATCAAAGAATCAACGTTATGATAAAAGAGACTTTGTTTCTAGGAAACATGGTAAAGAAAGGGGACCTTGGGTTCAGAAACCCATGCCTTTTCCTCCGAAACCATCCAAGAAAAAGGATGACGAGGATTTTGAGCGCTTTGCTGAAATGATTAGGCCTATCTTTTTGCGTATGAGATTAACTGATGTACTCAAAACAAATCCTTATGCTAAATATATGAAGGATATCATTACTAATAAAAGAAAGATACCGGAAGCTGAGATTTCCACCATGCTTGCTAATTATACTTTTAAGGGTGGAATACCAAAGAAACTTGGAGACCCCGGAGTACCTACTATACCTTGCTCCATTAAAAGAAATTATATTAAAACTACTTTATGTGATCTTGGAGCCGGTGTTAGTGTTATGCCTCTCTCTTTATAGCGTAGACTTGACTTGAATAAGCTGACACCTACTGAAATATCTTTGCAAATGGCTGATAAATCAACTGCTATACCTGTCGGTATTTGTGAGGATGTGCCTGTTGTGGTTGCAAATGTTACTATTTTAACGGACTTTGTTATTCTTGATATTCCCGAGGATGATAGTATGTCTATTATTCTTGGAAGACCTTTTCTTAATACTGCAGGGGCTGTTATTGATTGCAACAAAGGCAATGTCACTTTTCATGTTAATGGTAATGAGCATACGGTACACTTTCCGAGGAAACAACCTCAAGTTCATAGTATCAACTCTATTGGAAAAATTCCATCGATTATATTTGGAGGTTTTGAATTTCCTCTTCCTACTATCAAGAAGAAATATGATAGTCTTATTATTGGGGATGTGCATATCCCCATTGAGGTAACTTAGTGTTATTCGAAATTTCTCCGTTTCATGATTATCGGAATGAGTTTGTTAACAAGACTTGATCAACCTTGTTAGTGGATTCTTTTTGATGAGCATGAGATGGATGAAACTAGAAGCACAAACTTCTGTACCCCACTTTTACTTTCTGTTATTTATATTAAATAAAGTAAAAATAGTATTTTTCTGTCTGTTTCCTGACTTATCCGTGCAATATAAAAATATCTCGAAAATAAAAGTCCTCAGAATGCCATGCCAATTTAATATGATTTTTTCGGGAATATTTGAGGATTTATTGTGCAAAAATTACCGCGGGAGGAGCTGCCACCTGGCCACGAGGGTGGTGGGCGCGCACCCCCTATAGGGCGCGCCCCCTGCCTCGTGGGCCCACGGTGGCCCTCCTCCACTTATCCCAGCACCCATCTTCTTCCTCTATCTCACACAAACCCAAAAAACCAACTCAAGCACGAGTTCCAGCCACTTTTGCTGTGATTTTTGATCTCCTTGCTCAAAGCACCTCTCGCAAAACTGCTTGGGGAGATTGTTCCTTGGTATGTGACTCCTCCATTGGTCCAATTAGTTTTTGTTCTAGTGCTTTATTCTTTGCAAATTTGTGCTGCATAGGTGACCATGTTCTTGAGCTTGCATGTCAAATTTATATGGTTCCAAGTAGTTCTAATGCTTGATTTAGGCTCTAGGAACTTGTAGGAGTAGTTGCTATCAATATTATTGAAGTTGGTTCATTTTTGTTTGAAGTTACTAAAAATTTCAGATTGTTTCAGAAAAGTAATGAGGAGACTTTTGAGGGGCTCGTCGAGCCAAAGCTCGAAGGAAAAGGCACCGAAGCCTAAGTATAATTTGCCGCGCACCACAGAGATTCGGGCGTGTGAATGGCCTTCTGAAGATTTCTTGAGAGCAGCTGGTATCTATGAAGATTTTCATGAATTGGCTCACAATGCAGGCCTCACCGCTTTCCTCCACGACCAATGCGATCAGTATCTCTTACTCACAAATACTTTTGTGCAAAACTTTCATTTTCATTCTAGGAACTCACCACCTACGGTGGAGTTTCATTTATATGATGAGCATAAGGAGATGTCACTTTATGATTTCTGTCGGATTTGTTTAATCCCTTTTGAGGGCAAGACAGAAGAACCACATCATGATGATGTGGCTGGGTTTATTGATACTATCACTTTAGGAGAAACTAGAAAGGTTTCCGATGCATGAATCACTAGCATACATTTTCCTGTTTTACATTACTTTGCATTATTTGCTAGTCGTTGTTTAATTGGACGCGGAAACTGTGGAAACCTTAGTATCCCTGATTTAATTATTCTGCACCATGGTTTATACAGTGATAACACTTTTAGTATGGGCGGTATTATTGCTATACGATTAAGTATGAACCGTACTAAGGGTCCCATCTTTGGAGGCATCTATGCTACACGCCTAGTTGCACATTTTAACATACCTATTAGGCATGCCAAGAAGGAAGAAAAGGTGCTGCCCCGTGTTTATCTAGATCATAAAAGTATGGTGGCACACGATTTTATTGTTAAGAATAGGGCAGGAGAGCTTAAATATCAATTGTTCTTTAACAAACATCATCCTGAGACTATTATCCTGCCTGCTCCTTGTTTGTTTGATTTGACTGTAGGTACGTACCTTGTTCCGTTGACGGCTATTCACACCTACCGGAACCCTGCACCAGCCGAGGAGCCAGAACCGGAACCACAATTTGATCCTGCACGGCAATCTAACTATTAGTGGGATCCGGAGATGATTGCCAGCCAGTGGCAATCTGAGCCTTCTTCTTCCTCATCACAGTACGACCCCAACAACTATTATTATGGATATCCGCCAGGCCAGCCGTGGCCATAGACCAACTTAGGCCAAAATCCTAAGCTTGGGGGAGTACGTATTTCTCATCGACAGTACATTTATGTTCACACACACTCATTGCTAGATGTCGGTGCTCATACTTTTTCACTGTAATATCCATGCTAGTTTATTTTCTTTCTCCTGCTTTTTTCTTGTGTGTTTGTTAAACCTTAAGAAAAACAAAAAAATTAGTAGTAGTTATTTTTCTGCTGTAGTAGTAATAATTAAAAAGAAAACCCAAAAATATTTCCCGTTCTTCTTTTGCTTGTTGGGAGCTTTCCCGTGTAAATAGTTTTATTTCTTTTCTTTTCTTTGGGGGTTAGTAGGAGAAGACCATAATTAAATTGTTGAAGTGGCTCTTATATGCATTATTGTTGATTTAACCCAGAGCCCATATTGCCTTGTCTTCTCCTGTTTATTGAATGCTCACAGATTCCAGCTTAGTCCAATGCACGTGCACTCTTATTATTATTCACACCATTCGGTCGTGCAAGTGAAAGGCAATTATGATGATATATGATGGACTGACTGAGATGAGAAAAGCCGGTATGAACTCGACCTATTTTGTTTTTGTAAATATGATGAGTCCCTCGTTCTTGATTCAGCTTATTATGAATAAACATGTTTGCAATGACAATTAGAGATCATAGTTGCTTATGCCATGCTTGATTAGCTATGAGTTATAATGGTTTACCTTGTGTGCCAACATGCTATTGAGATGATTATGATGTGGTATGATGGGGTGGTATCCTCCTTTGAATGATTTAAGTGACTTGACTTGGCACATGTTCACGCATGTAGTTGAAACAAAATCAACATAGCCTTCATGATATTTATGTTCATGGTGGATTATATCCTACTCATGCTTGCATCCAATATTTATTAATTTTAATGCATGTACATGGCTGTTGTCGCTCTCTAGTTGGTCGCTTCCCAGTCTTTTGCTAGCCTTCACTTGTACTAAGCGGGAATACTGCTTGTGCATCCAATCCCTTAAACCCAAAGTTATTCCAGATGAGTCCACCATACCTACCTATATGCGGTATCTACCTGCCGTTCCAAGTAAATTTGTATGTGCCAAACTCTAAACCTTCAAATAAACATTCTATTTTGTATGCTCAAATAGCTCATGTATCAACAAAGGCTTTCCTTATCTTCCGTGTTAGGAGGGTTATTCTCAAGAGGAGTGGACTACGCTCCTCACTCACGAGAAAATGGCTGGTCACCGGGATGCCCAGTCCCATGCTTTATGCAAACTAAATCAAAATAATTGCAAACAAAACTCCCCCTGGGACCTGATGTATGTTGGAGGCACTCGTTGTTTCGAGCAAGCCATTGATTGATGCTTGTTGGTGGAGGGGGAGTATAAACTTTACCATTCTGTTTGGGAACCGCCTATAATGTGTTTAGCATGGAAGATATCGCCATCTCTTAGTTGTTACGTTGACAATGAAAGTATACCGCTCAAAATACAATTTATCTCTATTGCAAAACCGAGCTCTGGCACCTCTACAAATCCCTGCTTCCCTTTGTGAAGGGCCTATCCATTTACTTTTATGTTGAGTCATCACCCTCTTATTAAAAAGCACTAGCTGGAGAGCACAGCCGTCATTTGCATTCATTATTGTTAATTTATATTGGGTGTGACTATGATTGGATCTCTTTTACCATGAATTACATTATCTAGTCAGTCCTTGATCTTTAAAGGTGCTCTGCATTTATGTTTTGCGGTCTCAGAAAGGGCTAGCGAGATACCATCTTGTTATATCATATGATGATTGTTTTGAGAAAGTGTTGTCATCCGAGATTTATTATTATGACTTGCTAGTTGATTATGCTATTGATATGAGTAATTGTGAGACCTGAGAATTATTGCAAATGTGGTTAGTTATGATCTATGCTGAAAACTTGAATGCTGGCTTGACATAGTTACAACGGCAAGAGCAAACAGAGTTTGTAAAAGTTTTTATTTCTTTCTTTCAGTTTGTCAACTGAATTGCTTGAGGACAAGCAAGGGTTTAAGCTTGGGGGAGTTGATACGTCTCCGTCGTATCTACTTTTCCAAACACTTTTGCCCTTGTTTTGGACTCTAACTTGTATGATTTGAATAGAACTAACCCGGACTGACGCTGTTTTTAGCAGAATTACCATGGTGTTGTTTTATGTGCAGAAATTCTCGGAATGACCTGAAACTCCGTGGAACATCTTAGAAAAAACAATAAAAAATCCTCGCCAAAGATGAAGACCAGGGGGCCCACACCCTTCTCACGAGGGTGGGGGGCGCGCCCCTACCTCGTGGGCCCCCTGGAAACCCTCCGACGCCAACTCAAACTCTATATATTTGCTTCCGGAGAGGAAAAAATCGAGAGAAGAAATCATCGCGTTTTATGATACGGAGCCGCCGCCAAGCCCTAAAACCTCTCGGGAGGGCTGATCTGGAGTCCGTTCGGGGCTCCGGAGAGGGGGATTCGTCGCCGTCATCATCATCAACCATCCTCCATCACCAATTTCATGATGCTCACCGTCGTGCGTGAGTAATTCCATCGTAGGCTTGCTGGACGGTGATGGGTTGGATGAGATTTATCATGTAATCGAGTTAGTTTTGTTAGGGTTTGATCCCTAGTATCCACTATGTTTTGAGATTGATGTTTCTATGACTTTGCTATGCTTAATGCTTGTCACTAGGGCCCGAGTGCCATGATTTCAGATCTGAACCTATTATGTTTTCATGAATATATGTGAGTTCTTGATCCTATCATGCAAGTCTATAGTCACCTACTATGTGTTATGATCCGACAACCCCGAAGTGACAATAATCGGGACCACTCCCGGTGATGACCATAGTTTGAGGAGTTCATGTATTCACTATGTGCTAATGCTTTGTTCCGGTTCTCTATTAAAAGGAGGCCTTAATATCCCTTAGTTTCCAATAGGACCCCGCTGCCACGGGAGGGTATGACAAAATATGTCATGCAAGTTCTTTTCCATAAGCACGTATGACTATATACGGAATACATGCCTACATTACATTGATGAATTGGAGCTAGTTCTGTGTCACCCTATGTTATGACTGTTACATGATGAACCGGATCCGGCATAATTATCCATCACTGATCCGGTGCCAATGAGTTTTCCATATATTGGTTTACGCTTATTTACTTTCCCGCTGCTACTGTTACAATCACTACAAAATACCAAAAACATTACTTTTGCTGTCTTTACTTTTGTTGCCGCTACCACCACTATCATATTACTGTGCTACTAAACACTTTGCTGCAGATACTAAGTTTCCAGGTGTGGTTGAATTGACAACTCAGCTGCTAATACTTGAGAATATTCTTTGGCTCCCTTTGTGTCGAATCAATAAATTTGGGTTGAATACTCTACCCTCGAAAGCTGTTGCGATCCCCTATACTTGTGGGTTATCAAGGGCGAGATTCATCTTAAGGGGGGTAGGTTTGTAACATCACAAATTTTCAATTTGGAATGTTATACATCGATCATTCATGCATATCATATTTTATTGCATTTCATTTCGCAAATCCTCAAAATCCTAAGCAACTCAAGGACCCTCGGAGAGAGTTGGGGATTTCCCTATTTTCATATTTGAGTTTTATCAAATACTGAAACAAGGATTTTTGGTTTTAATTATTTTTCTCTTCAAAGATATTTCATATTAAAATATATGAGAGGAGATAATATGACTTCTCCAAAATAAATGAAAGATTGGAGGAAAAATATTAAAATCAAATATTTGATTTTATTCGGAGTTTATTGCTATTTTATTTGAATTAGAAAAAATGCTCGTTTTTCAATGTTGCATTTTAGGGCCAAGAAAATATTCATCTTGTTCTAAATATTTTATTTATATGGTGAAAATTTGTTTTGGCATTTTTAGATTTTTATTTTATTTCCTAGGATTTATTTGGTTTCGGCGGAATTATTTAAAAAAAACGCAGTGCCCAACTTGGCCGAGGCCCAGCCGAGCCAGGCCGCGGGCCCACCTCCCCGCGCCGCCGTCTCCCACATGGAGACCGCGCCCGCCACTGCCGCTCGCCGTGGCCGAGTCGGCCACGACCCCGCCCCCTTCCCCAAGCCACGCCACCCCCCCTCTTATAAGCCGATCCGGCCCCCCTCCCCTTGGAGCCCCGAAGCCGCCCCGCTGCCGCAAGCCGCCGCCGCTGCTGCCGCACGCCACTGCCGCCACCCCGCCGCTGCCGCCGCCCCGCCGCCGCACGCCGCACCCCGCCGCACCGTCTCGCCGCCCCGCCGCGGAAGCCGCCGCCGCCGCTCGTTCGTTTTTTAAAAACCGATCCGGTTTTTTAGAAACCCTAGTTCATTTTTTAGTTCGGTTCGCCGGTTTTTCTCGGTTTAGTTTCTTTGCGGACGTTCGTCCGTACGTTCATTTTAACAAACGGCTTTCGCTTGTTAGTTACATACAACGAACATTCGTTCATTAGCTTGTTCGTCAGTTTTCTTTTCTCAGATTTTCCATGATTATTTTCAATCGCGATTTCTGATCCGATTTTTGTTTCAGTTTATCTTTTCGCTCGTTTGTCGGAATCAGGCGATTCAAGCGCCTAGATCTTCGTCTCGAAACCCTCTTTCGATTTAATCAACTTGTTGGGAATATAGCTAACCAGTAAAAGACCCGCCCAGGAGGGGCCGGGTCAACCCCAACGGTGGGTTACAAAAGGAGCCCAGTAATATTCAAGGTGATAGTTATTAAGACTTGTAGAAGTCCTAAGCCCAGAGACGGCTTAAGGCCCAATATTGTAAACCGCCATGTGTAAGGAAATACTTGTAAAGAAAGGCATGTAAAAAAGTCACCAAGCCGGACACGTTTTATGAACCGGCCGGGACTCTATAGGCCGCCAGGCGTCAACCCGTGTATATAAGGGGACGACCCGGTGGCGGCTTAGGGTAAGAAACAAGAGATTGATAACCAAGCCATGGATTAGCCTCTTGGTGATCGAAACCCCAACAATATTAACACAACTAGACGTAGGTTTTTACCTTCATCGTAAGGGGCCGAAAAACCTCTTGTGTCCTTTGTCCCGATTAACCCCTTTAAGCTTCCTAGTTGCGATGGCCCTACGACTAAGTCCTTTTGATAGGACATCTGCCGTGACAATTCCACGACAGTTGGCACCCACCGTGGGGCCAGCGCATGGTGGATTTGAGTTCTTGAAGGGCAACTTCGAAGGGCTCAAGGGATACATTGTGGGCCGGGTGACCAAGAGTCGTCGCGGCAAGCTCTACATCGACGACAAAGGTTGGGGCCCCGAGGTCGGCTCAATAGAGTATGGGTACCGGGTCCGCTTCAGTGGGATTCATGTCTTCATTGGCCGGATCGATGAATCGGGCCCTGAGCCGGACGTCTGCACCAACATCATCGAGACGGCTCAGCTCGCGAGGCCCGCCCGGGCCCGACCCGCTGTAAAGCTTGCCTTTGTGGGTTGCATCCATGGAGGTGAATACTCGGAAGGATCGGTGGATGGCGGTGAGACAGCCATCTGTTCCGACGCTACGTCATCAACAGGCGAGACGGATTCTTTGTATCAGCTGCAGGATGGCATGCTTGGGGGCTGTTCCGATGGCAGTAGTATTCCGGACCCCTTTGAGCCGCCGAATCGAGTCGGAGTCTTCATGGCAGGCACTCAGCCCGGGCAGAACTCCACGGCTACAGCGGCAACAACCACCAGGTCAGCAGCGGCCGGGTCAGGAGACCCCGCGCACCCCCGGCTCAAATACTAATAGACCTCACGGATAAGCTGACAGCTCTGTTGACTGCTGTTGTGGAGCCGGCAGATAAAGTTCAGCATGACGCGGAGGTGGCACGGGTACGCGAAGAGATGGCACAAGCCAAGGAAAATTTAGCAGCAGAAGAGGTCAGGATGGCTGCGGAACGGGTGGCTTTGGACGCTCGTGCACAACAGCTTCAAGCGGAGACTTTCCGGCTCTCGGTGGATCTGAACGCATCAAATGAGGTCATGAGGAGAAGGCATCAGAAAACTCAGTCACGTCTACCTCTGACGCTCGATCCTAGGAACCTTTTTCATACACCCGGGGCCGGGCCAAGTAACCCGTCGGAGGCAAATCGGATCACGACGCCCGGGGCATCGGTTCAGCCGCGGGCCATGGAGCCACCTCGCATGTATACCACTCCGCCTCATTATACGCCAACACCACCGGGTCACTTCTCCAATCCTTTGGAAAACCTCATTGCTGCATCGGCTCATTTGGCGGCTCTCCCGATGGAAGGTGACTCTCCGACAACAATTGAAACACGAAGGGTGAGAGAACTTCTTCAGACGGCTCTGGCGCAGCAGGATGCGTACTCTTACATTAGAGACAGAATCCATTCAACCCCTCGCCCGAGCCAGAGCCCGAGCTACAACATGCATATGGACTCAGCTGATATGTCAAGCAACGCTCAACGCTGCAACCAGCCGCGCAGGCATGAGCCGGTACAGGCTGGAGCCCTTAACTTAGCGGATCAGGAGAGGATCCGACAAGAAGCTGAGCGCGCGGTTCAACTGGCAGCTGAGCAGGCGGCTCATCAAACTTTTCCGGCTTATCCAGCAACCTCTGTTGAGGCAGGAGTAGCCACAAGAACCGGAGGTGTCCCTTGCCTGGTGCCGGCCATACGTAATGAGCGCTTGCCAAAAGACTTCAAGGGGCCTCATAAGGTGCCTAATTACATGGCCGACTTGCAGCCTGGGGCCTGGATTGAGAGTTATGAGATGGCAATTGTAACGCCCCAGATATACTTTCCATATTTGTATCCAACTCTTGCCGTTTCCGGCATTAAGTTATATTTATTTCTCGGGTTCGGGTCTTTGTCTCCGTGTGTTGTTTTCTTTTCCGTGCATCTCTTATCATGTCATCACGTGCATTGCATTTGCATACATGTTCATCTCATGCATTCGAGCATTTTCCCCGTTGTCCGTTTTGCATTCCGGCGCTTCGTTCTCCTCCGGTGGCCTTTTCTACCTTTCTTTCGTGTGTGGGGATTAAACATTTCCGGATTGGACCGAGACTTGCCATGCGGCCTTGGTTTACTACCGGTAGACCGCCTGTCAAGTTTCGTATCATTTGGACTTCGTTTGATACTCCAACGGTTAACCGAGGGACCGAAAAGGCCTCGTGTGTGTTGCAGACCAACACCCCCCAAATTTGGCCCAAAACCCACCAAACTCTGCTCCATGTCCTAGAGCGTTCGATCACGATCGCGTGGGCGAAAACAACACCTCATTTGGACTCTCCTAGCTCCCTCTATGCCTATATATACACCCCCCATTTCGGATCTCGTCTTCCTCCCCGTCCTCCTCGTTTTAAAAAAAAACAGATCAAACCCCCCCGCCGACGGACGTGTCCGGATCGGACCGGACACCGTCCGCCCCACCGCCGCCAGCCAATCGCGCGCCGCCACGTGGGCGCGCGCCCACTTCGCCGCCGCCAGGCCCGGGAGGCCCGCAGCCGGCCCCCGAGGCCCGCGTCGCCCCGCCGCCGCCCTCGCGTCGCCTCGCCGCCTCTTCCCCGCGGCTGGCCGCCGGCGCCGCCACGCCCCGCCCCGCCACCGCCGCCTCCGCGCCGCCGCCCGCGGCTCCCCTCGCCGCCCGGGAGCACCGGCGCCGCGCCGCCCGCCTCCACGCCGGCGCCGCCCCCGGCGAGCCCCTCCTCTCCTCCGGCGTCCTTCTCCGGCTGCTACAGTGTTTCCGGCGAGCCTTGGGATCCGTGCCCCCGAAACCCTAGATCTGGATCTGGATCTGACGGTTGACTTTCTCCTTCTCCCCCCAGATTTTTGTGCCTACTTTGACTGCTCGTATATCCGCAACCATAGCTCCGTTTTGGGCGTATAATATATCAAAATCTTCGCCTCGACATGTACATCATTTCATTCCATTTCATCATTTGCATTTGAGCTCATCTTGATTCCCTAAATGCTGTTAGAAGGAGGCTTCGTGAGTTAAATTGCAGATCCGTTAGTTCATCATGCACTTTTGTCTTTTTTGCCATGTTTAATCCGTGCATGATATGCCTATGCCCCTTTGGGATGAATTGTTTAGAATTTTGTCTTCTTTCCAGAGGTGCCACCCATGCATTTTTAGGATGTGTTTATTGTCTTGTGCAAGCTTGCGAAGAGAGGTACCTGAGATTGCTGATTTCAGGACTTAGTGATTTTCACTAAGTCTGGGATATTTTAGTTCATGATGCCATATGTCCAGTTTGTTTCCTAGTGATCCGTGCCTCTTTTGATGATGATCAGTAAGGGAGTTTTGATATTTATGTTATGCTTTATCCATCCGTGTCTTTTTTTGCATATGTGGAGTGCTCTAGGTTGACTCAATCGAGCTCAACTTTTGCTTCGTTGTTAATCTGGGCAGATCGTCAACTTGTTTGCGATTTTGCCGATGCTACCGTTAGTGTTCCGTGCATGCTATGCCTTTGTTCTTGCCATGTGTAGCTAGCATATTGTGCCTTCTTGCTGGTTATATGCTTTCCTTGCTATGACTTGCACCATGGTGAGTGCATCGAGCTCGTTTACATGCCTTCGTGAGTTAAATTTCTGCATGTCTCAGTTTTCACTAAGTCTGAAAACTGATTGTATTCGAGCTATGTTCGTGAGCTCGGTAGAGTATTTTGTGAACCCTTTTGGCCCCAGGTCACTTTGGGTGTTTTGTTAAGCTTGTTGAGTATCTCCATGCCATGTTCTTACTTGTCATGTTCAGGTCATTTATCATGTTGTTTTGCTGCTCCAAAGAGAGCATCGTGATCTGAAATTTCAGGCTAGTGTTAATTTCACTAAGTCTGGAATCTGTTTTGCATATTCATTTTTGCCATGCTTGTTTGAACCCCTTAATGGATGAATTTGCCTATGGCTCAGTGCTAGTGTTCTGTTAAGCATCTTGTGTACATCACTGCCATGTATTTTTTTTCATGTTTGGTGGCTGTAGCATGTTCATTTCGTTGCATTTAGATGCCTACTTGCTGTAAATCGCAGACCGGTGTCATATCTTAAAACGCTTGCCATTTCCAAACCGTAACCCCGATTCCATTGATCTTTATATCGTTTTCAAGCGATTTCATCCCCTCTATCCAGTGGCACCCTTGGAATTCCAAGTTGAGGCCAGGTTCATGCATTTCCTGCCATATCTTGTATTTTGCATCCCGCATCGCATCCCGCATAGCATATCATCATTTCATCTCATTGCTTGGTCTTGCACGTGGTTGATTGTATCCTTGTTGCTTGTTTGTCTTGTTTGGGTAGAGCCGGGAGACGAGTTCACTACCGAGGAGCCCGTTGAGTTTGCTTGTGAGGATCCAGTCAGCTTTGACAACTGTGCAGGCAAGATGATCATACCCTCGAAATCACTACTATCTTTGCTATGCTAGTTTGCTCGCTCTTTTGCTTTGCCACTGCTACAATGCCTACCTTTTGCTTGTCAGCCTCCCAATTGCATGATTGAACCTCTAACCTACCATTGTCCTAGCAAACCGTTGATTGGCTATGTTACCGCTTTGCTCAGCCCCTCTTATAGCGTTGATAGTTGCAGGTGAAGATTGGAGCCGTTCCTTGTTGGAACATTTATTTACTTGTTGGGATATCATTATATTGCTATGTTATCTTAATGCATCTATATACTTGGTAAAGGGTGGAAGGCTCGGCCTCTCGCCTAGTGTTTTGTTCCACTCTTACCGCCCTAGTTTCCGTCATATCGGTGTTATGTTCCCGGATTTTGCGTTCCTTACGCGGTTGGGTTATAATGGGAACCCCTTGATATTTCGCCTTGATTAAAGCTTTTCCAGCAATGCCCAACCTTGGTTTTACCATTTGCCGCCTACCCCTTTTCTTTCCCTTGGGTTCTGCAGACTCAAGGGTCATCTTATTTTAACCCCCCGGAGCCAGTACTCCTCTGAGTGTTGGTCCACCTGTCAGCTACCGGTGGCCACCAGGGGCAACTCTGGGCTGGCCTACCCGTACCTAAGACAATCTGAGTGTGCCCTGAGAAAGAGATATGTGCAGCTCCTATCGAGATTTGTCGGCACATTCGGGCGGTGTTGCTGGTCTTGTCTTAACCTGCCAAAGTGTCTTGAGTTACCGAGATACCGAGTCTGATCGGAACGTCTTGGGAGGAGGTCTTTTCCTTCGTTGACCGTGAGAGCTTGTCATGGGCTAAGTTGGGACTCCCCTGCAGGGATTGAACTTTCGAAAGCCGTGCCCGCGGTTATGGGCAGATGGGAATTTGTTAATGTCCGGTTGTAGATAACTTGAATCTTAATTAATTAAAATGAATCAACTGAGTGTGTTGCCGTGATGGCCTCTTCTCGGCGGAGTCCGGGAAGTGGACACGGTGTTGGAGTAATGCTTGCACAGGTTGTTCCTCTAGATTCTCGCTCGCGCCTTGCCTCCTCTTCTTGCTCTCTTTTGCGTATAAGTTAGCCACCACATATGCTAGTCGCTTGCTGCAGCTCCACATACTTGCCTTATCCTTCCTATAAGCTTAAATAGTGTTGATCGCGAGGGTGCGAGATTGCTGAGTCCCTGTGGCTCACAGATACTATAATTCCAGATGCAGGTCCAGGTGATTCTGCTCCAGGTGACGAGTACGAGCTCAAGTGGGAGTTCGACGAGGACTCTCAGCGTTATTATGTTTCCTTTCCCGACGATCAGTAGTGGTGCCTAGTTGGGGTTATCGATTCAGGGCCTTGTCGCATGTTGGGGGTCTTTTCTATTTTGGCACCGTAGTCGGGCCATGAGTGATTTGTATGATGGATGTTATTTATGTACTTTGATGTGACGTGGCGAGTGTAAGCCAACTATGTACCTCCCCTTTATATTATTTATGTACATGGGATGTGTGATGATTTCCTGACTTGCGACATTGCTTTCAATGCGGTTATGCCTCTAAGTCGTGCCTTGACACGTGGGAGATATAGCCGCATCGAGGGCGTTACAGCAATGGAGCTGTTGGAGGTTAGCGATGTGGCAATGGCTAAGTATTTCACTATGATGTTGGATGGAACGACCCGCACTTGGTTAAAAGGATTGCCCCCCAATTCCATCGGCTCATGGGCGGAATTAAAAGCCCGGTTCATTCAGGACTTCAAGGACACATGCAAACAACCTATGCCAATAGTGGACCTGACTAATTGTAAGCAAGAGGAAGGTGAGTCCACAACCCATTGGGTGCGCCATGTGAAGGAGATAATTCATTCATCTGATAAGATGGATGCCGGCTCGACAGTCTTAATGTTGGAGAAAAATTGCCGTTTTGAACATCTGAAGCAGAAGCTGGGGCGGCTCAAGCGTGACTGCAATGACATGGGCCAGTTGATGGCGGCTCTGGTCAAGTATGCTGATTCTGATAGTACCAAGGACCCCGTGTCTGATGAAGAAAAGACAGAGAAGGGAAAGAAGAATGGGAATGGCAAGGGTCACCAGCATAACCCGGTGAATCAAGGAGGTAATAAACGTAAGGCTGACGAATTTGTGGCTAACACCAATGCACAGTGCAATAATCAACGGCGCAAGGGTAGGCAACCCCCTCGGTCAGGCGGGTCAGGTCCCACCCTCGAGCAACTATTAAATGAACCTTGCCCGAGACACGGCACCCGGGAGAAGCCAGCCACCCATTTGTGGAAGGATTGTACAATCATGAAGGCGTTTAAAAATTCAAACACGTTTGATGGAAGTCACGGGCCTGGCGGCGGGTCAGGCGGAGGCGGCTTTCACGGCCCGGGCGCCGGTTCAGGTGGAGGCGATTTTCACGGTCAGGGCCATACGGGTAACCAAGGAGGTTACAATCTGCAGCCCGGACAAGGTAATCAATAGCAATAGTCTGGATATTAGAGCAACCCAAAATAGTTGAATAGTGGGCAATACCATGTATTTACCACTAGTTTATGCAAGAGGGACCAAAAGCTTCACAAGAGGGAGGTCAATGCCGTTGAGCCGGCGATTCCACGTTATTTAAGGTGGTCAGAACAGCCTATTGTGTGTAGCAGAGAAGATCATCCTCCACAAGTTGATAATCCGGGTCACTTAGCCTTGGTAGTGGCACCTCAGGTCGGTGGATATAAATTCACTAAAGTGCTCATGGATGGATGCAGTAGCATCAACATCCTCTACTATGAGACATTCCGTCGGATGTGGTTGACTGATAAGAGTCTGAAGCAATCCAACACTGTTTTTCACGGTGTTGTACCTGGCAAGTCGGCATACCCAGTTGGTAAGATTAAACTGGAAGTAGCCTTTGGGGATGAATATGACTCCAGGGCTGAGAAGTTAACTTTTGAGGTGGTTAAGATCAAAAGCCCATATCATGCTCTGTTTGGACGGCCGGCTTACGCCAAGTTCATGGCTCGGCCGTGTTAAGTATATCTGCAGCTCAAGATGTCGGGTTATAAAGGCACCATTACAGTTCACGGAAGCCGGAAAATAGCCCTGGAATGTGAAGAAGGAGATGCCGCTTATGCTGAGTCTGTTTGTGCAACAGAGGAGTTAAAGTTTTATAAAGATAACATTGACCCGGCAGACATGACGTCTTTAAAGAAGCCAACAACGGAGCATGAACCGGTGTTGAAATTCAAGTCAGCTGATGACACCAAAATGGTTGATTTTGTGCCTGGCGACTCATCCAAGTAGTTCATCATTAGTGCCAACTTGGATCCAAAACAGGAAAGCGCGCTCATCAAGTTCATCCATGAGAACCGGGACATCTTTGCATGGAAACCTTCTGACATGCCGGGTGTCCCGAGAGAACTCGCTGAGCACACTCTTAACATTGATCCGAAGTTTAAGCCAGTCGGACAGTTCCTTCGGCGGTTTAACGAGGTACGACGCAAGGCCATAGGAGAAGAGGTGGCCCGGCTCCTGGCGGCCGGGTTCATTGTGGAAGTTTTTCACCCAGAGTGGATGGCTAACCCGGTGCTTGTACTCAAGAAGAACGGCACCTGGCGTTTGTGTGTGGATTACACTGATTTAAATAAAGCTTGTCCAGCTGACCCTTTTGCTCTCGCTCGTATTGATTAGATCATTGATGCTACGGCGGGTTGTGAGCATTTGAGTTTTTTGGATGCTTATTCAGGTTATCATCAGATCAAGATGGCAGTCAAGGACCAGGAGAAGACAGCTTTCATCACTCCGTTTGGAGCCTTCTGTTATGTGTCTATGCCTTTTGAACTTAAGAGTTCCCAGGCAACTTATCAACGGTGTATGCAGAATTGCCTTCACAATCAGATTGGGCATAATGTTCATGCCTATGTGGATGATATAGTGGTGAAATCCAAAAAAGAGGAAACCTTGGTGACAGATCTGAAGGAGACCTTTGATAACCTCCGGGTCTACAAGATGATGCTTAACCCGGCCAAGTGTGTTTTTGGAGTCCCAGCTGGCAAACTCTTGGGTCTTTTTGGTGTCCAACTGAGGTATTGAAGCTAACCCGGAGAAAATTAAGGCAATCATGTCCCTGGCCAAACCAGTATGCATCAATGACGTTCAACGGCTGGCGGGTCGTGTTGATGCTCTGAGCCGGTTCATAAGCCGGTTAGGAAAGAAGGTGATGCCTTTGTATCAGATGATGAAAAAGACGGATGACTGTGTTTGGAGTGAAGCTGCAAATTCTGCCATTGAGGATCTGAAGAAACAGCTTGCTGAGCTGCCGGTTCTTGCTGCTCCGGTTGAGAAGGAACCGCTATTGTTATATGTAGCCGCTAACTCACGAGCTATTAGTGTGGCGATTGTGGTGGAACGCAAGGAGGCTGGCAAGGAACATCCGGTCCAATGGCCGGTTTACTACGTCAGTGAAGTGTTGATTTAATCTAAACAAAGATATCCACATTGGCATAAGCTCGTTTATGGGGTATTCATGGCAAGCCGGAAGCTCAAACATTACTTTCAGGGTCACCCCATCACTGTGGTTAGCTCCGCTCCTTTGGGAGACATCATTCAAAATAGAGAAGCTACTGGACAAGTCGCCAAGTGGGCCATTGAACTTGGGTCTCATGGGTTGAAGTATGTACCACGTACTGCAATCAAATCTCAAGCGCTGGTTGACTTTATTAATGACTGGACAGAGATGCAGATGCTAGAGGAGAAACCAGACAACACATATTGGATGATTCACTTTGATGGATCCAGACAGTTGGAAGGCTCGGGGGCTGGAGTCGTGTTAACTTCCCCTCGAGGTGACAAATTTTGTTATGTGTTGAGATTAATGTTTCCTTGTACTAACAACGCAACAGAATATGAAGCCTTGCTCCATGGTCTTCGAATGGCGAAAGAAATGAGTCTAAGCCGGGCCCGGTGCCTTGGCGACTCAGATTTGGTGGCTCAACAGGTGTCAGGCAAGTGGGATTCCAAGGACCCTCTCATGGCGGCTTATCGCCGTGAAGTCATTGCAGTTGCAGGACATTTCAAAGGTTATCAGGTGGAACACATTGACCGTAGGAAGAATGATACGTCTCCAATGTATCTATAATTTTTGATTGCTCCATGCTATATTTCTACTGTTTTGGACATTATTGGGCTTTATTATCCACTTTTATATTAATTTTGGGACTAACCTATTGACCCAGAGCCCAGTGCTAGTTCCTGTTTTTTCCCTTGTTTCAGTGTTTCACAGAAAAGGAAAATCAAACGGAGTCCAATTGACCTAAAACTTCACGGAAATTATTTTTGGACCAGAAGAAACCTAGAAGACTTGGAGTGCACGTCTGGGGATCAACGAGGAAGCCACGAGGCAAGGGGGTGCGCCCTCCACCCTCGTGGGCCCCTCGTGGCTCCCCTGACGTACTTCTTCCACCTATATAAATCCATATACCCTAAAACGATCGGGGAGCACAATAGATCGGGAGTTCCGCCGCTAGAAGCCTCCGTAGCCACCGAAAACCAATCTAGACCTGTTCCGGCACCCTGCCGGAGGGGGAATCCCTCTCCGGTGGCTATCTTCATCATCCCGGTGCTCTCCATGACGAGGAGGGATTAGTTCTCCCTCAGGGATGAGGGTATGTACCAGTAGCTATGTGTTTGATCTCTCTCTCTCTCTCTCTCTCTCTCTCGTGTTCTTGAGGTGGTACGATCTTGATGTATCGCGAGCTTTGCTATTATATTTGGATCCTATGATGTTTCTCCCCCCTCTACTCTCTTGTATGGATTGAGTTTCCCCTTTGAAGTTATCTTATCGGATTGAGTCTTTAAAGATTTGAGAACACTTGATGTATGTCTTGCCGTGCGTATCTGTGGTGACAATGGGATACCATGCGATTCACTTGATGTATGTTTTGGTGATCAACTTGCGGGTTCCGCCCATGAACCTATGCATAGGGGTTGGCACACGTTTTCGTCGTGATTCTCCGGTAGAAACTTTGGGGCACTCTTTGAGGTTCTATGTGTTGGTTGAATAGATGAATCTGAGATTGTGTGATGCATATCGTATAATCATACCCACGGATACTTGAGGTGACACTGGAGTATCTAGGTGACATTAGGGTTTTGGTTGATTTGTGTCTTAAGGTGTTATTCTAGTACGAACTCTAGGGATGTTTGTGACACTTATAGGAATAGCCCAACGGATTGATTGGAAAGAATAACTTTGAGGTGGTTTCGTACCCTACCATAATTTCTTCGTTCGTTCTCCGCTATTAGTGACTTTGGAGTGACTCTTTGTTGCATGTTGAGGGATAGTTATATGATCCAATTATGTTATTATTGTTGAGAGGACTTGCACTAGTGAAAGTATGAACCCTAGGCCTTATTTCCTAGCATTGAAATACCGTTTACGCTCACTTTTACCCTTAGTTACCTTGCTGTTTTTATAATTTCAGATTACAAATACCTTTATCTACTATCCATATTGCACTTGTATCACCATCTCTTCGCCGAACTAGTGCACCTATACAATTTACCATTGTATTGGGTGTGTTGGGACACAAGAGACTCTTTGTTATTTGATTGCAGGGTTGTTCGAGAGAGACCATATTCATCCTACGCCTCCTACGGATTGATAAACCTTAGGTCATCCACTTGAGGGAAATTTGCTACTGTCCTACAAACCTCTGCACTTGGAGGCCCAACAACGTCTACAAGAAGAAGGTTGTGTGGTAGACATCAAGCTCTTTTCTGGCGCCGTTGCCGGGGAGGTGAGTGCTTGAAGGTATATCTTTAGATCTTGCAATCGAGTCTTTTAGTTTCTTGTTTTCTCACTAGTTTAGTTTATAAAGGAAAACTACAAAAAAATATGGAATTGAGTTTGCCTCATATGCTTCATCTTTTTAATATCTTTCGTGAGTATGATGGAAAGGAAAATTGTGCTCAAATGCTAGTAGAAGAATGTATTAAAATGTTTGGCACTAAATCTTTGAATGATAAGCATGATTGCAATGTTGTTAGTATGAACTACTTGAATATCCATGGTACTAATGATGATTGCACTAGTTATGATGAAAATGTCTCCTATAAACACGTCAATTTTTGTGGAGTGCATTGGGTTTGTAAGTACACGCCAAATAGGGAAGATAGATATTGCAAGAGGCTGTAGGATCGAAAGTATGTCTAGAGGGGGGGGGGGTGATTAGACTACTTGACCAAATAAAAACTTAACCTTTTCCCATTTTTAGTTCTTGGCAGATTTTAGCTATTTGAGGACAAGTCAAGCAATCATCACACAATTCAAGCAAGCATGTAAAGAGTATATTGGCAGCGGAAAGTAAAGCATGCAACTTGCAGGAATGTAAAGGGAAGGGTTTGGAGAATTCAAACGCAATTGGAGACACGGATGTTTTTCCCGTGGTTCGGATAGGTGGTGCTATCCTACATCCACGTTGATGGAGACTTCAACCCACAAAGGGTAACGGTTGCGAGAGTCCACACAGGGCTCCACCCACAAAGGGTAACGGTTGCGCGAGTCCACACAGGGCTCCACCCACGAAGGGTCCACGAAGAAGCAACCACCCACAAAGGGTCCACGAAGAAGCAACCTTGTCTATCCCACCATGGCCATCGCCCACACAGGACTTGCCTCACTAGCGGTAGATCTTCATGAAGTAGGCGATCTCCTTGCCCTTACAAACTCCTTGGTTCAACTCCACAATCTTGTCGGAGGCTCCCAAGTGACACCTAGCCAATCTAGGAGACACCACTCTCCAAGAAGTAACAAATGGTGTGTAGGTAATGAACTCCTTGCTCTTGTGCTTCAAATGATAGTCTCCCCAACACTCAACTCTCTCTCATAGGATTTGGATTTGGTGGAAAGAAGATTTGAGTGGAAAGCAACTTGGGAAGGCTAGAGATCAAGATTCATATGGTAGGAATGGAATATCTTGGTCTCAACACATGAGTAGGTGGTTCTCTTTCAGAACATATGAGTTGGAATGGTGTATGCGTTCTGATGGCTCTCTCTTCGAATGAAGAGGAGGTGGAGGGGTATATATAGCCTCCACACAAAATCCAACCGTTACACACAGTTTTCCAATCTCGACGGGACCGAATCACAAACTCGGTCGGACCGAAAATGTAAACCTAGTGACCGTTAGAGATTTTCGGTGGGACTGACATGCAACTCGGTAGGACCGATATGGTTAGGGTTTGGGCATAACATAATCTCGGTGAGACCGATTACACAAACTCGGTGAGACCGAATTTGGTAATTTGCTAACCAGAGAGTTGGTCAGGCAAATTCGGTGGGACCGATTTGCTCTTTCGGTGAGACCGAAAAGTTACAAAGGGGAAACACTGAATTTACATTTCAATCTCGGTGGGACCGATTCGCTCTTTCGGTGAGACCGAAAAGTTACGAAAGGGAAACAGAGAGTTTGCAATCCCATCTCGGTGAGACCGAGATCCCTATCGGTAGAACCGAATTGCTAGGGTTTGGCAGTGGCTTATGACAAGTGAAACTCGGTGGCGCCGGATAGGAAGAATCGGTAGGACCGAGTTTGGCTTAGGGTTTAGGTCAAATGTGGATATGGGAAAGTAGTTGAGGGTTTTTGGAGCATATCACTAAGCACATAAAGCAAGAGGCTCATTAAGCAACACCTCATCCCTCCTTGATAGTATTGGCTTTTCCTAAAGACTCAATGTGATCTTGGATCACTTAAATATAAAATGAAGAGTCTTGAGCTTTTGAGCTTGAGCCAATCCTTTTTCCTTAGCATTTTGAGGGTTCCACTTTCACATCCATGCCATGCCAATCATTGAGCTTTCCTGAAATAATCATCTTGGAATAGTATTAGCTCAATGAGCTATATGTTGTTATGAATTACTAAAACCACCCAGGGATAGTTGCACTTTCAATCTCCCCCTTTTTGGTAATTGATGACAACATATAGATCAAAGCTTCGACAAATGATAATAAGCATGAAATATATCGTCGCTTTGAGAAGTATGTGATAAGTAAGAGCTCCCCCTAAATTTGTGCATATTTAAGATTTGCTTTGGACTGCAATGCACAAGGAGTTAGAGTCATGGGTTACTCTTCCATGTCACATACATCTTGGTGGAGCGCTTAAAATGATAAGAATGAAATACATGCACTCATCATCAAGAATAGTGAAAGATCACATAAGATAGATAAGATAATAGCATTAAGCAAGCATTAAGTGTAGCTTATGATCAAACACATGATCATCAATGTCTCACAAATAATGTCTCAAGCACTCAAAAGCAAACAAGTTCGAAAAACCACCAAATAAAGCAAGAGAGAAAAGCACACACTCTCTCTCGAAGCCTATGATCTATACATTTTTCTCCCCCTTTGGCAACAAGTTACCAAAAAGTTCCTAGAAAATGCATAGTACTAGATCGACGCTCAAGCTTGATCTTCTGGTGGTGGTGGAGTTTGGATCACCCCAAGGACGAAGGCTTCTATAGATGCTGAAGTAGACACTGGAGTTGGAGCTGAAGTTGATGCTGGAGCTGGCGGAACTGAGGCTATAGCTGGTGCTGAGGTGGTGGCTCTTGTGTCAGCAACTGGCACGGCAGACGACCTCGGACCTCGTGGCACTCTGGCAAAGGCATGAGTGGTAGTCCTTCCTCTCCTCTCTTGCATATCATCTTGGAGCTGCTCCACTGTAGACTGAATCTCCGTTACCTTGACATCCAAGTCATAGAACTTTTGTTCCATGATTCTCTCTAGGCTTGCCTAGTTTTGAGTTAGGGTGGCTAGTCCTTGCTCAATCCGCAGGGTGGATGCAATCAGGTAACCAAGCTGCTCTTGTTTAGTCTTCAAGAAATACTCAGATGCCTCCTCTTGAGTTGGCATCTTGGCAGCTTTCTCCTTCCTTGCCTTCTCCTTCTTTGCGTATGCTTGGGCAGATGATGGCTCGTTCTCAGTCATGACAACTTGATTGTCCTCAAAATCTGGACGGATGGGCAGGTGTTCCTTGTCCAATAAGTATATGCCCGTGCCCATCTTGGAGTTAATGAGCTCCTGGATCTGAGGGGCATATCCACAGCTCCTCTTCTGATCTGCTGCAGTCCTTTTGATAGTTTCCACTATGAGGCTCATGACCTTGAACTTCTGAGGCACATCAAATACATGTAGCAAGTTGATAGCATGGCCTCTGATCATCTTGTGATCTCCAGACTTGGGCAATAAGGTGTGCCTCAAGATCCAATTGATAGTTGGCAGACCTGACAGAAGATAATGCACTGAGCCAAACTTGAAAGTATCAAGTGCTTCATTCGGGATCTCCTTGTACATATTGGATATAGAGTTATGGTCCATCTTCTTCTTGGCATATATGTCCAAATCATCATCATGCTCCTCTGGGGCATTAATGATCTGTGCCCACTCAGCAACTGTGGATTGGTACCTTGTACCCTTAGACATCCATGTGATCCTCCCATCTGAATAAAAGTGAGCTGTGGAGTAGAACTGCATGATGAGTTCCTCGTTCCACTTTGTGAGCTTCTGCCCAACAAAGTCCTCTACTCCACACGCCTTGAAGCTGTCCTGAACTCCTGGGTAGTACTCTTCGCTGTCCTTAATGTATTGCCAATCAACCCATCGCATATCACAGACAATGGGCTTCTTATCTAGCAGCACTGTCTCGTAAAAATCCTGCTGCTCCTTGGTGTGAAACCTGTAGTCAACTGCTGTCCTTCTCCTTGAAGCATACGGGTCTGCTTCTCTCCACTTCCTCAGCCCTGAATCTCTCCTGAGCTTCATATCCTCAGCCACAGGATGAGCATCGTTGTGGTCTGGGATCTTGGGCTTGAGCTTTCTAAGAACTTGCTCTTCATCCTCTTCTTCAGCAACAGTCTCAGGCACTGGGGCCTTGTTCTTCTCAGCTGCAGGAATGCTCCTTGTATTCCTCTTTGGCTTTGGCTTTGGAGCTGGCTTGGCCTTGGAAGCAGCTCCCCCTGATTTTATGGCATCTCCCATTAGCTTGGGTGCCTTGGGTGCTGGTGCAGCTACCTCTTCTTCTTCCTCCTCATCTTCCATGATGGAAGCTTTGCCAAGCACTCTAGCCACAGTCTTCTTCACCCTTTCCTTTCTTTTCTTGCCCTCAGCTGCAACTGGCTCTATGGGCTTCTCAGTTGACATTCTGGCCTTTGACATTGGCTGCCTGCCTGCTGGCCTTTTGATCTTCAGCCCTGGCTTTGTCCCCTGAGCTGGCTCAACTCTCTTGGAGGTTGCTTCCTCTTCTGCCACATAATCCTCATCTTCTGAATCTGAGGTTCTCTTCTTTCTCTGTCTTGTGGCAGCTTTAGGCAGATTGCTAGGAGTGCTTCTGCTGCCATCATCTGAGGAACTTGAGGGACTAGTGCCCTCACTCATTTGCACTTGCTGCTCTGACAAGTTCTGGCTATCACTTTGGTCTGACATGATGCAAAACTGACTGCTGACCCTGTGAATAGGTTATAGATGAGATAGAGTGGATGAGCATCACAAAATGCAGAGATTTTTGCAAAAAGAATAATTCAAAAACTTAGTTTTAGTTTCCCACTGAAAGCATCTCGGATCTACCAATTTTCAAACTCGGTGATACCGAAGCAGTTTTGGAACCTAAACTAGTGAACTCGGTAGGACCGAGTCACAGTTCGGTGGCACCGAGACTGCTAGGGTTTCACAGAGTTCCAAAATCGGTCACATCGATAAGTAATTCTCGGTCAGACCGAGTCTTACTTGTGCAATGGCATAAGCCAAATCGGTGGGACCGAGTTTTTCAACTCGGTGGGTCCGAGATGGTTTCGGCGGAAACCTAACCCTAAAATTTTCGAATCAAAGCTAATCTACGGGCGTATTGACTGGATAGGAGTGTTTCAATCGTGGCAAGAATCATGAAGAACACAACGTGCTAGGAATCGGACGTGGAATAGCACTGTGATCGAGTCCATACCCTAGTTCGGCGGAGACTCGCTACGGCGGCAACGGCGGGGCAGAATTCCCGTTGACGGCGACGGAGACCAGCGACTGGAGGCGGCTGGCAGCGAGAAGACGATCCAGAGACCACGTTGGCAGAGCAGGCTATCGCGCGGGCGAAGGGGTTCGGAGAAATTTCCAAATTTTGCCCGTGACTATATATAGCCCGACCCTGTCGGTGTGACCGAGTGGAACAACTCGGTGGCACCGAGATTCATAACTGCAGGCAGTTACTGAAACTCGGTGGCACCGAAATGTTCAAATCGGATGCACCGAGATCGAAAACCTAGATCAACTTAATGATCTCGGTAGGACCGAAAGTGGGGTATCGGTCAGACCGAGAATCATAAAGAGGTTTTGGAAGTTTAAGTCTATGACGAATCGGGGACTCCGAGCGCTCCTCACACAGAGTGGTTCGAATCTGACTTGATCAAATTTTGTGATGCAGCATGAATAGAGTTTGAGACGAGAAAAGCATAGATAGCTAGAGGAGGTACTTAGGCATTCTTGTCCATCCACTTGGCAAAAGAAAGTAAAACCAAACAATCAAAACAACAAGTGGATCTCCTCGAATGAGTAAAATATGCAACCAGCATGCTCACACAATAAGATGGCAAATGAAATATGTGGCAAGGCATGCACAACCAATTCTAGCATCTATCAAGCAATTTGCGATGACAAGGTCATCTATATATGAGTATATTGACTTAGGAGTCAAGTGAGAGCACTTGATCATAGGTCATACTCATCGTTTAAGCTCAAGTGGGGTTACCACTTTTACATAAATCATTGTTGTGTTCACATCTTTAGAGTTTCTTTAGCTCAAGTCTTAGAGTAAAGCTCCCCCTAGATGTGATATCCCCCCTAAGAGGGATGAACTAACCTTGGGTTTTGTCGATGATGACTTCATGTAGATGTTGAAGATGTGGACGCTCAATGTTGATGTAGATCACTTGGAGCTATCCATTTGAGTGAATTGCACTTTCAATACCTACATGGGTTAGTCCCACAAGGAACAAACAAGGATATCCATAGACATAGAGTGATGCACACACAAGATGATGTCCATGAAAACTTTTAGGTTACCTTGTCCCTTGTCTTACCAACAAGAGGGTTTGTGACTCCTTGAACTAGTGCAAGATGTGGAAGTTGATTGCACTTGTTCTTGCCAAAATAATAAGAGTGAGGTATGTTGGCGGAGTCACCCTCAAGAACTCTCTAGTTCTTCTTCTTTTGGATCCACACCATCTTGATGGGAATCCTTGGAGTTGTAGTCGTACTTGATGAAGTGGAACTTGAAGTAGTCTTGGGAATCCACTTGACTAAGGTCTTAGGAGCTTCTTCAAATGCATCAATTTCCTCTTGAAGCTTGTCCTTGCCTTTTTGCTTGTAGTCTTGTGGTGGAAGATCATCTTGAGCTTGTGTCCCCTTGAAAGAAGTATACTTCTCTTGTTGAGGAACAAACTTTGTCTTGGGGTATTGATCTTCTTCCCACTCAACTCCATTGGCATTGAACTTTCGTTCAAAACCAACACCTTGATTCTTCCGGTGCATTCCTTGCTTGCGCACAATTTCCTCGAATTGCTTACTCCCGGCAAGGCTTTTGTACGCTCCTTTCTCTATAATTCCCTTCAATAAGCTATTTTCTTTCTCAAGTGTAACTTGGCTAAGAGAATCATTAGTGGAATCAAGAGAACTACTAGAAGCAGCAATATTGGATTTAGCATGATCATTGTTACTGCTAGAGGAAGAATCTTTCTTGTTCTTGTTACTAGACTTGACTTGAGGCATGTAAGTGGATAAGAGTAAACGCTTGGCAATGTAAGAAGAACTTTTCTTGCGGAGATCATCATTGATTGCTTTTAAGAACTCATGCTCTTGCTCAAGATTGAGCTTTTCAAAGCGTAATTTCTCATGAGCTCTTAAAAGTTCTCGATGATCTTCGAAGATAGTTTCATGAGCTAACTTAAGAGTGTTTAGTTCTTTAGTTAGAGCCTCAATCTTCTCCTTATCATTGTCATTCGTTTTATCTTGATTAGCATGATTAATTGACCTTTCATCATAGTATTCATCACTAGAGTTGTCAACAAGCAAATCATCACCTAACAAGTCATCTTCATCACTATTGAAATCAACATACTCGGGGTGTGTTACCTTAGGACCTTTGGCCATGAAGCATCTTCCAATTCCTTCAGTTGGTGAGTCAAATATGTCGTAGGAGTTGGTTGACACAAGTGCTAGACCGGCAACACCTTCATCTTGAGTATCTTGGGAGTCGGAGTGATAACTTCTCTCGGAGTGGCTGTCGGAGTCGGAGCCGGATACCCATTCACCAACATGAGCTTGATGTCTTCGTCTTGTGTATCTCCTTGATGATTTTTCCTTCCTTTCCGAATCCTTGCTTCTCCGTGAGTATCTTCGTTCATAACGATCATCTCTACTCCTTCTCTCTCTTGGTGGTGATTCTTTGCTTCTTCTTTTTGGAGAATCTTCTCTTCTCTTGTAGGGAGCCGTACACTCATTGGAATAGTGTCCGGGTCTTCCACAACTGTAGCAGTTTCGCTCTCGACTAGAAGATCTTTTGTCATTGTAGGACCTTGACTTGAAGCTTCTATCTTTGCTTCTACTCTTGTAGAACTTGTTGAAGTTCTTCACCATTAAGCTCAATTCTTCATTGAAGTCTTGTTTCTCACTTGATGATGTAGGGGCTTCACATGAGGCTTTATAGGCACCACTTGATTTGTTGTGAAGTTCCTCTTTATCCTTAAGTGACATCTCATGAGCAACAATTCTTCCAATCACCTCCATTGGCTTGAGATCTTTGTAATTGGGCATCATTTGGATCAATGTGCACATGGTATCATATTTTCCATCCAAGGCTCTTAGAATCTTCTTGATGATGAATCTGTCGGTCATCTCTTCACTTCCTAAGCCGGCACTCTCATTTGTGATGAGAGCAAGCCTAGAGTACATTTCAGCGACACCTTCACCATCCTTCATCTTGAACTTGTCAAGTTGGCTTTGAAGCACATCCAACTTGGATTCCTTGACGGAGTCGGTACCTTCGTGCATATCAATCAAAGTGTCCCAAATTTCCTTCGCATTCTCAAGACAGCTGATTTTGTTGAATTCTTCGGGGCACAATCCGTTGAAGAGAATATCACAAGCTTGAGCATTGTATTGCAACATCTTCAACTCATCCGCGGTAGCTTCACGGTTTGGTTCTCTCCCATCAAAGAAGTCACCTTGCAAACCAACACACACAATAGCCCAAACGGCGGGGTTATGTCCAAGAATATGCATTTTCATTTTATGCTTCCAACTAGCAAAATTAGTACCATCAAAGTAGGGACCTCTACGGTGGTAATTTCCCTCGCTAGACGCCATACTCTCCTAGGTTGTGAAACCAAGGCTACGACCACGAAAAGCTATGGAGATCAAAGCAAATGGAGACCAAAGCTCTGATACCACTTGTAGGATAGAAAGTATGTCTAGAGGGGGGGTGATTAGACTACTTGACCAAATAAAAACTTAACCTTTTCCCATTTTTAGTTCTTGGCAGATTTTAGCTATTTTAGGACAAGTCAAGCAATCATCACACAATTCAAGCAAGCATGCAAAGAGTATATTGGCAGCGGAAAGTAAAGCATGCAACTTGCAGGAATGTAAAGGGAAGGGTTTGGAGAATTCAAACGCAATTGGAGACACAAATGTTTTTCCCGTGGTTTGGATAGGTGGTGCTATCCTACATCCACGTTGATGGAGACTTCAACCCACAAAGGGTAACGGTTGCGAGAGTCCACACAGGGATCCACCCACAAAGGGTAACGGTTGCGCGAGTCCACACAGGGCTCCACCCACGAAGGGTCCACGAAGAAGCAACCACCCACAAAGGGTCCACAAAGAAGCAACCTTGTCTATCCCACCATGGCCATCGCCCACACAGGACTTGCCTCACTAGCGGTAGATCTTCACGAAGTAGGCGATCTCCTTGCCCTTACAAACTCCTTGGTTCAACTCCACAATCTTGTCGGAGGCTCCCAAGTGACACCTAGCCAATCTAGGAGACACCACTCTCCAAGAAGTAACAAATGGTGTGTAGGTAATGAACTCCTTGCTCTTGTGCTTCAAATGATAGTCTCCCCAACACTCAACTCTCTCTCATAGGATTTGGATTTGGTGGAAAGAAGATTTGAGTGGAAAGCAACTTGGGAAGGCTAGAGATCAAGATTCATATGGTAGGAATGGAATATCTTGGTCTCAACACATGAGTAGGTGGTTCTCTTTCAGAACATATGAGTTGGAATGGTGTATGCGTTCTGATGGCTCTCTCTTCGAATGAAGAGGAGGTGGAGGGGTATATATATCCTCCACACAAAATCCAACCGTTACACACAGTTTTCCAATCTCGGTGGGACCGAATCACAAACTCGGTCGGACCGAAAATGTAAACCTAGTGACCGTTAGAGATTTTCGGTGGGACTGACATGCAACTCGGTAGGACCGATATGGTTAGGGTTTGGGCATAACGTAATCTCGGTGAGACCGATTACACAAACTCGGTGAGACCGATTTTGGTAATTTGCTAACCAGAGAGTTGGTCAGGCAAATTCGGTGGGACCGATTTGCTCTTTCGGTGAGACCGAAAAGTTACAAAGGGGAAACACTGAATTTACATTTCAATCTCGGTGGGACCGATTCGCTCTTTTGGTGAGATCGAAAAGTTACGAAAGGGAAACAGAGAGTTTGCAATCCCATCTCGGTGAGACCGAGATCCCTATCGGTAGAACCGAATTGCTAGGGTTTGGCAGTGGCTTATGACAAGTGAAACTCGGTGGCGCCGGATAGGAAGAATCGGTAGGACCGAGTTTGGCTTAGGGTTTATGTCAAATGTGGATATGGGAAAGTAGTTGAGGGTTTTTGGAGCATATCACTAAGCACATGAAGCAAGAGGCTCATTAAGCAACACCTCATCCCTCCTTGATAGTATTGGCTTTTCCTAAAGACTCAATGTGATCTTGGATCACTAAAATATAAAATGAAGAGTCTTGAGCTTTTGAGCTTGAGCCAATCCTTTTTCCTTAGCATTTTGAGGGTTCCACTTTCACATCCATGCCATGCCAATCATTGAGCTTTCCTGAAATAATCATCTTGGAATAGCATTAGCTCAATGAGCTATATGTTGTTATGAATTACCAAAACCACCTAGGGATAGTTGCACTTTCAGAGGCATAAGTACTTAGAAACTAAATTGTTGCAAGAAAGGCTAGATGATTGTGTTGAAAATTTAAATTTTGTTTCCCGTACTTGTAGACTTTGCAATGAAAGTGGTCATTTAGCTATCCGATGCAAATTGTTGCATGATCTAATCGTGTCCAAAAATTGTGATGAGTTGATTTCCCTTGCACATTATAATGAACTTAGCTTGCTTATGGGTTGCGAAGAAATGAAACATATAACTGGGCATCTTCGAAAATTTGCCCGTTATAAACTTCTTGGTTTTGATCTAGAGGAAATTTATATGTATTGTGCGGTGAATTGTATTGAAAATCCTTATATTGCCAACTACATAAAGAAAAGAAAACAAATAGAAGATGAAGAGAATACTAATGAAAGGGAAGATACTTCCCAATACCCTCCTATTATTTCTTATGATGAATCAGGTAACAAGGAAGAGCCTCCTATTCAACCAATTTCATTAATAAGGAGCTCCAAAAAGAGGATTGAACCCACACATGATGTGGTGAAGAAGAACAAAAGAAAAAGGAAGAGAGGTAAAAAGATATCTCTCCCAAATAATGCTGCTCCTATTACTATTGTGCCTCATGAAAATATAATTGTGGAAGAGAATGATACTTCTTATGATCTTGAAAATCTTTTTGTCACTTGCTTGGAAGAATATGATAATTGCTATACTATTGGTGCTATCCATACTATTAATTATGAGAGTGATTATGCTTATGATATGAAAAGGCCCAAGCTTGGGGATGCTATGTTTGATGAATATGATGTTTTTGAGAATATATTTGCTGCAATTAATGTTTGTACCAAGCTTGGGGATGCTACGTTTAATGAAGATGATATTTTTAGTCTCCCAAGTTTTGATATGCAAGTTTATAATGATGATAGCATGCCTCCTACCTATGATTATTATTGTGATGATACTTATGCTATAAAAAGTAGTGATTATATTTATAAAACTTGCCATGATTATGGTTACCCCTTCTCCGAACATTACTCTTTTAATGTGGAAACAATTTATAGTATTCTAGTTTCTTATGATACTCCCACTATTCCGAATGAGAATAATTTTGCTTATGTGGAGAGTAATAAAATTTCTATGCTTGTAGATCATGAAAAAATGATTTAGGTGCTGGTTATATTGTTTAATTCATTCATGATTCTACTGAAAATTTTTATGAGGGAGGAATATATGCTTGTAGGAATTGCAATAATACCAAGTTTCCTCTCTATGTGCTTAAAATCTTGAAATTTTGCTTGCTTTACCTTCCTATGCTAATTTATTATTGTTTCCATAAGTTGTTTGCTCAAAAAATCCCTATGCATAGGAAGTGGGTTAGACTTAAATTTTCTAGTCATATTCTTCATGATGCTCTCTTTATGTTTCAATTCTTATCCTTTATGTGAGCATCGTTGAAATCATCATGCCTAGCTAGGGGCGTTATACGATAGCGCTTGTTGGGAGGCAACCCAATTTTTATTTTTGTTCCTTGATTTTTTGATCCTGTTTAGTAATAAAAAATTCATCTATCCTCTGTTTAGATGTGGTTTTATGCTTTTAATTAGTGTTTGTGCCAAGTAGAACCGTTGGGAAGACTTGGGTGAAGTCTTTATGATCATGCTGTAAAAACAGTAACTTTAGCGCTCACGAGAATTGCTGCCATTTTTATTTGGAGAGTGATATTTAGTTAATTATTTTTGCAGATGATTAATAGATAAATTCCTCAGGTCCAGCAATTTATTTGAGAATTTTATGAGTTCCATAAGTATACATTTGATCCAGATTACTGCAGACTGTTCGGTTTTTGACAGATTCTGTTTTTCGTGTGTTGTTTGCTTATTTTAATGAATCTATGGCTAGAAAAATAGTTTATAAACCATAGAGAAGTTGTAATGCAGTAGGTTTAACACCAATATAAATAAATAATGAGTTCATTACAGTACCTTGAAGTGGTGTTTTGTTTTCTTTCGCTAACGGAGCTTACGAGTTTTCTGTTAAGTTTTGTGTTGTGAAGTTTTCAAGTTTTGGGTAAAGATTCGATGGACTATGGAATAAGGAGTGGCAAGAGCCTAAGCTTGGGGATTCCCAAGGCACCCCAAGGTAAAATACAAGGACAACCAAAAGCCTAAGCTTGGGGATGCCCCGGAAGGCATCCCCTCTTTCGTCTTCGTTCATCGGTAACTTTACTTGGAGCTATATTTTTATTCGCCACATGATATGTGTTTTTCTTGGAGCGTCATCTTATTTTATTTTGTTTTGCTTGCTGTTTGAATAAAATATCAAGATCTGAAATTATTAAATTGGAGAGCCTTCATATAGTTGCATGATTATTCGACTACTCATTGATCTTCACTTATTTCTTTCAGAGTAGTTTGTCATTTGCTCTAGTACTTCACTTATATCTTTTAGAGCATGGTGGTAGTTTTATTTTGAAGAAATAAATGAACTCTCGTGCTTCACTTATATTATTTGGAGAGTCTTCAGAACAGCATGGTAGTTTGCTTTGGTTATGAATCTAGTCCTAATATGATAGGCATCCAAGATGGATATAATAAAAACTTTCATATAAGTGCATTGAATACTAAGAGAAGTTTGATGCTTGATGATTGTTTTGATATATGGAGGCAATAATATCAAAGTCGTGCTAGTTGAGTAGTTGTGAATTTGAGAAATACTTGTGTTGAAGTTTGCAAGTCCCGTCGCATGCACGTATGGTAAACATTATGTAACAAATTTGAAACATGAGGTGTTTTTTGATTGTCTTCCTTATGAGTGGTGGTCGGGGACGAGCGATGGTCTTTCCCTACCAATCTATCCCCCTAGGAGCATGCGCGTAGTGCCGAGGTTTTTGATGACTTGTAGATTTTTGCAATAAGTATGTGAGTTCTTTATGACTAATGTTGAGTCCATGGATTACACACACTCTCACCCTTCCATCATTGCTAGCCTATTCGGTACCGTGCATTGCCCTTTCTCACATTGAGAGTTGGTGCAAACTTCGCCGGTGCATCCAAACCCCGTGATATGATACACTCTATCACACATAACCTCCTTATATCTTCCTCAAAACAGCCACCATACCTACCTATTATGGCATTTCCATAGCCATTCCGAGATATATTGCCATGCAACTTTCCACCGTTCCATTTATTATGACACGCATCATCATTGTCATATTGCTTTGTATGATCATGTAGTTGACATAGTATTTGTGGAAAAGCCACCGTTCATAATTTTTCATACATGTCGCTCTTGATTCATCGCAATCCCGGTATACCGCCGGAGGCATTCATACAGAGTCATATCTTGTTCTAGTATCGAGTTGTAATCTTTGAGTTGTAAATAAATATAAGTGTGATGGTCATCGTTAATAGAGCATTGTCCCAAAAATAAGAGAAAGGCCAAAAAAGGGGGAAGGCCCCCAAAAAAGAAAGGCCAAAGACAAAGAAAAAGAAAGGCCAAATAAAAAAATAATAATAAAAGGGACAATGCTACTATCCTTTTTCCACACTTGTGCTTCAAAGTAGCACCATGATCTTCATGATAGAGAGTCTCTTGTTTTGTCACTTTCATATACTAGTGGGAAATTTTCATTATAGAACTTGGCTTGTATATTCCAACAATGGGCCTCCTCAAGTGCCCTAGGTCTTCGTGAGAAAGCAAGTTGGATGCACACCCACTTAGTTTCTTTTGTTGAGCTTTCATACATTTATAGCTCTAGTGCATCCGTTGCATGGCAATCCCTACTCCTTGCATTAACATCAATCGATGGGCATCTCCATAGCCCATTGATTAGCCTCGTTGATGTGAGATTTTATCCTTTTTGTCTTCTCCACATAACCCCCCTCATTATATTCTATTCCACCCATAGTGCTATGTTTGTGGCTCGCGCTCATATATTGCGTGAAAGTTTATAGGTTTGAGATTACTAAAGTATGAAACAATTGCTTGGCTTGTCATCGGGGTTGTGCATGATGAGAGCATTCTTGTGTGACAAAAATGGAGCATGACTAAACTATATGATTTTGTAGGGATGAACTTTCTTTGGCCATGTTATTTTGAGAAGACATAATTGCTTAGTTAGTATGCTTGAAGTATTATTATTTTTATGTCAATATGAACTTTTATCTTGAATCTTTCGGATCTGAATATTCATACCACAATTAAGAAGAATTACATTGAAATTATGCCAAGTAGCATTCCACATCAAAACTTCTGTTTTTATCATTTACCTACTCGAGGACGAGCAGGAATTAAGCTTGGGGATGCTGATACGTCTCCAACGTATCTATAATTTTTGATTGCTCCATGCTATATTATCTACTGTTTTGGACATTATTGGGCTTTATTATCCACTTTTATATTAATTTTGGGACTAACCTATTGACCCAGAGCCCAGTGCCAGCTCTTGTTTTTTTTCCCTTGTTTCAGTGTTTCGCAGAAAAGGAAAATCAAACGGAGTCCAATTGACCTGAAACTTTACGGAACTTATTTTTGGACCAGAAGAAACCCAGAAGACTTGGAGTGCGGGTCTGGGGATCAACGAGGAAGCCACGAGGCAGGGGGGCGCGCCCACCCCCCTGTGTGCACCCTCCACCTTCGTGGGCCCCTCGTGGCTCCCCTGACGTACTTCTTCCGCCTATATATCTCCATATACCCTAAAACGATCGGGGAGCATAATAGATCGGGAGTTCCGCCACCAGAAGCCTCCGTAGCCACCGAAAACCAATCTAGACCTGTTCCGGCACCCTGCCGAAGGGGGAATCCCTCTCTGGTGGCTATCTCATCATCGCGGTGCTCTCCATGACGAGGAGGGAGTAGTTCTCCCTCGGGGCTGAGGCTATGTACCAGTAGCTATGTGTTTGATCTCTCTCTCTCTCTCTCTCTCTCTCTCGTGTTCTTGAGGTGGTACGATCTTGATGTATCACGAGCTTTGCTATTATATTTGGATCCTATGATGTTTCTCCCCCCTCTATTCTCTTGTATGGATTGAGTTTCCCCTTTGAAGTTATCTTATCGGATTGAGTCTTTAAAGATTTGAGAACACTTGATGTATGTCTTGCCGTGCGTATCTGTGGTGACAATGGGATACCACATGATTCACTTGATGTATGTTTTGGTGATCAACTTGCGGGTTCCGCCCATGAACCTATGCATAGGGGTTGGCACACGTTTTTGTCGTGATTCTCCAGTAGAAACTTTGGGGCACTCTTTGAGGTTCTATGTGTTGGTTGAATAGATGAATCTGAGATTGTGTGATGCATATCATATAATCATACCCACGAATACTTGAGGTGACATTGGAGTATCTAGGTGACATTAGGGTTTTGGTTGATTTGTGTCTTAAGGTGTTATTCTAGTATGAACTCTAGGGATGTTTGTGACACTTATAGGAATAGCCCAACGGATTGATTGGAAAGAATAACTTTGAGGTGGTTTCGTACCCAATCTCTTCGTTCGTTCTCCGCTATTAGTGACTTTGGAGTGACTCTTTGTTGCATGTTGAGGGATAGTTATATGATCCAATTATGTTATTATTGTTGAGAGGACTCGCACTAGTGAAAGTATGAACCCTAGGCCTTATTTCCTAGCATTGCAATACCATTTACACTCACTTTTGCCATTAGTTACCTTGCTGTTTTTTGTAATTTCAGATTACAAATACCTTTATCTACTATCCATATTGCACTTGTATCACCATCTCTTCGCCGAACTAGTGCACCTATACAATTTACCATTGTATTGGGTGTGTTGGGGACACAAGAGACTCTTTGTTATTTGGTTGCAGGGTTGTTCGAGAGAAACCATCTTCATCCTACGCCTCCTACCGTTTGATAAACCTTAGGTCATCCACTTGAGGGAAATTTGCTACTATCCTACAAACCTCTGCACTTGGAGGCCCAACAACGTCTACAAGAAGAAGGTTGTGTAGTAGACATCAAAGAATGAAGCGGCCGATGTTTTAAGCCGGTTGGGATCTCCACGTAAGCCGGTGCCACCTAACACCTTTTTGGATGTTTTGCATAACTTGTCTGTTAAGTTACCTACAAAGGAAGATTTAGCCGTTCCTGACCCGGAGGCACAGCTGGTGGCGGCTCTTCACGTCATCCCGGATTGGACATTACCGTTCTTGCCTTACATGACCCGGGGCAAGTTGCCAGCATATGAGACCCTAGCCTGACAAATAACCCGGTGGTCCAAATCAATGACGATTTCTGACGGAGAGTTATACCATCGCAGCATCACTGGAGCGGTTTAGCGGTGTGTTTCTCCTGAAGAAGGCCAAGAAATACTTCGTGAGATACATGAAGGGGATTGTGTTTATCACGCCGGGTCAAAGTCTCTTGTGGCGAAAGCTTTTCGTCATGGTTTTTACTGGTTGATGGCTCACGCTGATGCAGAGGATCTGGTCAGTAGATGTGATGTATGTCAAAAATTTGCACGACGAGCGCATGTGCCGGATCAAGAGTTGCGGATGATTCCAATCACTTGGCCGTTTGCAGTCTGGGGGCTTGACATGGTTGGACCTATCAAAAGGTCTAAGGATAAAAAACACATCTTTTAGTGGCAGTTGACAAATTCACAAAGTGGGTTGAGGCAGAGCCAGTGAGTAAGTGTGATGTAGCCACATCGGTTCAGTTCATGAAAAAGGTGATTTTTCGCTTTGGTTTTCCACACAACATTATCGCTGACAATGGTACTAATTTATCCCAAGGGGCTATGGAGGAGTTTTGTCAATGTGAACACATCCGGCTTGATGTTTCTTCTGTAGCCCACCCTCAATCTAATGGGCAGGCTGAGAGAGCAAATCAGGAAATCTTAAAAGGTCTCCAACCCTGGCTCATGGTTCCCTTACAACGGATGCCAGGTTGTTGGGTAGAGGAGTTCCCCTCGGTATTGTGGAGTATCAACACCACTCCTAACAGGTCCACAGGTTATACACCCTTCTTTATGGTTTATGGAGCGGAAGCAGTGCTGCCTAGTGACATCCATCATGACTCGCCTCGTGTGGTGGCTTATGTTGAAGCTAATAACGAACAAGCCAGACAGGATGCATTTGACTTGTTAGATGAGGAGAGAGACTTAGCAGCGGCTCGATCAACAATTTATCAACAGGGCCTGCGTCGTTATCACAGCCGCCGGGTTAAGTCCAGGACTTTTCAAGAAGGTGACCTGGTTCTCCGGCTCATCCAGGATCTGTCAGATGCACACAAGCTATCCCCGCCTTGGGAAGGACCCTTTGTGGTCAGCAAGAACTTAAACAACGGGTCATATTACCTCATTGGAGTTCGAGAGCACAAAGACTCACGTAAGTCGGAGGAGGAGACCCGCCGACCGTGGAACATTGCTCAACTTCGGCCATACTACACCTGAGCCACCGGCTCTCGTCATGTACATACTTTGACGTTGTATATACTATGATAAGTAATAAAGCAGGACCTCTGTCCTTTTCCTTTTCAAAGATTACATATCTTTACTCCCTTTTACTATTTAAATGACTATTAAGGAGCTGATCATATCTGAATCAAGTCTAACCTTTTTTGTCCGGCTTATGATCGTATTCGAATCTAGCTGTAAATCTCATGGTCACTTGGGGGCTTCCTGTTCAAACATAGGTCGTATGCGAACCAAAGAGAACATAGCTGTCGTAACCCTTTTGATCGGCTCAAAGCCAAACTCACTAGGCTTCTTGATCATATTCGGATCATAGCTTAACCCCTTTTGGGTTCGACTCGGATCGTATTCGAATCAGGGTCATTAAAAACATCTCAAGGTCATTTGGGGGCTTCCTGTTCAAACATAGGTCGTATTCGAACCAAAGAGAACATAGCTGTCGGTACCCTCTTGATCGGTGCAATGCCAAATCCACTAGGGGCTATATGATCGTATTCGAATCTTAGCTTAACCCCTTTGGCCTGGTTTACTGATCGTATTCGAATCAGAAACCCCCAACCTTTAGTTACAAGGTCAATTTATATTTACCAACTATGATTTGTCTTATTGGTCTTTTATCGTCTCAATTTTAAACAATCAGCACGGTCTTTTCACCGGCTCGACTATTTGACAATAAGCCGCCAAGGCATGATAGTCAATAGGCGTACAAAAGCATTGGCTTCTCAGAAGGACTGGATCATCTACCTCATCACCAGGGTCATATAAATCGGTGATCCAGAGGTAAAAGCTATAGGTATGACTGTTATTTATGAACATTTGTTTTCTGTGTTAATCAAAGGTTGGTTCAAACTTGTTTATTTTCGCATCTGTTTCTTCTACTACGATAAACCATTGGTTATATACCGGGTGTTCTGACCTGTTCGGTACTAAGCCGCCAAGCTAGTTTTTTCCTTTTCTACAGGAACAGAGCTGAAATATTACAGAAATATCAATAAACGTGAAACATATATTGACGTCGGGAAGCAAAGAGTCACACATGGCATCTTATGCACGATGGCATAGGCAAAATATGTAGTTGTTTCAAGCTAATTCTATTACAAGGCTTTTAAGAGCCCACAAAGATGGTTCTCACTCTTCCCTCGCCGGTTCACCTCCTTCTGTTAATTGAAAGATGGGATTGGACCAGTCAAAGCCGTTCATGGCAATGAATTCTGATTCATCATCAATCAAGCTAGCCGAATCAACTTCTAGAGCAAACGTGTGTTGACGAACCGACGAGATAAGGTCTGTCACCTTGTAAGAAGGAGTCACCATCTTCTTATTCTCCAAATCAAAACTCGGCTGATATTTGTCAATATTGTTTTCATCTCCAAGAATGGTAGCTTGAGGACGAACTCCCGTCACGCAAGCAATGAAGTCATCTTGCTCGAATAGAGATCCGTCTTCTTTTACAGTCGGGTACCCCCTAGCTACATCCACCGGGTCTAGATCTGGCACCCAGGCTTTGGAGCGGCCCAGGGCAGTCAAGGCTCCGGCTCTGGCGCATGATCGTTTGACCTCTTGAAACCTGGCGGGTAAGATTGACAATTTTTTCAAGACATCACTGAGCCGGTTGGGTCCTTGATTGGCAGGAGAGATAGCAACAAGTGCTCGTTGAGCGCCAGTGTACAACTGCTCCACTAAGGTATAGACCGCCTTCAGTTTAGTCACATTATCTTGGCTCAGATTCTTGCTTCGCGGGCCTGCACATATTTTTTAACAACAAGGGGTCAGTAGGCGGTTTATATTCCGGGTCAAAAGAAGGTGTAAAAGATCAGTACAGATGGCTTACCAAAGATGGCGGAAACCATTTGAGACACCCGGTTCTTTAAGCCGGTCAGCTCCGTAGTAACCTCCTCAAGAGCCGCCTCAGCCTTTTCGGCGTGTTGTGTCAGCAACGTCTTTTCTTCTCAGCCTAGTCAAGCTGGTTCTCAATTTTTCCGTCTCAGCAAGACTTAATTGAAGTTTAGAATCCACGGACTTGATTTCTGCCTCTTGATCCGCCAACTGGGTCTGGGCGTCAGTTAATTGTGAACCCAATTCAGATAAGGCATTCTACAAAACATACACAGGTATGTCAAGGTTTAAACTAAAGTTCAAGAGTCAAGATTCAAGTCTCAAGTACTTTGCACTGCAAAACCACTTGACACTTGGTGGCTAATGTATGCCAAAACAATTTCTTATGACTCTAATATATTTCAAGTCCCAAGTACCTTACAAAGTAACAACACTTGGCACTTGGGGGCTAATGCATGATATTCAGAAAGTCTCTCAAGATTAAGCCGGATTACATTATTTGTTGGGTTCGGTACAAGACGGTTATGAAATTAAGTACCAGCTCATTTATGATCAAGTGAACCGGCCCTTGGGGACTACAGGTGAAGTTTATACTACTTTATTGGACTTCAGACAAATCTAAAGGTAAAGTTTTTAGCCTGTATCATATGTCTACAAATCATTCATGTTTTATCATAATCTAAAGACTTGGGGGCTGGCAAAATATAAGTAAGCCGGAAGAGCATACCTCATACTTCAGCTGCAATTGCTTGACCATCTCGATTTTCGAGTCACAGCTGGAGTGCACATGGCTGAGATAGCCGGACAATATGTCATTGGCGTTCAGATGGCTGTAATGAGAAATATCAAAACACACTTTCTGTCTCTCTAGGGCCTCTTGTTTAGCGGTGTGACGAGCCAACACGGTGGGATCCCTCGGCTTAACAAAACGGCTTCCAGTGATCAGAACATCATGGACAGACGATGATGGCGGGTTGGCTGAGCTGGGTGGTCCGGTAGTAGAAGGGTTACCGATGGTATCGTCAGCTGACGGCTCAGGAGGATCTAATTGAGCATTAGCAGCCGGGTCTTCTGGTGCTTCAGTTTGAGGAGGAGAAGGTGGCATGGTCGGTTCAGGCGCAAGGACTGACGGGTCTTCCACCGCCTTAGTCACCTTGGCCTTCTTGGACTTGGCTTGGCCACTAAGAAAGATGTTATGAGACAGTCAGTATAAAGATGCAGTTTGAAAGACACGGAGGAAAGATGATTTTTTCTTTACCCAGGGGCAGTCTTAAAGGCCGGAAATTGAGTCTGAGACGAGTTGCTAGAAGAGAGAGACACCTCCTGCAAAGATAAAATAAAGTTAGTAATGCAAGGGAGAAGATCCATTAATGGAAAGTAAAAGACGAAGAAATAAACCTCATTCTGGCGTTTTTGGGGAGTTTGTTGAAGAACGGAAGGCGGTTCATCGTCGTTCCGGGCCTGATGGCGACTCTCATGTTGCTGCTTTTTCAAAAGAAAATGAGGGTCTAAATAAGACAAAGGGTGTGAAAACCTTACTTTCCGGGTTACGAGTCAAAGTTTCTGTCTTGGCAAATTGGCTGAGTCGGAGGAAATAGTTACCTCTTCTTCCACGGCCTGACTGGCCCCCGTGTCGTCCTGGCAATGATCAGTGTTAATAAGGTTATTAAAAAACTGGCCAAGGGAGTCAAGGGCTACCTCTGACTCAGAAGTATCATCGTCAAGCTTCAACAGGTCCTCAGCAGTGCTCTTCTTTTTCTTCTTAGACCACCGGGTCGTCTTCTGGCGGTCTTGGTGGCGATTCTAGCCTTCTTGGCGGCTTCGTGGTTGTACTTGGCTTTCTAGAAATCAGATTTGGCCTATAAACAAATAAACAAGATGAAAGGTCATGCAGGTATTTAAAACAGTTGAGGAAAATACAAAGATAAAGAGTTTAGAGGTTCTTTACCTCTGGCACCAGGTTAAGTTTACAGAAGGGGTTTAACCCGACTTTACTGCAATCTTCATATTTGCCGTTCACCAGAATGGTTGACATTGAAACAATATCCTCTTCAGTTAATTGAACGGAGCTGTGACGAAGAGAGTCATCCGAGCCTCCACCATATTCATACATCAGTTTGGATCGGCGGCTTAGAGGGATGACCCGCCACGCAACCCAGCAACGGGTCAAGTCAACTCCGGTTAAGCCGTTCCCCAATAAAGTGTTAATCCTTTTAATTGATGGAATCAACTTCTTGCGTTCGACAGCAGTGAGTTTATCAAGGAGCGTAAATTTCGAATCTAGACGCTCCCGCGGTAACCTGGCAGTGGTTTCTCGTTGGCTGGTGAAGTATCTTGACAATAGAACCAGGTCTGATTCCAGTCTTTGGGGTGACTCGGCAAAACTATGAGGGGGAAGACGGCGCCCTGTCGGCGCTGAATCGAGATGCCTCCAAGTTCCAAGCTAGGGCCATTGGTGCACTCATTCTGGCGGATCAGATAAAAATACTCTCTAATAAGTTCCACAGTCGGTTTTACTTGAAGGTACACCTCACAAAGAACTTGGAAATTGCAGATATTGGATATGGAATTGGGCCCGAGATCTTGAGGGTGGAGTTTGAAAAAATGGAGAACATCTCTGAAGAACTTTGAGCCGGGTGGTGAAAAGCCACTGACGGTGTCCTGGACTAGGGGGTACTCACCACGTCGTCTCCCGATCTGTTAGATTGGGCCGAGGACCCCCATGGCCGTATACTCATGGGCCAGTTCGGACAGCTGCCGCATACATGGAAGATTCCACAAGACTTGGTGATCAAGACAAGGACTCCTCCCCACCGGCGTATTCGGCTAGTACTCTTGTTATCCTAGGCCTCTGGTGCATTATATAAACCGAGGCCAGGCTAGTCGATAGATCATATACATACAATCATACCATATGCTAGTTTCTAGGGTTTAGCCTCTCTGATCTCGTGGTAGATCAACTCTTGTATTACTCATATTATCAAGAATAATCAAGCAGGACGTAGAGTTTTACCTCCATCAAGAGGGCCCAAACCTGGGTAAAACATCGTGTCCCCTGCCTCCTGTTACCATCCGCCTTAGATGCACAGTTCAGGACCCCCTACCCAAGATCCGCCGGTTTTGACACCGACATTGGTGCTTTCATTGAGAGTTCTGCTGTGTGGTCGACAAAAGGATCAATTGCTCGCGCGCAGGTCAACTGCGATGCCGGCATCTTCGTCGCCGGCACGACTGGTCACCTTGGCTCGACCGAGGACCATGCTCCATCTCCGATCATCATGTTCGGACGGGGGCCTTTTTCAACATCAACTCCGATCTCTATCATGATCATAGAGGAGTCATCCATGGAGCTCGAGGGCTCAACGTCAACATTGCCCTCAGGCGGCCGTGCTGTTTTTATGGACAGCGAACTTGTATTCGCTGTCACCACCTTCTCGAGCGTCGGTTTGACGATTGCTTCAGTGTAATAGTACGGAATTACATCTACAACAGCCATGCAAAATTTCGTCGAGTTCCGATGGAGGAATCTCCGACAATCTACGATATACCGGAGCCCTGTCAAATCTGGACGGGAATCTAGACGAGTTTAGGGCGTGGTCTCCAGAGCCCATCTCGTAGGTCCTTCGGAAGATCCAACCGTTCATCTACTGTGGAATTCCCATATCTACCACCCCTCCAAATTTCAGCTCGATCCGACGGTTCAAACTCCGGGAACCTTCTGATGAGTGGACCAATTTACGGATCCGTTTTCTGCGCGAATACGGATCCGACCCGAATTCATGTTTCTTTATGAACGTGATATTGGACAACCTTTTTAGAGGAATTATCTTTTAGGGTATTGTGCGTTGTTTTTAAACACATGCCCGCAAATTTTTAAGCCTCCCCTGAGGTCATCTTCATCATCATGCTGGTGTCAAACCAGTCCGGCAATATTGCTCCAAGCCTGCCGACCTGCGCTAGACACGTCGTCACTTTGTTGAGCCGAGCTCAAGTTCTTTATATCATCATCTCGGCAAGCCGAATAAGAGTCCGGCATAGCGAAGGATAAATCATCACCAACTTCGCCGCCCCACAGATTACACGGAGCAGGCATACCGGCATCGCCGCATGGTCACTTCATCAAGCCGACATCGACCACGTCACGACCTGCATCGGCAGGGCCGCACTATTGCTTCTTCAAGCTGGTGTCCATCATGCCGACCTACTTCGACATCTCGGCTGGACCGGGGGCTTCGCCATCTCTTCATCAACCTACTCCGGAGACTTTGGCGTCACTAGCCGACCAGCTCCGTCGAGTTAGCTGGACCGAGGGCTTTGCCTCGGCGAGCCAACCTTTGCCAGCATCGCCATACCATCGCTTTATCGCCCATCAGACAATGGGTGTGCGGATCGAGTCCCAATTTTCAGAATCACTTTTCTTCAGATTGCTACAACAAATAAACCAGGTGCTATTAATCCTAGTATTTTTTCTTGTTCGGGTTCATTTTTTCCAAGGAATTATTACTATGGTTTGTTCATCGTATGTACACAGGTCTATCAAATGATGGCCGTATTAACGACGGTCGCATGGTGGTTCGGTCAGTTTCCGTACATGGTCCGGCGAACGCCGCATCCGGAACTCGGACCGACCTATGAATTCTGTAGCGACCTGACCCGAATGGATCACGTCTACTGTGCTATGGTGTCATCCCTGGATCAGTAATGCTGACACCACACAGTACATCGAGGTTTTATAGCAGAGTTGCAATCACACACTTATTACATCGATGGCTCAAAAAGAACTTATTACAATAAATATGGCTTAAGGCCATATTTTAAAGATAACAGCGGAAGACTTGGAAGATAAATGGGTCCATCAACTCCAGCGGCATCACTGGGTATAGAACCATGACCTAAACGCACCTCAATCGTCGTCTGAAAAGTCTGCAACATTAACGTTGCAGCCCGAAAATGGGTCAGCACATGGAATATGCTGGCAAAGTAACACATAGAGAGTAATGGAATGAAACAGCTATACTATATGCATATATGGCTGGTGGAAAGCTCTATGGTTACAGTTTTGCGTAAAGCCAGTTTTTCCCTACTGCAAAGGAATAAATTTTATTTACTATCATGGTGGTTGTGAAACATTGAGAATGGTTGACAGCATTCTCAATCCCAATTAAAAGTAATTAAAACCCAATAACATTAATTAGAAGTAACATGTTGAGATTCACAATGATATTCAAGTACTAGATACTCAAGTTGTCCATAACCGGGGACACGGCTAATCATGATTAGTTTGTTACTCTACAGAGGTTTGCGCACTTTTCCCCACATGACTCGATCGCCTCCGTTTGTTTTCTCGCACTACATGGTGTTTGAGAAACGGATGACCGAGACATAGTCTTTCAGAAGCACTAGCACCTTACATGTGGGGTAGACCGGTACACCTACATCCCCTACATCTGCTAGTCCACCCCGTAAGAGTTCGCACAACTTAGTCAACTATGCTAGAGCCCATAGTAGCATGTGGCTGCACACGGAAGTTTCTAGCATGAATTATCTTATGATCCCTTTGAGCCTGGGTGGCGGTCCAAAAAAAAACAGGCAAGTCCTGATAGACATCAGGTGCCTCAATCCACCCAGATGTGTGTTTAAGTTGCCACCTTAGATAAACCATTAAAATTATCAATCTCACATCTGTCATGGATATCACTCACCCAATCCACGTCTACTAGCATAGCATGGCATAATAAGCAAACGTAGAAGTAACTCCCAAAGGTTTCATAATAATACAGGTAATAGGTACTACCTCATCTACTTCCCATCCCACAATTTAATTAGATCCTAATCATGCAATGTGAGAGGATTGATCTAATGCAATAAAACATGGGTTGTAGAAAAGGTATGATCAAAGTGTTACTTGCCTTGCTGATGATCCGCGAGTCCTAGGGTTTCGAAGTAACAAGCGGCGCAATCCGGGTAATCTATCGCAGACAAACAACAAGCATACAATAAGTACTCATCTAATGCACAGGTAAAACTCGAACAAGAGATCGAACCAGGTAGTTCAACTTAAGAACTCCGGTTGCAAAGAAAGAACGAAAAACAAACGGCGGAAGAAAACAACTCGGTTCTAGCAAGTTGAATCTAGGTCAAAATTTTACTGTAACAAAAGCTTGTTCAAGTTGATTAGACGGAACGGCGGTTTCGAGACGAAACTCCAGGCGCTTGAATCACCTGATTCTGATAAACGAGCGAAAAGATAGACTAGGAAGAAGATCGGATCTGAGATCACGATCGCGGAATAAATCCGACGAAAAGAAAAAGAAGAACGGTTAAACGAACGGACGTCGTTAACCTAGAAGAATCCGGTGATCACGTTCGTTAGGACGAACGGTCCGGCGAACGGTCCAAAGGCAACTAAATCGGAGAAGAAAACGAATCCGATCTAGGGTTTCGGAGAAGAAAAACTGATCGAAAAACTGATCTAGAAAACCGGAACGGTTTAGAGAAGAAAAGAATCGGAACGATTAGAAGAAAACGATCCGAGAAAAAGAATAGATGTAGCGCGGGGCAACCTTGGCGAGGTCTCCGGTGAGGGGCTCCGGCGGCGTCGGCGTAGGGCGGTGGCATGGGCAAGGTGCGGCGGCGGCGCGGGTGTGGGGTGGCGGCGGTAAGGTGCGGCGGCGTCGCGGGTGTGGGGTGACGGCGGCGCGGTGCGGCGGCGGCGCGACGGCGGTGACGCGAGTGTGGGGTGGCGGCGCGGGTGAGGCGGCGCGGCGGCGGTGACGCAGGGCGCGGTGTGATGCGGCGCGGCGGCGGTGCAAGGCGCGGTGTGGAGGAGGGCTTTGATTTGATGTGTTTAGAGGGGGGGGGTGCTTGGGTATTTATATTGGGGAGGGGAGGGGGTTTACTTGGGGTAGAGGACAAGGAATTAGAATAGGAGTAGGAAAGATCTAGAAAATAAACGGAATAAGGAAAAGGGACAAGGGGGCGCCCTAGAATCCTAAAAGGATTCGGTCCTAGCAAGAGGCGGCGGCGGCCGACCGGCTCCTGGCTCGGCGCGTGGGAGCGCGACGGTAGGTGGCTTGGCTTGGGCCTTTGGCCCAAGGCGCTGCTCAATTTTTTTTAAATAGTTTCCTCGCGCAGAAAAAAAAACCAAAAAGGGATCTAAACGAACTCCGAAAAATCTAAAGTAAATTTTCCCCGACTCCTAAAAATGAGCCGAACAAAAATGAACTTTTCTCCGGACCTAAAATGCAATTTTTGAAAACGCGCATTTTTCCCTATCCAAATAAAATGCAAATAAACACCGGAAAGCAAAATTGATCTATTTATTATATCTTCATTTTTCCTAAATTTGGGAAAGTCATATTATTCCCTCTCTCATATATTTTGACACCGGAAAATTATTGAAGATAAAATAAATAAATCAAATGATCCTATTTTCAAAATTCGAGAGAACTCTCAAATATGAAAATAACGAAATCTCCAACTCTCTCCGAGGGTCCTTGAGTTGCGTGAAATTTCTAGGATCAACCAAAATGCAAGAAAATATGATATGCATATGATCTAGTGTATAACATTCCAAATTGAAAATTTGGGATGTTACAAATTCAGGCTTTGCCACGCCTTTACCGCATCACGCCGATGCCCTGCATCGACATTAACTTCGGCGCCAGGCCATATTTATTTTATTACTCACTTTGCATAAATTATTTATTATGCAACGATTTTATTATCATTATTATTATTACTATTATCTCCGGTTTGCACTATTTTTTGTGCACAGGAAAATGATCCAGGTTGGGCAGTATCGTCAACTTGGTGTACTGACATACCATGTCCGCTCGGCTGGACGGGGGGCTTCGTCAACACTTCATTACCCCATGCCAGGGACTTCGGCATGACTCTGCCGGCCTGCATTGACCGTGCTATGTCACCACTTCGGAGTGTCGAGCTCTTTGCTCCGCCACCTTGGGACCGGCTTGGGGGATGGAACCTTGTCCCGCATCAAGCTCGGGCCATGTCATCAATACCGAACATATTAACCAGCTAAGTTGCCTTCATGCTCAAAGTTTTAAATTTTTAATTTGTGTTCGGTTCGACCAAGCATTATACCTTTTTGCAAAAAGTTGCTTGTAGAGAATCTCCTTGTTAAAACTTTGTTTGTGACACACAAATTCAAATACCCCATTTACTTGGGGGCTCCCTTGATGGAGCTTTTACTCTTGCATATGATTATACTTGTACGGCTTCGTTCCTTGTTCGTGTATTATGCCACAATATGCACCATATTAACCTAAGCGATTTGCAAGCTGGGTTGCCTGGCTCCTGTGCTTACCCCTACGTTCCCGATTGTTCGGCTAGGGAGTAAAGGGAGCACCTCTGCGATTATCATGACCGGGTCATCCGAGCTCTGACCTCAGACTGGGTGAAGCCGAGAGCTAGCGCTCTTATTGTTTTCAATCATGGTCGGCACACAACGGAACTCATGAGTACAAAAAATCTATTGCACAAGTCTCATAGTAATAATGAGCATCGAAGAAAGGTATCGGTGGGGGTACTATTTTCTTCGAAGATGCTTCTTACACTTCGTTAGTAATATAGCATAAGTTCCCTGAGCACGCTTTGTCTGTTACAGCCTTATGGCCTGATTGCCTGGTCATCGGAAACACCGTCGATACTCTCGACAGGCGGAGTACATGACACTTTTCGGCCCTTGGCCGAAGAGGGAGAAGCCGACGGTCGGTTAAGACGCGTTTAAAGTTCGGGTGAACACAAATATGATATAAGTACTTCGGTACATACAATCATTATACATAAAATTCTTACCCAGGTCACTTGGGGGCTCTTAAAATTTATATATGAGCTGTAAATGTGTTTCCTTCTTGGTCGTTGTCAAAACACGACAGAAGCACAAGTTTTTCTTTCTCTTCCAATTTTTGGATTGGCACCGAACACTTGATCTTGTTCGGACGTCATGTTTTTACTGACGTTTTTTGGTTTTCCAAGATTTTTGGCACTTTTAAACTATATATGTGTTTCCAGCACAAGTCTCACAGTGCAATGCCGGACACCTTTATAGATTCGGCAAAAATATTCTTGGATCTCACTATATATGCATTGGTTTCGAATTGTGTCTTCAGTCAATAGTTGGGTTGCCCGACTCCTGCGCTTGCCTCCTATGTTCCACTTTGTTCGGCAAGGTGTGCAAAGGGAGAACTACTGCGATTGTGCTTCGAGCTCACATGGTTAAGCACCGCAGTGGAGAAAGCCGAAAAATGACTGTCACAATAAGCGTAAACTGGTCAGCAATCCGATGACGGTGTTAAATGACGGGCCATTCATAACAATGGCCGAAGTGTTTACGGCTTGACCTCGACAGTCGCTGAACACTACCGGGGGCTATTAACTGGCCTCCCAAACTAAATCCTCGGTATTTTGCTCTTACATTAGAGCTGAGGTTTCATGATCATGCTTAGCATGACAACCCAAAGAAAGGAACCGATAGCGGGACTATTTTCTTTGGAAGATATTTCTTATGTTAAACAGTAATATAACATATCTCTCTGCGTACCTTTGTTTATAAAACCGTATGGCTAGCTTGCCTTGTTTGTCGTAAATCTTTGCCCTCATAAAGGCTTTATAAAGTAGGACAAACACTCCTCGGCTACTAGCCGAGGAGGTGGAAGCCGATGGTCGGTCAACAAAGTTTTGTACAATGCGGATCCGAGCATTAGGGATGTAAAGTACTTGGATACATAGAGTCATTACACATAATTTGTGATTTTACTATGGATATCGATCCTTAATTCGGCCACTCGTGCCCGCATTAAGGCTCGGGGGTTACTGGGCTTTGGGCTTATTATTTACAAATATTAAAGGGGCACATCGATCCCCTTATCTGGTGTTGCCACCCGACCAGTGTCTCGGGGGCTACTGCATTGCCTGTCAAATGCAGAAAATTTTAAGTGCAATACAATTTCCGAGGAGATTATGATCCTCAGGTTGGTCGGGCGCACCCAACCTGAGTCTCGAGGACTGAGCACGTCGCTTTTTGTATCCCGAAGTATTCTGCCGAGCTAGGACTTGATCCTCAAGCCGATTTTGCATATCAACCTGAGTCTCAGCGGCTACTGGGATCCGTGGTCTTACATCATCCTTCAATTGCATCTCGGGTTTTAAACCGATACACACGTTGAGGGTTACTGGATATATATCTCGGCAGAGAATAAATTGCACCAATCAAAAATATTGACAAAAAATTGGCCCACAGTCGGGGTGGTGCACCACCTCGGAAGCAGTCCGGCATAAAGCTCGGGCGCTAGTGGCTGGCTCCATAGAGGGCATTTCCAGTATTAAGCTCGGCTAAACTCCTTCAACTTTTTTGGACCAAGATGATCTATGACATCTTGGATATAGTTCGGCGTTGGAGCTTGGACATAGTCCGACGTTGGAGTTCGGATACATTCCGGCGTTGGAGCTCGGAAGCAGTCCGGCATTGGTGCTCGGCTGCAAAAGATACCTCGAATGCAGTCCGGCGTTAGAGCTCGGACGCAAGAGGAAACTGCCTCCCAGGAAGAACTTCAAACCCGAGGTGTGGCATAAAAATAACAAGGCATTGATAAAGGCCAGAAACTTAAAGGGGCTCCTCGGATACCCGACGTGCAAACTCGTCGAATGCATTTCGGCGATCCTCAAGATCGAAGATGAGAAGATTTGTTGAACTAGTTTTCAAGACCGACAACCGAAGATGAAGAACAGTTCAGAAGAATCGAGGAGCGTCCCTAAATTGAAGACCGGTTCAGGGGGCTACTAACGGTGTCCTGGACTAGGGGGGTACTCACCACGTTGTCTCCCGATCTGTTAGATTGGGCCGAGGACCCCCATGGTCGTATACTCATGGGCCAGTTCAGACAGCTGCCGCATACATGGAAGATTCCACAAGACTTGGTGATCAAGACAAGGACTCCTCCCCACCGGCGTATTCGGCTAGGACTCTTGTTATCCTAGGCCTCTGGTGCATTATAGAAACCGAGGCCAGGCTAGTCGATAGATCATATACATACAATCATACCATAGGCTAGCTTCTAGGGTTTAGCCTCTCTGATCTCGTGGTAGATCAACTCTTGTATTACTCATATTGTCAAGAATAATCAAGCAGGACGTAGAGTTTTACCTTCATCAAGAGGGCCCGAACCTGGGTAAAACATCGTGTCCCATGCCTCCTGTTACCATCCGCCTTAGACGCATAGTTCGGGACCCCGTACCCGAGATTCGCCGGTTTTGACACCGACAGCCACGGTTCATGTGGTCAGAAAAGACAATGACTTCACCATCTTTGGGATTGGGCCGTTCCTCCTCCGGGTTAGGTGCACGGTAAGACATAATATTCTTCCCTGGAAAAAAACCTATGGCAAAGAATTCCTTCAGATTGTCCTCAGTTACTGTGGAAGGAACCCAGTTGCAGACGGTCGGAGCTTTTGACGGCATGATGATCAAAAGATGAACTGAAAATAAAGTAACATGGCGACTCAATTCAATGGTGAAATTACTAGTTAAATGATGGTGTAAATAAATAATGGCGGCTTAAGTAAGGGCTAATGTCATATAAGGAAAAGTAAGCCAGCGCAATAAGCCGCCATGACTACGGATATTTGAGAAATGCCAGAAAACAGATTCGGCTAAGTGCTGAGACAAACACGTTTCCTAATTGCTTGATATTATTCTAGATCAAATGGCTCTTCAAAATGGAAATTATTCTAGACCTAAAAGTCCAGCATAGATGAGTTCGTGATGCCTAATGAGGCCTTTATACCGGGAAAAGGGATCTACTAGTATCAAGAGTAGGCACAAAACAACTACCGCACAAGTATATATCTCTTTTTGGATCAAGAAGAGGCTGCAGTGGAAGAACTATGAAGAAACTGTGATGAACTACGAAGAACACGCAGAAACCTAGAAAGCCCTAATGCAGATCTGAGGAGCAAGAAAGGAAATGCTTACAGCCACAAATCTTCCGCGGAGAGTTGCCACCGTTCTCTAGACTAATTCCAGTTGATGAAGCAGCCAAAGTCGACGGAGGTGAGGTGCTCTCTGACGGCGACGGAGCTCGAGCAGCGGCGGGGGTTGCGAGAGGAAGGATACGAAGAAGAAGGAAGGATGAGAAAGACCAGATCATGCCTATTTATAAGGGGGTAAGCAAACAGGTGGGCACGAAGATCGAGGAAGACCCGAATAATGATTATCCAACCAAACGGACACCTCGATTCTTGGAAGGCATTAAAGGATAAAGATCCGTTGAGAGATGACGTCATGGTGGTTTTTCGTGTTTTCAAGAGATGACGTCATGGCGGGTTACAAAAATTTCTGCGAAGAGAAGAAAGATGGATTTCGTTTAAGTATTAAAGATTGTCAAACAACAAAGTTCAAAGTCAACCTAGGGCCTAATGTTGGGAATATAGCTAACCGGTAAAAGACCCGCCGAGGAGGGGCCGGGTCAACCCCAACGGCGGGTTACAAAAGGAGCCCAGTAATATTCAAGGTGATAGTTATTAAGACTTGTAGAAGGCCTAAGCCGAGAGACGGCTTAAGGCCCAATATTGTAAACCACCATGTGTAAGGAAAGACTTGTAAAGAAAGGCATGTAAAAAAGTCACCGAGCCGGACATGTTTTATGAACCGGCCGGGACTCTGTAGGCCGTCAGGCGTCAACCCGTGTATATAAGGGGACGGCCCGGTGGCCGCTTAGGGCAAGAAACAAGAGATCGATAACCAAGCCGGCGGATTAGCCTCCTGGTGATCGAAACCCCAGCAATATCAACACAACTAGACGTAGGCTTTTACCTTCATCGTAAGGGGCCGAACTAGTATAAAACCTCTCGTGTCCTTTGTCCCGATTAACCCCTTTAAGCTTCCTAGTTGCGATGACCCTACGACTAAGTCCTTTTGCTAGGACATCTTCCGTGACAATTCCACGAGACAACTTGAACATGATTTTGGTACTGTAAAATTTGACCTTAGTCCAGATTAGTAAACAGATCTTGTTTCTTTCGCAGTTTGAGTTTCGTTGCTCCGTTTGATTTGATTCTTTTTGCAAACCGGAGTTCTTAAGTTGAACTTTCTAGTTAGATCTTCTTATTTGAGATTTACCCATGTTTCTTTGTTTAATTTCTTATGTATGCTATTGTTTGTTTGCGATAGAACACCCGAAGTGTGAAGTGTGCTACTACGAGTCCCTAGGTTTTGCGGATCATCAGCAAGGCAAGTAACACTTTGATCATACCCTTTATCACCCAGTTTTTATGCATTAGCTCCAATCCTCAAACATTGCATGATTAAGATGTGATTAACATGTGGGTTGGGAAGTAGTTGATGAGGTAGAACCTATTGCCCTGTTATATTCAAACCTTGGGAGTTACTTCTACGTATTGCTTATATTGCTATTCTATCCTCGTAGACGTGGTTTGGGTGAGTGAAATCCATGACAGATGTGAGATTGTTAATTAATGGTTCAACTTAAGGTGGCAACTTGAATACACATCTGGGTGGATTGTTTGTTGGGCACTTGGGGAATCCAGTGTTGTCCTAGGATATCCTGGAGTACCCATGTGATAATCCTATGGTCCGCCACCCAGGCTCAAAGGGAACTGAGATATTTTCATGCTAGAAACTTCCGTGTGCAGCCACAAGCTATTATGGGCTCTAGCATAGTTGAGTAAGTTGCGTGAAGCTCCCGAAGAGGTGGATCAGCAGGTAGAGGGATGTAGGTTGGTATGGTCTGCCCGGAGTAAGGGGTTAATGCTTCTGAAAGACTGTGTCTCGGTCATCCATTTCTCAAACATCATGTAGTGCGAGAAATCCAACGGAGGAGATCGAGTGTTGTGGGGAAAAGTGCGCGAACCTCTGCAGAGTGTATAAACTAATCATGGTTAGCCGTGTCCCCGGTTATGGACATCTTGAGTATCTAGTACTTGGAGTATCCTAAGTATCTCATCACTATTAAATAATATTGTTGGGTTGTTAATTACCTTAATTGGGATTGAGTTGGAGGAACCTTCTCAATGATGTTTCAACTACCATGATAGTTAAATAAAATCTATTCCTTTGTTGTAGGCAAAAATTGGCTTTTCGCAAAAACTATAACCATAGAGCTTTCCACCAGCCAAATATGCATGTAGTGATATCATTATTCTATTCTTGCTCTACTGTGTTATTTTGCCAGCATATTCCATGTGCTGACCCGTTTTCGGGCTGCAACGTATTATGTTGCAGACTTTTCAGACGAGGAGTAAGGTTCGTTAGGTCGTTGCCGTGCAGCTCAGCTATGCCGTTGGAGTTGATGGACTCACTTTATCTTCCAAGCCTTCCGCTGTTATCGTATTAAATGGCCTTAAGCCATATTTGTTGTAATAAGTTCTCTTTTGAGACATTCGATGTAATAAGTGTGTGATTGCTACTCTGTTATAAATCCTCGAGTACTGTGTGTGTCAGCATTACCGATCCAGGGATGACACTGAAGCACAGAGACTTGACCGTTTGAGGTCGGGTCGCTACATTATACCCTGCAGGGGTGTCCCAACTTAGCCTGTCACAAGCTCTCACGATCAACGAAGGATATTCCTTCTCCCGGGAAGACCCGATCAGTCTCAGAATCCGAGTTACAAGACATTTCGATAATGGTAAAACAAGACCAGCAAGACCGCCCGGATGTGCCAACAAATCCCGATAGGAGCTGCACATATCTCGTTCTCAGGGCACACCGGATGGGCAATACGTTGGGTTGGCATAGACCCTGGTTGCCCAGGAGGCGCCGACATCGCCCAGTTCAGACAAACACTCGGAGGAGCACTGGCCCCAAGGGGGGGTTAAAATAAAGATGACCCTCGGGTCTGCAGAACCCAAGGGAAAAAGGCTTAGGTTGTTAGGCAAATGTAAAACCAAGGTTGGGCCTTGCCGGAGGAGTTTTATTCAAAGCGAACTGTCAAGGGGGTCCCATAACCCCAACCGCATAAGGAATGCAAAATCAAGGAACATAACACCGGTATGACGGAAACTAGGGCAGCAAGAGTGGAACAAAACACCAGGCATAAGGCCGAGACTTCCACCCTTTACCAAGTACTAGATCATTGTTGGCGCACGTTGCCGCGCCCATCTATTTCTGCAATAGAATGGTCTGAATTTATATAAGTATGTGGTGACATAAAATATTAAAGTTAATTGTTCGAAAAGAGGAATTTTAATCACTCTCCAATACAAAAGAGTGAGATGTTTTCTTATATCTAATTCTCTTAAGTTTTTTTAAATAAATTAAGAGATTTAGATATAAGTTACTACCAGATTACGCTGAACTTCATATGGTATATGATTTTTATTTATCAAGCACATTATGCAAACACAAGGTAATGCTACTGTTACTTTGAAGCCCTTTACCGGGAACATATTTTACCCAGCACAAGTCCAATGTACATTTCATAAATACTAAAACAACTTAGCTAATTACCAAGGCTAAATATCTGTTTCAAACACTGAAGAAAATTGATTAATTGCTAAAGCCGAATATCAACATGAAGTGCACCACTGAGACAGTCAAAGCCGAGCACCACAAGTTGTCTACAGCTATGCATTCTTTTAGAAACATTATTTTTCATATACGAAAGTTGAACTGGTGTTTCACATTTTGCAATACAAATAAATAAATATTTACGATAGAGAAGCTAATGTGCGCTCTGCTTCTCCCAGATTGAGACAATTTCAATTGAGCAAAAGAATATCACTCTGTCAAGAAAAAAAGCACTATTCTGATCATAGAATATATCATATTCACATGAGATACATCAACCTAGTACCAACAAACACTTATGCCAGAAACCTGTATGGAAGAGAAGGCACAATAATATCAGTGGAACTTGAGTAAACAATTAAGAACCTTAACATGACAAAATATATTTTTCATAAAAATAACCAGATAATATTAAATTAATAGACAACCATAATCTTAAAGACCTAAAGGATAAAGACGATCACAAACTGCATATTAATTCCAATCACATGTATATATAAATGCCAACCAAAGCCACTCAAAGCCAGTCAAAAAAATGCCACTCAAAGCCAGTCTCTTCAGTTAGTACCAGTTTGCACTGAACTTCAGATGGTATATATAATTTGTGATTGACCAAACGCATGTATATATAATTCCAATCACATCCTTTGAAACTCATTGGAGAGCAAATTATCATATACATCCTCCGTTCCTAAATATACGTCTTTTTTAGAGATTCCAATATGGACTACATACGGAGCAAAGTGAGTGAATTTACACTCTAAAATATGTCTATACACATCTATATGTAGTCTATGTCTAAATCACGCAGTACTTGCAGACCTGCATGTATCTTTATTTAAGTATAAGTATTTAACCCATTTTTAGGAAAGAACTAGAATCTTACTCTATGAGAAGAACATAACATGGATTTCCATCCTTATTGTTGTGTTACATTTTAGCAGTAAAATTATGTTAGAATAAATTCCATCCAAACAAGTGGTTATTGCACAATAAGCTAAATATCATTGTTGGGGTTGAAATGACCGGAGGCCAAGCAAGAAGCAATCCCCAGAACCAAAAAAGAAGTTGACCACACAATGTTTGGCAGATTTCTTGTTATTTTGATTGTCGTCGTATGCCCTCAACATGCTCCTAGGGTTTTGTCACAAACTTGGAGCGGTAGATGCTGCATTAAACACCCCATTCATGTGCATCTTTTCAAACCAACCATAACCAGCAACACCACGAACATCGAGGGAAATTGATATATGTCACTCTATAGCTGTCACATGTAATTATTCCCCAATCGCAGCACATACATGTGTGATGGATCGACAATTACTCAAGTAGTAAGAGCTAGTATTTCTTCCCAAATTCGCAATGTTCTTGCGGGTGATCTGGAGCCTACAAGAGGCGGTCTGCACTCTGCACCATGGTCGTACGGCTCTTCGAGGTTCTATATGGACTCAAATGTTTGTTTGCTTCTTCTACCCCATATGCCTACAACAATGAAATTACATGTTGAAGCAAATAATTGATATAAGAAGGATATTCTAATCTGAAGGTGCAACAACATACTAATAAGAAAATGATCATGATCAGGCAGCAAACTAACACGACAATTAATAACATTATCGACTTTAGATTGCATTTATACTTGTCCCATGTTATGTTGATGGTGAGACCTACCTACACTTTGCTGAATTTTAACCACGCTAAACATAACATAAGTACACTATTCGACCTAAATATTTGGTGTCAGTCATATGCTGTCTAGGCTAATTCTTAGCAATGATACAAATTCCTGACTAGTGTACTAAATAATCTGTAATCTAAAATAAATAAATAAAAGGAAATCATCGATCAATAATTCAAAAAGAGGTGCTCAAGAATAAGGAAACTGTGAACATGGAACAAGGAATAGGGGATCCTTAAGCTGTAAGTTTTACTCTAATGTTTGGGCTGGACTTTTCATTTTCGTAAGTTATTAATTTAAAACTATTCTCCCACCTTGAAATCAAGCCTAAGTCTTCTTTTACCTAGTGACAATATTCTAGTCTTTTGGCAGGCAAGTATTGGGCTGAGATTTGTTTCCTATTCTTAGTGGATAGCGGTGAAACAAAAATAAGTGGAAAAACAGACGGAATATATTAATCAAGAGATATTACCATCGATGGGTTTCTCCACGAAAGGCTCGCAGAAATGTTTTCCATGAATCTCAATAAAATCTTCTTGCTCGGTAAAGTAATTTAACTCTTGGTTGGGGTGCTCTCTTCTGAAAACAGCATAACTTGAAACAATCCAGCACATAACATCCCAAAAACAAGTGGTGGAAAGGACGTGGGAGGAGCAGCTGAAAAGGGACTCACCAGCAGCAAAACCACGACCAGGTTTGTCGGAGGTGCAGGACGGTGGTACACCCATCAACGCACGTGCAGTACAAACTCTCAAGCAGGAGGCAAGATGGTGGCAGTAGGGACCTTCGAGGGCATCGACGCGTAGCGGCCCCCGCGGGACACCATACACGGCGCCCATGGGACACCATACACACCGATGAATCATGCTCCCATCAGAACAAATCCATCTATTTAAATAAAAAAGCAAGTATATATCATATGTCCATGGAGAAAATGGTGGAGAAGGTAAAGTTCGTATACAATAAAACTACATATAATAGAGAAGAGTTTGGATCCACACACAAGTACAAAACCAAGAATGCAAGAAGGGAAGGGTTGAGGCGCACCTTTACCAAACGTATAGCATAAGAGATCATCGCATATCCTCAAGAGAGACAGAGAGGAGTCAGGGGGTTTGGAAGGGAGAGTTGTCGGGATGAATCGAGATGATGGCGCCAAGAGAAGCTACGAGCAGGACAAATCAGAGGACAATGAGGGCGGCTGTGACGGTGGCTGTGGCACACCTAGGGTTGGCGAGAGGAGAGGCGTCGGGAGAGGTGCACGATGAGCGGAGTCAGCCGGCCTGTGATGGCACCAGTCTAAATGGGCTGGATAGATGGCCCAGTTAACGATAGACTACCGATTTTTCTACCGGAGTAGCTGTTTAACGGACAGCTGGCCCAAGTCGTGGTAGTTTCTCCCTAATACGTGGATCCAACGGCAGATGACGACCAGAAAACGAGATCTAACGGTCTACGAGGATGGAGGCGTGAGAGGCCAGGAAAGTGGCTCAGTTTTACTGTCCTTAATATAGGTGCATTAAATAAAATAAGAGATATTGTGATATTCCAACATAATCATGTTCCAACATGGAGCAATCTTCACTTCACCTGCAACTAACAATGCTATAAGAGGGGCTGAGCAAAAGCGGTAACATAGCTAAACAACAACGGTTTGCTAGGAAGGTGGGTTAGAGGCTTGACATGGCAATATGGGAGGCATGATAAACAAGTGGTAGGTAGCGTGACATAGCGATAGAGCGAACAGCTAGCAAGCAAAGATAGAAGTGATATCGAGGGTAACGGTCATCTTGCCTGCAATGTTCTGAGAGTTGTCGAAAGCTTGCTCCTCGTTAGCGTACTCAACAGGTTCCTCATTCACGAACTTGTCTCCCGGATCTACCAAAAGCAATAACACAAGCAACGGAACAACAATCAATCATGGTGCAATGCACAAGCAACATGATGCAATACATGGCATGGAATGCAATGTATGATGTGTAATGCATATGGGTACTCTGGAAGGGAAAAGATGATCAAGGAATCATCTTGGAAAACCAAGTATGCCGCTGGAAAGATGGGGTGATTTTGGTCGAAATCGATATAAGGATCATCGGAAATGGATGCACGGTTTGCAAATGGCAAGCAAAACAAGAATGATGCAAAACTGCGATTAACAGCATCATGTCACTTAGAATGCAACAAGAAACTATGCTACAGCACTCCAACATAGCAACAAAGCACATGAACATAAAGTAGACATGAAGTTCTACAAATCATGAACACCGAGCTCCTGCTAGAACTCACTAGAACAAGCTAAAAATAGCATGGCAAAAATGCAAATGATAACAGATTCACATACTTAGAGAAAACACTAAACATGTCAAAAACAGTATCAGGTAGCAATGTTTAGAGCTAGCAAAAAACATGCTACAGGAACATATCATGGCAAAAAAGGCATGACATGCTAGTACTCAATGTATAGAACAAAACTACCTTACTGAACTTTGGCCAAAGATGCATATAAAATATGATGGCACCCATGCAAACATGGCAAGTTATATGAACAGTTTCAGACTTAGAAGTAAAACAGAGCATGGCTAGAACAGATTCATGATAGCAACTTTGCAAGCTCATGCCACTCACCACAAAGCATTTCATGGCACAACAAGGTAACCAACAATAATTAGACATATCCAAGAAGCTATGCATGGCAAGATCAAGTCCATAGGGTACATGGATCACTAGCAAAACACATGGCAAAACTGAATCTCATGTTAACAATCTGCCAGGAAAATATTTAGCAAAAGTAGAGCATGGAGAAGACATGCTAGAGTACTCCAGAACTACAATCAGAGGCATGAATGGATAAAAATACCACATCTTCAGAACACTCTTACTGAACTATCTCAAAATGTGCATGGATGTCATTGTAGCAACAAGTTTACATGGCATCAAAATGTAACAGGAAAAGGACTTAGCAAAATCACCGTATGAAAACAGCAACATTATGAAGCTTAGTTTGCATGCTTGTGTTAGTCATCACAAAGCTCACAAAAATACAAGACTTGCACCCCTGTAAATATGGCATGAAGGTGCTCATAAAACATGTAGACATCATGCTCATAGGACGCACACACAAAATGCAACAAAAATGACAAATCACCAAGTTCTGATAAATGCTAGCAGTTAACATCATATAGCACTTTTGCAACAAGGATAATGGCATCAATATGGACAGTAACATGCATGAAAATGACACTAACATGAAGATCATCACGAGTCGAACATTTCGATATATCATATGCATGAAACTGAGCTACGAACATGGAGTTATGGCATGACAAAGGAGGCAACAAAATGTTAGGGACCCAGGGACTTAGACAAATTTTACCACTCTTGGATCTAGGGTTTTGGGCGCGCGAACCAAGGATGGTCGGAGGGCTCGCCGGAGTTGCGTGGAGGAGGCGGCCGGAGCCGGGGAAGGCACCGGAGGTGGTCGCTGGCGAGGGGAGTGCCGGATCCGGGCACGATGGTTGCCGACGAGGTCGGTGGCAGGGCGGCACCGGCACGGAGGGGACATGGCGCGCGCCGGCGGTCGGCGGCAGCGAGCTGCGGGTCCGACGCGGTGAGGCGAGCCAGGCGGCGATGCTCAGGCGCCAGGGCGAGCGGGCGAGCGGGAGTGGGCGACACGGAGGCGATGGGCTCGGGGAGCCACGTGGCGGACTTCGGCGGGCCACGGCGGCTGGCAGGGCGGGGAGCCACATGGCGGCTGCTCACTGGTCCGGGGCGGCGGCGCAGAGCATCCGACAGTGGTCGGACATGTCCGGTGGCGGCAGGGGAGGATTTCTAGGGTTACCTGCGAATTGGAAGGGGAGGGTGTCTATTTATAGGTAGGGGAGCTAGGAGAGTCCAAAAGAGGTGCGGCTTTCGCCCACACGATCATGATCCAATGATGGAGAGCATGGAGGGGGTTTAGATGGGTTAATGGACTGTTTGGAGGGTGTTGGGCTGCAACAAGAGATGGGCTTTTAGGGTTACTCGGTTAACCGTTGGGGCATCAAACGACCTCCAAATGGAGCGAAATTTGATAGGCGGACTACCGGTGATGTACCAATGCCACTCAACAAATCTCGGCCCATTCCGAGAATGTTTTTCTCCCGCTCATGAAATGAGATTTGAGGGGTGCAACGGGTGCATGTTGTTGTGTCGGATTGCGAAACGGACAACGGGGAAAATGACCAGATGCATGAGACGAACACGAATGCAAATGAGATGCACATGATGACATGAGATGAAATGCATGACATGAATAAAATGCAAACGAAAGACAAAACCCCACCCCGAAGGAAATATCATATCACATAGCCAGAAATGGCAAGAGTTGGAGATACAAATACGGAAAGTTACATCCAGGGTGTTACACTTCTTTCGAGAGAAACTCCTCTAGAAAGGATCCATTCTTAGCAACAAATATCTTGCCTTCGGATCTGTGATAGAAGGTGTACCCAACTGTTTCTTTTGGGTATCCTATGAAGAAGCACTTCTCCGATTTGGGTTCGAGCTTATCAGGCTGAAGTTTTTTCACATAAGCATTGCAACCCCAAACTTTAAGAAATGACAACTTAGGTTTCTTGCCAAATCACAGTTCATATGGTGTCATCTCAACGAATTTAGATGGTGCCCTATTTAACGTGAATGCAGCCGTCTCTAATGCATAACTGCTACCTCTTGAGCTTGCGTTGGTTTTTCCATTGAAGAGGAAAGGGTGATGCAGCAAAGTAGAGTAAGTATTTCCCTCAGCTTTTGAGAACCAAGGTATCAATCCAGTAGGAGACAACGCTCAAGTCACCGAATACCTGCACAAACAAACACCAACTTGCACCCAACGCGATAAGGGGTTGTCAATCCCTTCACATTTATTTGCAAAGTGAGATCTAGTAGAGATCGATAATCGGTAAAGTAATATGTTTGGTGATTTTGGTTTATGGAATGGAAAGTAAAATATTGCAAAGAAAGTAAATAGGAAACTAAAATTACAGATCGGAAACTTATATGCTGGAAAATAGACATGGGGGCCATAGGTTTCACTAGAGGCTTCTCTCAAGATAGAAAATATTATGGTGGGTGAACAAATTACCGCCGAGCAATTGATAGAAAGCGCAAATTTATGACGATATCTAAGGCAATGATCATGAATATAGGCATCACGTCCATGTCAAGTAGACCGAAATGATTCCGCATCTACTACTATTACTCCACACATCGACCGCTATCCAGCATGCATCTAGAATATTAAGTTAATAAAGAATGGAGTAACGCATTAGGCAAGATGACATGATGTAGAGGAATTAACTCAAGCAATATGATGAAAACACCATATTTTTATCCTCGATGGCAACAATACAATACGTGCCTTGCTGCCCCTACTGTCACTGGGAAAGTACACCACAAGATTGAACCCAAAGCTAAGCACTTCTCCCATTGCAAGAAAAACTAATCTAGTTAGCCAAACCAAATCTATAGTTCGAAGAGACTTGCAAAGATATAAAATCATGCATATAAGAATTCAAAGAAGATTCAAATAATATTCATAGATAAACTTGATCATAAATCATCAATTCAACGGATGTTGGCAAACACACTTCAAAAGAGTATTACATCGAATAGATTTTGAAGAACATCGAGGAGAACTTTGTATTGAGAATCAAAGAGAGAGAAGACGCCATCTAGCTACTAGCTATGGACCCGTAGGTCTGTGGTAAACTACTCACACTTCATCGGAGAGGCAATGGTGTTGATGTAGAAGCCCTCCTTGATCGAATACCCCCCCGACAGGATGCCGGAAAAGGCTCCAAGATGGGATCTCATGGGTACAGAAGGTTGCGGCGGTGGAAAAGTGGTTTCGTGGCTCCCCTGGATGTTTTTGGGGGTATAAGAGTATATATATAGGAGGAAAATCTAGGTCAGGGGATCCTCGAGGGGCCCACAAGGTTGGGAGGTGTGCCCTCCAGCCTTGTGGCCGCCTCGAGGCTTTTTTGACTTGCACTCCAAGTCTCGTGGGTTTCTTCTGGTCCAAGAAAAATCATGGCGGAAGTTTTATTCCGTTTGGGCTCCGTTTGGTATTCCTTTTCTGCGAAACTCTAAAACAAGGAAAAAACAAAAACTCTCACTAGGCTATAGGTTAATATGTTAGTCCCCAAAATCATATAAAATAGCATATTAATGCATTTAAAACATCTAAAACAGATAATATAATAGCATGGAACAATAAAAAATTATAGATATGTTGGAGACGTATCAATAACCCCAAAACGATAGTTGTAAACCGGTAAGAGACATCATAGATCGCACCATATCTAATAAAGTACGGTTACGATGTTCGGACACACCATTAAGATGTGGTGTTCCAGGTGGCGTGAGTTTTGAAACAATTCCACATTGTTTTAAATGAAGACCAAACTCGTAACTCAAATATTCGCCTCCACGATCAGACCGTAGAAACTTTATTTTCTTGTTACGATGATTTTCCACTTCACTCTGAAATTCTTTAAACTTTTCTAATGTTTCAGACTTGTGTTTCATTAAGAAGATATACCCATATCTGCTCAAATCATATGTGAAGGTCAGAAAATAACGATACCCACCGCGAGCCTCAACACTCATCGGACCACATACATCAGTATGTATTATTTACAATAAGTTAGTGGCTCGCTCCATTGTTCCGGAGAACGGAGTCTTAGTCATCTTGCCCATGAGGCATGGTTCACAAGCATCAAGTGATTCATAATCAAGTGATTCCAAAATCCCATCTGCATGGAGTTTCTTCATGCGCTTTACACAATATGACCTAAACGGCAGTGCCACAAATTTGTTGCACTATCATTATTAACTTTGCATCTTTTGGCATCAATGTTATGAATATGTGTATCACCACGATCAAGATTCAACAAAAATAGACCACTCATCAAGGGTGCATGACCATAAAAGATATTACTCATATAAATAGAACAACCATTATTTTCTGATTTAAATGAATAACCGTCTCACATCAAAACAAGATCCAGATATAATGTTCATGCTCAACGCTGGCACCAAATAACAATTATTCAGGTCTAAAACTAATCCCGAAGGTAGATGTAGAGGTATGGTGCCGACGGCGATCACATCGACCTTGGAACCATTTCCGACGCGCATCGTCATCTCATCCTTAGCCAATCTTCGTTTAATCCGTAGCCCATGTTTCGAGTTGCAAAATGAGCAACGAAACCAGTATCAAATACCCTGGCGCTACTATGAGCATTAGTAAGGTACAGATCAATAACATGTATATCAAATATACCTTTCACTCTGCCATCCTTCTTATCTGCCAAATACTTGGGGCAGTTCCGCTTCTAGTGACCGGTCCCTTTGCAGTAGAAGCACTCAGTTTTATGCTTAGGTCCAGACTTGGGCTTCTTCCTGGGAGCAGCAACTTTCTTGCTATTCTTCTTGAAGTTCCCCTTCTTTCCTTTGCCCTTTTTCTTCAAACTAGTGGTCTTGTTAACCATCAAAACTTGATGCTCCTTCTTGATTTCTACCTCCACAGCCTTAAGCATTGCGAAGAGCTCGAGAATCGTCTTGTTCATCCCTTGCATATTGAGTTCATCACTAAGCCTTTATTGCTTGGTGGCAGTGATTGAAGAACTCTGCCAATGACACTATCATCCGGAAGATTAACTCCCAGCGGAGTCAAGTGGTTATGGTATCCAGACATTCTGAGTATGTGTTCACTGACAGAACAGTTCTCCTCCATTTTGCAGCTATAGAACTTGTTGGAGACTTCATATCTCTGAACTCGGGCATTTGCTTGAAATATTAACTTCAACTCGTAGAATATCTCATATGCTCCATGACGTTTAAAACGTCTTTGAAGTCCCAATTCTAAGCCGTAAAGCATGGCACACTGAACTATCGAGTAGTCATCAGATTTAGCTTGCCAGACGTTCATAACATCCGGAGTTGCTCCTACAGCAAGCCTTGCACCTAGCGGTGCATCAAAGACGTAATTCTTCTGTGCAGCAATGAGGATAATCCTCAAGTTATCGACCCAATCTGTGTAGTTTCTACCATCGTCTTTCAACTTAGATTTCTCTAGGAACGCATTAAAATTCAAGGGAACGGTAGCACGAGCCATTGATCTACAACATAGATATGCAAAAAACTATCAGGATAAGTTCATGATAAATTTAAGTTCAATTAATCATATTACTAAAGAACTCCCACTTAGATAGACATCCCTCGAGTCATATAAATGATCATATGATCCATATCAACTAAACCATGTCCGATCATCACGTGAGATGGAGTAATTTTCAATGGTGAACATCTCTATGTTGATCATATCTACTATATGATTCATGTTCGACCTTTCGGTCTCAGTGTTTCGAGGCCATGTCTGTACATGCCAGGCTTGTCAAGTTTAACATGAGTATTCCGCATATTCAAAACTGTCTTGCACCCGTTGTATGTGAACGTAGAGCTTATCACACCCGATCATCACGTGGTGTCTCGGTACGATGAACTGTCGCAATGGTGCATACTCAGGGAGAACACTTATACCTTGAAATTTTAGTGAGGGATCATCTTATAATTCTACTGTCGCACTAAGAAAAATAAGATGCATAAAAGATAAACATCACATGCAATCAAAATATGTGACATGATATGGCCATCATCATCTTGTGCCTTTGATCTCCATCTCCAAAGCACCGTCATGATCTCCATCGTCACCGGCTTGACACCTTGATCTCCATCGTAGCATCGTTGTCGTCTCACCAACTATTGCTTCTACAACTATCGCTAACGCATAGATATAAACTAAAGCAGTTACATGGCGATTGCACTTCATACAATAAAGCGACAACCATAAGGCTCCTGCCAGTTGCCGATAACTTTTACAAAACATGATCATCTCATACAATAACATATATCACATCATGTCTTGACCATATCACATCACAACATGCCCTGCAAAAATAAGTTAGACGTCCTCTACTTTGTTTTTGCAAGTTTTACGTGGCTGCTAAGGGCTTCTAGTAAGAACCGTTCTTACCTACGCATCAAAACCACAACGATGTTTCGTCAAGTGTGCTTTTTTAACCTTCAACAAGGACCAGCCGTAGTCAAATCCGATTCAACTAAAGTTGGAGACACAGACAACCGCCAGCCACCTTTATGCAAAATAAGTTGCATGTGTGTCGGTGGAACCGGTCTCATGAACATGGTCCTGAACGTGGTCATGTAAGGTTGTTCCGGGCCGCTTCATCCAACAATACCACCGAATCAAAATAAGACGTTGGTGGTAAGCAGTATGACTATGATCGCCCACAACTCTTTGTGTTCTACTCGTGCATATCATCTACGCATAGACCTGGCTCGGATGCCAGTGCAATTTCAAAAAAATTCCTACGATCATGCAAGATCTATGTAGGAGATGCATATCAACGAGAGGGGGAGAGTGTGTCCACATACCCTCATAGGCCGAAAGCGGAAGTGTTAGTTTAACAAGGTTATGTAGTAGAACGTCTTTGCGATCCAACCGATCAAGTACCGAATGTACGACACCTCCGAGTTCAGCACACGTTCAGCTCGATGATGTCCCTCAAACACTTGATCCAGCAAAGTGTCGAGGGAGAGTTTCGTCAGCACGACGGTGTGGTGACAATCACTAAAAAAAATACACTTCCATGATGATACGTTTTTGTCACAGTAGGTTGCATTTTTTGTCATGCATGTACATCCATGAAAATTTTATGACATAATCAAGATAGTCATACCTGTTCTGTCGTAGAAGTGTTCCATGACACTACCAAAATTATCATCACGGAAGTGTCCACTTCCATGACGATAAATCGCGCGTCACAAAAGTGCTTTCGTCAAGGGTGACCGACACGTGGCATCCACAGTAACGGAATGCCGTTAAGCTATCGGGTCTAGTTTTGGATCCGTTAACCCGTTAACAGCCCGACCAATGGGGATTTTCCACGTGTAAAATCATCATTGGCTAGAGGAAACACGTGTCGGCTCACCGTTGGGACAGATGTCATCCACTCATTGGACAGAAGGCGCCTATGATACGTCGACACGTGACACGGCCCAACAGAGGCCCATTCCTGTGAAAAGGCCGGCCTGTTTGACTTGGTCAAAAGGTGGCGGGCCAGCCCATGGAAAGCATGTTAATGGCCTGTTCGCATATAGCCCATTTATAGCCCGCTAACCCAGGGCCCATTACGACCTATCCGAATTAGGCCCAGTAGCATCATCTGGGTCGTCCAATATGATTCCAGCCCATTTTAAGTTCCGTCCCATGTATGGCCCATGAGGTCTTTCTGCCCAGATGAGGCCCTTTGTAACTCTTGGCCCATTAACGGCCCGTGGTGAAACTGGTCTATAATGAACAGTGTATCACTTTATACCCATTAATGACCCATTAATCCATTGGTCCATTTGCAGCCCATGTTATCTTTCGGCCTTCTCAGGGCCCATTTATTCTTGGGCTCATTTCTAGCATTCAGTTACTAACGACCCGTTACTGCCATTTTCTGCTTGTGGGCCAAATTCAGCCCGTGTTTACAGTCGGCTCGTTTGTGGCCCGTTAATACATTGGGCCGTTTTCATAGCGTCATCAAATACGGTCTATTAACGACGGCCCGTTATGGTCGGCCCATGAATGGACGACTCTAACTCTAGCCCGTTTACGACCATAATGCGGTATGTTTTTGGCCCATGTTTGGCCAATCGATCATACGGCCCGTCTAAGGCCCATTGATGATAGGGCCCGTATAAGGCCCATTGTTTCTACGGCCTGTAGAAGGCCCATTGTTTCTACGGACCGTAGGAAGCCCAGTGTCACTACAGTAAATATGTAGCCCATGGCCTATTAAAGGCGGGAAACTACTATAGGTTTAGACCTGCTAATGGCCCAAGATGATTATAGGCCCACGTTTTGGCCCATATGAGTAATGAGACGGCCTGAAGACTGACAACACTGAGATCCACTGAACCTTCCGACCTAAATTACAGCATACCGACCAAAGAATAAACCTAGACTATACAACAAAGAAATTACGGCATATTAGGAATCATAGTTCATTACCCGGTGATAATAAAGCGCAACATGACCGCGAATTACATACACCGGGCATCAAAGGTCGCCACCAGTGCATATAAACACGCCGACAAAAGAATATACAAAACCGAGAGCACTTCAGAAGGCAATAGACCTGGCAAGCTCGGGCCCCGCAAGCAGCCGAACAAGCTGATGAAGCCTCAGTTGTATCAACGATAGATGCTTCATCCCTAGCTGTATGGCACCATAGTGTGCAAGGCAGTCCCCTAACATCTTCATTACATCTTTGACTTCAAGTCAGAGATGAGCTGAAGCAAGCCTTTCCACTTTAAGTTGAGACTGAGGAAGTCCAATTGATTGAGGCAGCGACTGCACAGAGGTTGTCTCACACCTGCTGGTGAGTAGCTTCAACTCACTATCTTCATCAAGACAGGACCTTGGGGTCATCTCGCTGTCCTCAAGATGGTTTGGCTCACTATCTTTCCTAAAGTTCTGCCTGGCATAAGAGATACGACTCTGAAAGAGAAACAAGGAGACACGTAACAGGTTTCATAATTATATAAGCAAATAAATGGATATGTTCTGCATAAGGAACATTTTTTTACAACTACATTTAAAATTGGTAGTTGTTGCAAACATCCAATCAGATGTCAACAGCAGTGGAGGAAATGATGCCTATCCAAATCTATACCAGAACAAAGTTTGAAGGCTTGAGAAGGATGAACTTACATTACATGTTAACACGGGCTGGACAAAGCCCTTCTCCATGTTGATGGAAAGATAATTCAATAAATTCCCCAAAGAAAATTCTTTATAAGCATTGCCATTATTCTAAATTTTTCAAAGAGTAAATATAGATCAAATAATATTGGAAGAAATAGAGGATAATGAAGCTCAGGTGCAGACTGACGATACATAATCAAATAGCAATTAATTAAATACAGTGTTACAAGGCAAAAGGTACTGACAAGAGGAATGCAGACATCAACGTGTGCAATGGAATTGGCTTTATTCAACATATTGGTAAGAGTAAATGTAGATATGATAATTTGGAGAAAGTGGAGGGCAGGGCAGATAAGATGCAGAGTAATGCTAGACAATCAACTATCTCGCGATGCATGTACAGTATTACCACCACCGTCCGTTATTAGTTGTCGCTCAAATGGATGTATCTAGCACTATTAAGTTCTAAATACATCCAATTGATCAACAATTAATTCGATACAAAGGGAGTACATAACAATAGGTACTTACATGGGCAATCCAAAACTTCATAACCATTGTGTTAATTCTACATTTATCTAAGAGTAAGTATAGATCTTATAATTTCAAGCAAAGGAAGGATAAAGAAGCGAACATTTACAATGATGCTACATAATCAAACAGCAATGAGTGTAAGTATGCTGACAGAGGGCAAGAGGTACTAACAAGAGCAATGTAGAGCCCAATATTGTTGTGAGATCATATGATCCTTTGAGCAAGGAGATTCATCTGAAATTAGTTTTCATACAAGAGAGAAGGTAAGGCACATGTAGAAATTTAGGAGTTCAAATTTTGAATTGATATCATAGACAGTACCTGACGCTGGGCTGTCAGCGGTTCTAATAGGGGTTTGGCCACTGGAGTAGGGGTAAAGTCTGTTACAGTTGGGCCTGTGTTTTCTGTGGCTGCTGATCTATCTGATTTAACAGGTATCACTACCTTTTCCAAATACCTAGTTTGTACTCCTTGAGGATCTGCAATCACCCTCTTCCTTTTGGACATCTATTACGAAAGAACAACATTTGACTGGAAAAACATAGTATGACGACACATGGAATAGGTACAGAAAATGGATAGGTATGGCATATACTCATATATGATCCTTAAACTAAGCAGATGGTGTAACAAAGTAGAAGTAATGCAAGAGGTCAGATGCAAAATATGTGTGACCAATACAACCTTGCCAAGTTAGAGCATGCACCTTGATGGGTGAATAAGATAGGCCATCCTCCACCATGCCAAGTTTGTTAGCCAGTGGATCGTTCCGCAATATTCCTCTCGTGCGCCCATTCTCATATTCATTTTGATAATGTTCCATACCTGACATGCATGAAAACATAAAAACAAGTGAGATTATCTTTGTAATGCAGAAGTGATTCTAATCCAATACTTCCTCCCTGTAAACCCCTTTGTGCTATCTCTGCAATTCTTCTAAGAGGTGCCATGCATGTTGTAATTTGGTGTGTGCATTAATATAATGTGGCGTACTACTCAAAATATGAGAGCTCCATAAGTGATGATACTTCGTAGATGACAGCTTCAACATATAGTAAAGAAGAACAAGTCGACCTGACCTAGCAGATTCAAAATATACTAAGGGAGAATAACTCGACCTGACCAGTCAACCGCAAGAGAAGAGGATCATCTTAAAGAAGAGCAGAAGAGCAAGCAGATTGAAGATATTACAAGTCTTTCTATACAATGTCGGTTGTCCACCCATGATGAACCAGAGCGCACAGAGAAATACTACTTCCGGTCTCTCCATATGTGGCTCACATGCATTTCGAAACTAAAGTAGGAACATTTAGCTGACCAATTAAACATCTCTCAGTTTTACTAATATCAGCATAATATTAGATTTGAATTTGTACAACTAATCTTGTTTAGCTCGCGGGTGGAGCAGTGCTATTACGACACGAACCACGTAGGCTGATCGTGGTCATCATAAAATGGGGAAACCGTAAGCATGATGAGTATAGTGTTGACCGTGGCAGTGGGATGGCAGATCTGAAGCTGCAAACCACGCAAAGGGTAGTTAGCAACCAATATTTGCTTTGAAATAACAACTAAGATTTGGTTTGAGCAAGAAAGTACAGTCAACAAGTGACAAAGAAATGGAATTCTGATGTCTCTCTATATGTCGCGACATGCATTTGGAAACTCAAGTGGGACCTTTAGCTAACCAATTAAATGTGTCTGTTAACTAATATCAGTATCATATCACAATCATATTTGAACAACTAAGCTTTGGAATTTTGAGTGTTGTGTTGTTTAGCTTGAAGGGTGGAGTAATGCTAGTATGACAGAAAGCACCTACGTAGATCATAGTAGAGTAGATAACAGGGGAAAACCCTAAGCATCAACAGTAAAATCAGGAAAGTGGAACTAGCTGGACCAGTGGGTGGTACACATGCTTTTCGAAACGAATATAGGAACATTAGGTGACCAATTAAACGTTCTCTGTTTAGTAATATGAGCATCATATCAGATTTGGATTTCAACACGTAAGCTTTGGAATTATGAGTGGCATGTTGTTTCGCTTGATGTGTTGAGGTCTTGAGGATTAGTGCTAGCACGACATGAAGTAGGGAAGCACCTATGATGATGGTAGTGAATATAAAGGGGGGAAACCATAAGCTTTACGAGTATAGTGACGGTGACATGGCGTATCTGAAGGTGCAAACCGGACAAAGCTACTTCGCAACAAATGTTTGCATTCAACTAGCCACTACGATTTGGTATGGACAAGAAAAGTACAGTAAACAATTTAAGATCTATTTTCCGGGTGAGATCAATAACTTAAGCACATATTGAAGAGTACCACCTCTCTTGCGACACCGTGTAGGCCCCTGCTGATACGTTGAGGGTGCTGTGAGTGCGATTGCTGTCGGTGGTGGGGAAGAAGACTTTAGATGGCAGACGGCCGGGTTGGGGGATACATCCTGTTGTGGTGGACGAGGCGGTCGTAGGAGCGGCAACGGCAAAGTGGACGACGGCGCCGATGAAGCGAGACGACGCGATGAAAGGATCCTGGTCCGGTGCCGTGGATGAGAGACATCCATCTCTTGAAGTGGATGACGGGGTAGGGGTAGCAGCTCCGGCAAGGTGGAGGATGGGGTGGCGGACGGAGGAGGATGGCCGCAGTGGGGAGGTTGTCGTGGCGCCAACGGTGTATGAATGGGGAAATGGAGGGGAAGGGGGGATCTCAAACTTTGGGATGCGCTTGTCTGAAATGTGGGAAAGTTACAAACTTATGCCCTGTTTAAAATTTCGGACATCATGTCGGTTGGGGATGGGATGGTAATCTCGCATCTCCCAAATATTTGCCGGTAACGATTTTGGGCGAGGAGAGGGTGTTTTGCCGCCCACGGTTGGCGCCCACGGTGTATGAACGGGGCTGACAGGTAGGGCGGTTGTGTCACGTCTGAGGGAAGTTACACATCTGCCCCTATTTAAAATATTAGCCTACATCGATTTCAGACGAGGAGAGTTTGTTTTGCCGCCCACCGTGGATGAATGGGGAAATGGAGGGAGAGACACATGTCTTTCGGACGAGCTTGAATCAAATGTGTTTTGCCGCCTACGTTTGGCGCCCACCGTGTCTGAATGGGCTCAGAGGCCGTCGTGTCACGTCTGATTGAAGTTACTAGTCTACCCCTATCGACAACAGTGTAAATCCGGTCAATAAGGATGTCAAGTGTCAGGGGTAGATAGTAATTTCCATCTCGCAAACACTTGCTTCGGGCAGCCCACAAATGATAGTGGGTGTTTAGCCGCTTCGTTCAAAACTTGGGAGAATTAGCATTCATGTTTGCCCTGGGCCCTGGCAACTAAATCCAAATCCAATTTTTATTCGATTATGAATATCCACAAATAATTCTATGTTTTGTTATATATTTCTTCAAAACCACAACAAAGATTTATTCCACCTTTATATATGATTACGATTTAGAAATGCCGTGATCTTCGAATTCAGTAGGTTGGATACACTTTGTGTCAAACAGTTATTTCATCCAATACAATATGCTCACACGAAAAACAGTTCACCTTATGTCAATCATACAAGTACTGAGGAATACCTCGCCTAAAAAATTCGGATCATTACAACACATGGACAACATAGGGGGTCTTACAACATAATCCATTCAGAGACATGACACAACATGCAAGTACAATAATCTAATGACAATTTCAACTGCTATCTAAAGAAGAACTGGGATTACCCTGGGCTTCAGATAGCAGAAGCAGCAAGACCTCCTCCGTCTTCAAATGCAACATTCTTACTTCCTCCAATTCTTGGGTTGCTTGCATAATGCGAGCAGCTAATTGCATAATTTCCAGCTTCAAGATCGAGATTAACTCACTCATGGCAGCCACACCATCTCTTTCTGCCTCTAGTAGAGCCTCAAGAACTATAATATCTGTGCTCAGACTGCTCTCCGACGGTGTTGCCTCTGAACTGCTACCATCTGGTAACATGGATGGCGCACTGCTTCCACAAATAGATTCTGGGGTTGCACATTGTGTCCTAGTGTGAACAGCATCCTGAAAGGTTTCCGCTGGACATAAGTAAGAGATAGTTATCGCATGGTCCAGGCAGTAAGCTTACATGGTAAACGACATACGAATTATTGCCGAGCATGGCAAGCTATATTTAAATGGTTCAAAGCAGCATTGGCCGAAAAGAAATTAAAATGGTAAGATGAAACTAGGTATGTAAGTGGCAAATAAACGACATTCGCCAGTCCCATCTAGTTAGTTTTTGCTAGCTCCCTGGCTCATTTTCCTCAAAAAACAAAAACTCTTTTGAACTATCATACCACTAGTGGACTTTAATCGGGATTAAACGGGACCCAGTTGACATCCCTAGTAGAAAGGGAGTGTACCACCGCTATATTTAAGTTGCCAAGGCATCTAAGCAGTTGAAATAATCTGAGAAAGCACTTAACAGTGTGGCCTCATATAAACTACGAAGACAGTCTTGTGATGAAGTTCAGAGGAAAAGTTAAGGACTCAAATGAACTAGGCATGCATTTCTTTACGATAGTATAGTAGGCACTGCTGACATATTGGCCAACTCGGGTATAGCGTAACAAGTAACAAACAAGTATTCGAATCAAGCAATATAGCAAAGCAGACAAGTGAACTATTTGTTATTCTGTAGGATTACAGGTTGAGGGCACAAGCCAAGAAAGCAGCCCACACACATTACATTTCACATGTACTAAAACACACTGGCTTACCATATGTTGCTATGAAGCCTCGCTGCTGTTGCAATGTTCTTTGAAGATATCGTCAGCATCCCGTGGTTGCAAATCTACTTGTTGTAGTTTATTCTGCACCCTCTATTTAGGTAAAATTAATTTTAATCGCATGCACTGGTTCGAATTGATCATCAATGGTTCATCTAAACTAATGAAAGAAGGGTGTGTGCATACACGGCAATATATCTGCTTCCCTCTATTTTTATGCTTGCTCGAGGTGCCAGCCCCAAAAGAACAAATGTTTTGCTTGATGGGGTTGGCAGCTCCATTATTAATAGAAGCATCAAATTAGTCATGCAACTTGGGAAGATCAAGAACACACAAAAAGTAATGAACAGAGGCTCGTAGCAGTGATGTAATAGCTAGCATCAGAAAATGTAGGGTAAAACGAACAAAAACCAGCGGAACCACATGCTAGTTTGCTAATGTGTAGTTAAGCATAGAGAACATGAAGAAGTCTGATGGAACCCATAGGTGGCATCAGAACAACACCATTATCATAAATATAGCATGCAAGAAGTAAAATAGTAGGCAGTGATATCTAGGAAGTACATTATTAACTATATGTGCACTGGTATGTAATTGAGCACATGTAACATGTTCACTGCCAGAAGTATGGCCCTACAGGTGCAAGCAGAATAATGTGTCTCATGAAAAACTGAATGATGCCTTGAAGAAATTCAAAGGTGCGGTGCTTATGCTAAGAAAGTGAACGTAGGCGCCGGCCGTTGGATAATAGTACCTGATTCTCGGTGGCGTATGGGTATCGTTGGCATACTTGATAGCTAAGGATCGTCGATGGTGCTCGTGTTGCGGTTGAGTTTGGGCCGTCTGTCGCCGTCGCTGAAGTGGCTCCGGTGCTATGGTTGCGGCGCGTGTCGACATACAAGAAAGCTCATCTGTGGTAAGTGAACAGTTGCACGATAAAGAGAAAAACCGAAGGAGTACAGATCGAAAATCCTGATGAGGCTACGACGTCGGTAAAGCAGGGCCGATGGAGTGGAATATGGCGTCTGTGGAGCGGGTCTAGTGGAGTGGACGAAGGCTTCGGCGTGCGCGTTGTACAGTGCTTTTGGTGAGGCGGATCTGTTGCGGCGGACGAGGGCTTGTATGAAGGGCCAGCGAAGGGACGGATGAGGGAGTCAGTGAAGGGCCTACACTGTGGTGGGCAAGGGCACCGGTTAAGAAAATCCGGTGCGGTGGACCATGATGGCGGTGGAGGAGATTTGGAGCGGTGTACAAGCCAGTCGCTGAAGCGGCTCCGGTGAAGTGGTAAGTTGGCAGTTGGGGGTTCCAAGGTGCGGAAGGTAGATCCATCGGGGTGTGAGGTCCACCGCTGTGGCGGAGGACTAGATTTGGCGGCTTGCCGTGATTGGGGGGTCGTGGAGGGGAAGGGGAGGGGCTCTAGGGAAGAATGTTGGGGGCAAAGAGGGGGAAAAATGGAGTTACCAAAGCAGCCCTTTTCCATTCATGTGGCAGGGGTAAAATAGGAATATCGCAGGGCTAAACTTTCGAGCGCGAGATATTTTGATGCGAGCGGGAAGTTTGAAAGCTTTTGGCGCCTGAAATTATATTCCACTCTTGTACGGCCGACTATGATATCATGGCCGAGAATTTGTTTGTTTTGCACGCAAAAAAGTGCAAGTTTTGAAAATCAATGTCTCCAACTCGAAACTTAGATTGTCCATTCAATTCAAATATGGATCATTGAGCTACTACAAGCAAATACCATCATATGGTCCAATTCAAATGAAATTCCAAATGTGTTTATCCTAAATATGATGAGAAAAGCAAAAATGTGTATGTGTATGAATAAAGTGGATGATTATAAAGTTTGAACATGCCCGTATATATATATATCTCGAGGTTTATATGATTTTGAAATCACGAAATCCCGGCTTAAAAATGTACCTCTATTTAAATGAATTACAAAAGCTAATGATGTAGTCGAATTCCAAAATTCCAATCTTAGGTTTGTAATTCTGGTACATCAAAGTATATCACACATGTTCAAAAGTATCGTTATCTCATAGTCCAAACTGTGAAACAAATTTATCAACCTTGAGTGCACACACTATTGACCATGTATATCTCAATTACGCTAGAGTCCCTCAAATATAGACACCTCACTCTTTATCTGAAGCAACCCCCCTCGTCGCCCCCCACACACAGAGAAGTCGTTCTCTTCCCCAAACACCAACACACAAGCACATTAACACCCTCTCTCTTCTAAAGTCCGGACCCCAATATAGGTCTCTATCACATTATCTCTTGGGCATGCACACATCTCTTCCCCCACTCTCTAGCTAGGTCTCCCGGCATCTCTCTTTCCCAAGCACACGTACTATGTAGAGTGTATCTTTCCCATACACACAAAACGTCGCCCCCAAACTTCTATCTCCCTAGTTATGTGGTTCTCGCACACTCACCTCACACACCAGCCCCACTGCAGAACAAGCACACTTTGTCTCCTTGTGCACCACTCTCCTCTTTCTATCTCTCCCACATGCGGACCCGCCCCAGCTCCTCCCTGTATACATATATGTCGTGACTCTTTCCATAGCTCCCTAATGTATCATCGTTCTCGATCTCGCACATTGTTCTCTACACCATCTATTCTAGATATCTCATGAAGTCCCTATCACACACACGATGACTCGCTTCCCTTGCGTCGCCGTACATAGGCCAATTTCAAACAACATCAACATTGTCTCCCTATCTATACGCCATTTATGGACACAAATGCCCCCTCTCTCTCTCTCTCTCCGTCGCTAGCTCTCTCTCTCTCACACCCCTCTCCCACACACAATCGATGTCTCTTCCAAATAGTCGCCCCCCCCCCGCACCCATGCTATCCTGCTACTACACATGTCACACCATTCCCCCTTCCCTTATACTAGGTTTACATCATTAGTGGTCTCTCTACTCCACATACACACACTCCCTCTCACACACAAACACGCGCACAAACACACACAGACACGCACAAACACCCATTAATCTGGATCCTCATGTCTCCCCATGTACGCATGTGTATCTCGCACACTCTCTAATTATGTATATGTGTCTCCACGTTACACAACACAAAGCCCCATGTACATGTATCTCTCTATCCTCCACACACATAGACACAAAGAATCTGTTATCATTGCCTCAGTCTCTAGACATATCACACACGCACACTGTCTCTCTCTCTCTCGCAAACACGCTCAACAAGGGTTTCCCCGTGAATAACTTACCGTCTATTCATCAACAGTCGCGGCAGTACGGCGAACACGAGACGTGAAAAAGAGTAGATCTACACGTGCTTAGACCACCTAGTATGATTACTAGGACTAGAGCAAGCCAAAAGGCGCGCCACCGTCACCCCCTCCTTATCGGTGACGGGAAAACCTTTGTTTTACATAGTCGAGAAGTCATTGTGCTAAGGCCTCACATGCTGAGGCATTGAATAGAATGTAGATGCTAGTTTACGGAAACAAGTATCGATAATTTGTTTGTATCTCCATACTTATATTTCTTCTGTTATAAAAACCTGAGTTGGTGATGATGGTACGCGTGCCATCTTGCAATATAGACTGTCTGATCTATATCTGACTGATGGAAATTAAACTAAAAGATACCCGCACCCCTATCCACATTTGCAGACAAGGCCTTCACTCGTTCATCCTTATCTCCAACAACCTCATTGTTGAGCAATTAAGAAAGGAAGCCTCTGGAACAAACTGGCCTGGTGGCCGCTGCCAGCGTCATCAATCCCCATGCCTCCGCTCAGTCCGACCACCAATCACCACCATGCCCCACTCCTCTTCACCTTATCTCCTATTTCTCGAGATATCATTAGTTTTTACACATGGGATTACTCCCGCATGGGTCAATCACAACGAGTGTTTTTATAAAAAAAATGCATCTTGATGTTCCGTGCAATGCACAGATCTTGCTAGTACTCCTATAGAAGACTAAGTTGGTGATGATGGTGTGCCTTCCATCCATCGTTTGTGACCATTAGATCTACATCTAACGACTATTAGGTAAGTTGTTGCCTTTTCTCACAAACATCCCACTTGTCTACCAATTTGCAGGAAAACCCATAATTTGTATCTTAAAACCAACCACATCCCTCCCTGACCTCACCAAAACAGCCCAAGGAATATATTCTAATTGAAACATAATATATCTCTAGTGATATATGCATATAAAAATTAGAGTGTTTTGTATCAAGTTTGTGAATAAGTATTATTCTAATTAGGATTCATTGCAACGCACATGAACATTGCTAGTATTTCCAACCATGCAATTTTTTTCCGTAGTATTCCATAGTTTCGAGTTTTCCATCAAGATATTTGTCACTCATGGTTGATATTTACTTTCAATCATGTACACATATGCACTATGTAACTAGCCTTGATTATTGGGTTCCAAAGCTTAACTTTCACTTCTACTTACAATATGTAGAGTATTTAACAAAAAACTACCACTTTCAACCAGCCCTAGGAAGAATCTATTGTACAAAAAATAGCAAAAACATACCAAAAATTTCTTAATCCACGCCAATAACTACTACCTACCGATTAGGTTCGTTTAAACCCATTTATGACAGGGTTGGCCCAAACGTCCCTGCTGACGAGGCAGCTTAAACCAACACATTTTGTTTCACCGTTGACATGAGGGACCCACATATGACCTTCTATCCTGTTATTCCCCCTCAAATCATTATTTTTCCTGAACATTACTTCAAACAGTACTGATGCGTCTTCGTCGGTGGCACCGGTGATGAGCGAGTTGGCCGCCGCTCCGCCGGACGGGCCGGACGCCGCGCTAGCCTCTGCACGGGTAGGCAAGCTGGCCCGAGCGTGACTCACGAGCAAGCAAGCCACTTTGCTGGCCTTCGCTCGAGCCAGATGGCTGGCCTTAGCACGGCGTGCGCGAGCAAGCCACCGCGCCGCCGTGCCAATCTAGCTAGCAAACCTTGCAGACAAGCAGCTGGACGGAGCTATCTTGGCTAGCTAGCGGCCGCGAGCGCCGGACGGAGCTGGCATCCGGGCTGCCGCAAGATGGGCTCCGCACCGCCGACGGTTTTGACCTAGCCTTCTGCCGGCGGCGGTAGCTGTGTCCCGTAGCCGAGGATGACTAGGTGGACAGGCTGAAGGTAGGAGGTCACTCAGGGATTTTTGTGCAGACTGACATGTAGGTCCCACAAGTCATAACGCCCGGTCGAATATAAGGCGTTGACTTAATGGGCGACATGGGCCCTGTTTGGATACTCTAAGTCAGAGGTTAGATTCTAACCCTGAACTAACTCTAACCAAAGTGGTGTTTGGATGGCAGGGTTAGATTGACAACAAATGTATCCAAAGAGGGCCATGGGTTGAAACGTGCCTATAATGGCACTTTGTAGAGTAGTCGTTTCTTGGTAGGGCTGGTTGGTAAGAGCATGTACAATGGTTTATAAGGTTGTCTTATCTTAAGTCTACCACGTATGCAAGTGGTAGTAGTTTCTTGGCACTATTAGTGGTTTCTTGCATTATTAGGGGTTTCTTGTAAGGCTACTCATAGTGGGGAGTATCATATGCTAGTAACATGCGTATGATACTAGTGTATGATACTACCTCCATAGTGCAGTATCGTAAACTAGTATCATAGATGATCATATTTATTGCCATGCATGACACAAAGTAGCGTAGCATTTAACATGATACGGTATCTACCTATGTTACTCTAACACTTCTCTCTTCTTTAATTATGTGCCACATAAGCATGTTTGCTAGTCCCAAGTGCATGTTACCACTTATGTTACCCCCACTATGGCCAGCCTAAAGAACAATGTACTACTAGCAACTAAAGGCAATTCTAGGTTGCGTTGTACTCCAACGAGTACTACTACTAGTCGCGGGAGTGTATACCTCGTTTTGTGGGTTCGATCCGGCCGAATGCACGGCGGTCTTTTTTTTAAATAGTAACTTTGCTGCGAGCCAATATTTTACACGGGTAGTTTGAGTTTTGAAGTCAAACGGACGCCCGCACCACAATCTGGGTGCACTGGATAGCCTAGCCACGTGAACGGGTTTTCCTTCCCAGCATCTCGTGGCTCGCGTGCTCGCCCTAGCCGCACCTCGCTTGCAGCTTCCTCATCAGCTAGTAGCATATTTAAACTAGCACCTCCCAATTAAGCCCGAGGAGCCGGAAAAGCCTGGCGGGGCATTGGGAACTGTGCAATATGGCTCTGTACGTAAAGTGCCCTACTACTACTCTGTAGCTTGTGGCGTTGCACGCATGGACTTCACTCCATTATCGGCTCTACTATAAAAGAAATTCCTCTTGACGTGTTTTTTTGAAACGGAGGCAAAAGTTTTGCTTCATCTCATTCATAAAGAAGGAACTACTAACAAAGTTCGACGAGATCCATTACACCTCCCCAAATGGAAGCGAAAGGCCTAGTCTCGCTGTATCAAATAACTCAAATGTTCTGCCCCCGCAGTAACCGTCGCTGATAAACAGGCTGCTAGTGTGTGCGTGAGAGGAGCGGCTGAGTAGGCCAGCTACGTGAGAGGAGCGGCTGAATAGAGCACCGAGAGTACCCACTAGGCCACTACGCAGGTGTACTTTCCCTGCATTAATAGTACATCGATGGTTCTAGAGAACAGTAGTACCCTCCACTTCCAACTATAGCTCCTTGGCCCTGAGATTCAAGAGTTCAAAACTGGTGCACTATACTAGAAGTACAGTACATAGCACTAGTAGTACCCTTGCACTACTAGTTGAGTAAGTAGTACTAGTACTGCTACAGTACGAGTACGTACTCCGTTACGTAATGTAAGACGTTTTTTGACACTAGTTGGCATGTACAAAAAATAGCAAAAACATACCCAAAATTTCTTAATCCACGCCAAAAACTACTAGCTAGTGCCAAAAATTTCTTACTACTGCTATTATTTAGAGTATAATGCAATCCCATAACGTCCCATAATGCTAGTACTAGTAGTAAATAATAGCCTCACCCCTTCGCTTACTACGCTCTACAGTTGGAAGGGACGAGGCCCTGCGGTTACTACGCTCTTATCTCCTCCTCACCAGTTCCCCTTCCCCCGAAGAGAAGGCAGTTCGTCGTTGCTCCCATGGATTCTCCAGGCGGTTCTCCTCCTCGTCGGGCTGGGAGACCTTGGACGACGATCCTCTGGGAGAAATCACATGCCGCTCCGACGTCCTCACCGCCGCAAGACTCGGTGCTTCCTGCACCAACTATTTCAAGACGGTGCTTAAAATGGCTTGGGAAAAGGCCATGCTTGTTGGTCTTCCATGCGTCCTCGAGGAGAAGGTTCTTCTATGGGACAATCCTTCGGATAGTCCACTGCTCCCTGGCCATGGTTGCACGTTGACTCCGCTAGAGTTGCCGACGTTGAGAGGTAGTCGGATTTTGTCCGATGAGCAGGTCAGTAATGGAGTTTGATCATGTAGTACTTAGTTATTCCATTTCCATCCCATAATTTCTCCGCTGCCCACCGTCTTATATATAGGTCTGGGTCGGTGCCAATGAAGATTGGCTTGCATACCTCCGGCCGGATACCACCATCATTTTGCACAACATCCACAACAGTGCGACCGTTCCGGTAGACCCCTTCTCCACCATTGGGATCAACCTTCCGGACTGGCAAGGCTTGAATACGTATGATGATGCCTACATGAGATTAAAGAAGATAGCAATTGCGAACCCACCGACAAAGCGACGCGGCTACGATGATTACTATCTCATCGTGGTGTTCGACATAAGGATTGCCACCAATGCAAGAGGCAGTAACGACAGAGGCTGGCGCATGTTGGCGGCGACAGATTTGTACCCCTACACATTCGAAGACGCCATGCGCCATCTAGGCCGCATCTTCGCGGAGACAAGCCAGGGGACTTGTTTCATCTGGTTTCCATCCTACGGTATGAGAGATTACAAACGGAATGCACAAACCATCATTTGCATCCCTAACGGTACTCCATTATTTTGCAGGGACCAGTCATCCTGCGATCAAAATAAGATCGCCGATCCTGGATGTGCATTTGCGTCTGCGATTCGATCTAACCTGGAACCTTGTAGCTCACTTTGGCATATTGGGATCAACTATCTTAGCAGTCGTTACACATGGTGCCACTGATGTGCAACATGGTCACACAATCTACCACGATCGGACCGTCACCATCTACCCAGGTATTCCATTTTTAACCCTCTCGCCTTCTCTTTCATTGTTGTACTAGTACTCTACTTACGTACTAGTAGGAGTACTTTTTACCTTGGAGGACGCGTATAGCTAGCTAGGCCCTTGAAGACTTGAACCCACTAGCTGCCACCATTTTTGTTTTTCCATGTCTTACTATCTCATCCATGTAGCCAACAATGGCTATATATAATAAGCCGGTTATTTTACTTCCTCTATACCGGAGTAGTACTATTTGCTGCACAGTATTACTGACCGCCATATTTGAGCACAACCTTATTATGCATGGACCTTGACTATGTACATCACCATGTGTCCAGATCTAAGATGTCGCATGTACCAGATGAACGGCGCCGAGTTCGACCCCCGTGATGCTACGTGGGTGCTGAGGAACACTCTTGGAGAGTACTCGCTTTTCATTGGGGACATCTACCCCATTGTGAAGCGGATGCCACCTTCCGTGCACGACACGGAAGTCCTGTCGTTCATGAAGCATGGTTGTGTCTTCAGTGCGCACCGCCGGATGAACGACATGCTGGGACACGCTATTCCTGATTTATGCCGCTTCAGCTTGGATGAGTCTTCATCGTGTGGAACCGGACTAGAAAGCTGCGACAATGATTCCCGTTGCCCACCGCTATGGATCGTGCCATCCATGAGGAACACCTGGGACTGGAACCTAGAGGAGGACATGTAGCCCATCTATAACTTGTAAGTGCAGTACGGTAAATTGTGAATGGTAGCGCTGTGAATATATGTAGACTAGTCGTGCACAAATTTATCACATGAATTGGAGTTGAACTTGTGTGGCATACTGGCATTTGTCCTTTAGAATTTATTACTAGTAAATGTGTTATGTGTACGTGCAACTTGTGTGGTTGTTGCACGGGCTCCAACATGCTCTTTGAGAAAAAAGGTGGCACCACTTTGGATATACGTGACGTCGCGGCATCATACAGTAGCATTGTTCGCTATAGTTGTAGTACGCTCCTACTAGGACGACAACTCCTATAAAACATTGCGCTTGGCTGTTTGCCTCTTCGGGAGGTTCAACAGTTCGTACTCATGTGAACCTTGCACTTGGCTCTTCGCCTCTTCGGAAGGTCCAACAATGATGATACTACAGTACACATTATGCTTCTGGCAATCTGACACCGATTGAACTGCCGCACGTCCACCGCGAGGGCGAGGGCGAGGGAGAGGGCGCTGTCGTCAAAACCCTCTCCTCGTCGTGCGAACCACCGCGCGCATGGGCGAGGGAGAGGCGTAGTAAGGAAGCTTCTCCTTTTTCAGCGAGTTGATGGGACACATCAAAGCAGTACTAGTACTAGTCCATACTGCGTCCTTTCCGCTTAATATGGCTTAATTTGAAACGAGAACAATACACTGGCGGTGAACATATGTAACAATACTCTCTTTACGGTCACTATATATAGTTTTGCGGTGATTATACGATCACTAGCTCATCATAGAGCACCGTATTGCACCCTACTGACCGGCCACATAGTCGACGTGGCACTTTGTTGAGTGGTTAAATTGTCACCTAGTTTCTGGGTCCCACCTGTCAGTTGGCAGAGCAAAGAAATCAGCTAAAAAACAAAGAGTGTAGTACATCTACACTTCCAATGCATTTAATCTAAATCGATATTGATTCACTAATGCACCAACTTGTGCTCTAGGTATAGGCTACATGTCTATCCTTAATTACAGCATGCAACGACCTTCATTTAATCTTCTTCTCTCAATGGTCGCATGCACAAATAAGTCTGCTACTTTTGGGCGTTAATTATGCCCTGGTTAATGTGTAAATCTCTATATGTACATTCTTTCACGGACGTAGGGAGTAGGTTGAGCACTTGAGCGTGAGCGTGTGTGTTGCGTCGTGCTGTGTGCCGCATGGGTGTGTGAGTGTTGCGTGCGTCCATGTGTACGTGTGAGTGTTGCATGTTGCATGCATGCATGCATGGGGTTTACTCCCTCCCATTGACATGTTCATATTTCAAGCTTCCTCTGTTCCCTCCATATGGTGATACTCCCTCTGTTCCCAAATACGGAGTAAAATCTTCCCTCTGTTCCCAAATACGGAGTATTTGTCTTTCTAGAGATTTCAACAAGTGACTACGTATAGAGAAGAATGAGTGAAGTGAGCGTAGAGACATAGGGATAATGTAGAAAGGAAGTCTTCGCGATCCATTATTCCTCATCTTGGTCAGAGAGAACAATTCAACTAGTCTTCGTAGTGAAGTGACAATACACGCCGCAACAGATGGGACACTTAATTAAGAAGCTGAACCAGCGTGTTGGTGTTACTAAATCAGCCTTACCCAGTACTGCCATCATGCTTGCCAGTAGAGCACGCTTCTGTCCTTCATTAACTGACATATGGGCCCTCTTGTGGTATACCCACATGTCATCGGTGTAACTATTTACACTCCGAAGGACGGTATATCTTGGTAGTAGTAGTAGAATTGAGATTTAATGCAATTTCTTCCCCGTCTTCCACTCTTCTTCCTCCTCTCTTCTTCTTCCCCCTCTCTTCCCCATCATCGGCCGTACACCATCCCCCCTGCTCACTGCTCGCCCGCCCACGCTATCTTCCTTGGTAGCTCGCGCGTACCATATCCCCCCGCTCACTGCTCGGCCACGCGAGGAGAAGCTTCTTCGCTCGCCTACCCGAATCCACTTCCCCGTTGGCTCACAGGCACCGAAAACCCCAATGGCAGAACCGACTGACACGCAGAGCCGCAATTGGAATTCCCTCCCTGATGTTCTCTTGGAGTAGATCTGTAATCGTATGGACCTACTCAGCACCTTCCGTCTGGCCGCATGCTCAGTGTCTTTGTACCGTCTACTCGTCTGCAACCGGCCAACTCTTTTCAAGAGACCCTGCTTGCTAATGCCCGATCCTCGCAGGTGGCCGAGACACTGACTTGACGATCCTACGGAGGTTGCCGTGGTGCCCCTCGACATGCTACCACTACCCATCCACATGCGGCCACTACTGGGCGGGCATGAAGGCCAACTGGATCATCCTCATCCACCAATCCAGTAGTCCATGGTGTCTCGTGGATATCTACACCCAGCGAGAGATCACCCTTCCATCTTTGGATACCGCCGCCATCGAGCCTCGCGGCCCATCGGACACTCCTGCCTACTACGCACGAGACTCGTCGAGCTTTTGGCTCGACCTTTGTTTGCTGAAGGTTGTAATCTGCGAAGTGCCCACACCATCAAAAGACTACATGGATTACAAGCTCATTGCCGTGTGCAACATGGGATTAGTCTATCTGGAATCCGGTCGCCATACATGGTTATGGCTCATCGTTGATCCTCTTTACCCAACACTTTTGTCTGATGCTATAGTGCACGATGGCATCGTTTATGCGGTCGACGCATAGATTGGCTGACTATACTGGTGGAATCTATCGTCGTGTAATTGTTCTGTCACATCTCATCTTTACCTTAAGAATACGACTACCTGTTCATTGTTACAAATTTAGAATATATAGTATGTCTATAACCACATCATTGCTATATGTTCCTCTCATTTCCTAGATTTTTATGACCACACATGTTATTGTTAGAGTTGATATGAGAACAATTGGTATCTAATGATTGTTAGAATAGATATTATGAGTATAACCTCATGATTGCTATATGTTACTCTCATTTCCAGGATTTTTATAACAACGCATGTTATTGCTTAGAGTTGATATGATAACTATAGTAAGTGCTATGGTAGAATATGAGTAGGCCCTGTCATATCTGTTTTCCTCTCATTGTTACATGATGTTTGAACCATGATATATTGCTAGAATATGAAAGCCATTGGCTTATTTTTTTAACTTGGGGTATGATTATGACCATGGCATTGCAATTCTCTGTCTATGATATGTGTCACTGTTATAATAATCTTAATTCCACACATACTCTGAACATGATTGTTTATTTTTGTTCTTTTGCTCTCCAATTTGAATTGTTGCAGCAGACGCAAATGCGCTGGCCTTCATGATTCCAGGACCTGGAATCATACCAGCCAATGGGTGGTGGTTTATCGCTTGTTCAGCTGACGGTGGTCATTTGATGCTCATTTGCACGTACCAAATTGACCAAACCATTTCATCAAACCACATGCAGTACAATGCCTGGGGGTTCTTGACATTGATGGCTATGGATGCTCCGTGTTCGAGAATGATCCCAGCTCCGTTGGGCCAGGCGTATTCAACTGGAGGCGGGTTTACAGCCTCGGCAACCACTCCATGTTCCTCGGGCTCAAATATCCGATCATCCAACCAATCATCGATCATATCACCAGTGATGATTACCGTGCTATGCAACTTCCATTCGCCAGGGGGGAATGTGTTTACACATCATACCATGGGTTTGATGAATCACCATATCCAGAGTTTCGTCGACACAGCTTGTTGCCAGATAATCTTCAGTGTGTGAAAGGCATCAAGCTTCCATGCGATGGATGGCTTTTGCAAACCCGACATGCGGCGATGTGGTTCATGCCGACAGCAATATATGCACAACTTGATTCGTACTGATATTTAGACCGAGCCATGTATTCTGCTGCTGTAGCACGACCCTCTTTTGTTGGATATTATGTACTGTTGTTAGTTTGAAGCACTCCTCTGGTTTGAATGATAGATACCTTTCCGGGATCAAGTGCATCCTAACTCACCTGCGCAAGATGTACTGATAATGATGATGGAGATGCTGTGCAGTATATATATATATATATATATATATATATATATATATATATATATATATATATATAGGACTCCTCTTTTGTACTCTTGGGAGTATGTACTCCCATCCTCAATATACCTCATATACGCATTAATTATACCTCTTTATTATTCTCAATATACTTCATTAAATATTCTAAGATACCCCAATATGAGTTTAGTTCAAAAAATATCATCTGCGACGTACTTTTTGTAATATACCTTTTCACGTACAAACACATCAGTATATACGTAAATATTTAAAAATACATAGACTCACATGAATTTTTTCATGAAACTCATTTTGGGGTATCTAATAATTAATAATGAAGTATATTAAAAATAATAAAAAGGTATAAAAGATTCATCTGTATGGTATATGAGGAGCGGGAGTACGTACTCACAGGAGTACACAACCATTTTCCTATATATATATATATATACTAAATACGACTTCAAGTGCGTACTAGTAAGTAGTACAGTAGCAGTACTAGTATATGTCAGTCAAATTATTCATCATGTCCACACATTGAATTGACGTGACAACACGCTGCGTGTTAGGTGACACAAGAATCCCGACGGCGTGTTCGGGTATTCTGGACTTCAGATTTGGAGTACCACTTATTTGTCGAAATTTTTCATCATTCACTTAAAACAGTCGATTGATCATACATTGAGTACCATATAACTGGAATTAACCCATGCAAGTCGAAGAAGGATTGGCCGGTGCTACTGGCTGGCGTCAAGTTTGATCCCACGGATCAGGAGCTGATCGAGCACCTTGAGGCCTAAGCAAGCATTTCTTCCAGCGCAATTCCAGGGCGTTCAAAAGGGGCACATGGACGCGTCGCAAGATACAGTCGGAGTGTGGCATGCACTTGATGTGGCACAACACCGGCAATACCTTGCCGGTGATGGTCAACGGCCGGCAGACGGGCAGCAAAAAGGTTCTGGTGCTGCACACCAACAAGAACTTCGGCCAGCAAAGGACCAACTGGGTGATGCACCAGTACCACCTCGGAGACCTGGAGCAAGAGAAGGAGCTGGAGCTGGTCCTCTACAAGATTTTCTACCAGACGAACACTAGGGCCAGGACTAAAAAGATTATAAGTTAGTTTGGTATTGGTACTTGTACTACCTTGTCGTCCGCAAGTTCGTATTGTTGTTAACGATCTTTTGGTATGAACTTGGCATTTGCTTCCAACCATCATGCCGAGGGTCGACGTGGATATAAAGCTGAATCATTTGTTTCGAAACGAATTTTCAGGCACCTGATTTTTATTTGATGGGTAGCATAAGCACCTACCGTTCAAATTCCCAGTTCTCCAATTTTTTCGAAGTAAGTGCATGCTCTTATTATCACGATGAAAAAACAATATCCCTGTTGCATCCTAGTTATCAGTCTGTACTTGCAGAATTCTCTCGTTTATTGAGCACGTATATTGTTTTTTCTGGTCGAGCAAGTTTCAACTGGGCTGTAGACTGCCGAGGCTTGGTTTTGTTTTTAACAGGCCCAACCCATGACGACAATGGGGAACAAAGATCCAGCAGGTATCTACTGGCCTCTGGCCCGCCAGTGTTAGTCATATTTTGTCTTACAACATCCGCATGCACTTTTTTTACTGAATCAAACACACAGCCCAGTTCTATTTTCCTCTTGAAACGCATGTCCTACATCCGTTTTCTAATCTCTACCTATAGTTTTACTAGTTCATATACACGTATCATTATATTGAAAATACATAAAATTCACTTTTCATATTTACATCCTTATTTTTGTTGTTGTTTTCCCTCCTAGTGCTAATTTTTTTACCACTGGTTTTCCCTTAAACCAACTCAATTGCCCCACGTCTTATTTGCTTACAAAAACAAAATGATTTTTTTCGAAAATCAATAAGTTCTTAAAAAATGTTTATCATTTCGGGATTACAAAATTTCAGACTCCACCGAAATATGCAAAATAAGGTTGAACTTTTTGACCGTGGTCCTGGGCAGAAAATGGGCTATAATAAATTACTTAAGAATTAGCAAATGGGCTGCAAATTATTAAAAAAATAGCAAATGGGCTCTATGTTGTCTGCCACAGATTTGGAGGCTGACTTGTGGGCCTACTAAGTTCATGTGTTCACAAGGTTTATCAAAAAAGAAACTTAGTCAACAATCGACTCTACGAGCGCCAGACCGTTAGATGTCAATCTAACGGCAATCGTGCTTGTTCAGTCTCTGATCTTCCTGCCCCAGCCGCCCAAACCAGCGCCGTCAGAACTGCCTGCTCCCGCCTCCCGTGGATGGCTGTGCTACCGGGTAGGCCTCACGGCCACATCATATACTCGCATCCCTGGCCTGTCTATACCTCTACTCACCCGCACCTCCTGTTATTTTCTGGCGACGACAGCCGAACCAATCAACCCTCATACTCTCCACCACGTGGGCAGCCACGACCGTGTCTTCCCCGGCTCCGTGTCGTTCCCTTCGTAGGCCTCGCCGTCGTCCATCGTCCTGGTGCTCTCGGCGCGGCGTGGTCAACGTGGTCAACGAACGACATCCATCGGAAGTGGACTGTACGTGGAGAGGCTGACAGCTGGGTCGACGGCCGCACACAAGGAAATGCCTCCTTATTACGCGCAAAATAATGATTCCTCCACCTGACATCTGGGACCCGCCGGAAGGGCCTCTCTATTTCGTGAAAAAAACGTTCCCTCCCCTGACACGTAGGACCCACCAACTATATCTTCGCACGCAAAGAAGTGCCTCCTTATCACGCACAAAAAAATGAATACCCCCTGCCAGCTGGGACCCACCATAGTGGGAGGCTGACTTGTGGGCCTACTAAGTTGACGAGGACGGAGGGCTTTGTCAAGTTAGTCAATATGAACGATTCTAGCTCCAGTGACCGTACGATGTCCATCCAACGGCCTTAGTGCTACTTCAACCTCTGGTCTTCTTGCTCCAGCCGCCCAAAGCAGCACCGTTCGTGCCGCCTGCTCCCGCCTCTCGTGGCCGGCTGTGCTGCCGCGGAGGCCTCACCACCCCCATACTACTCCCACCGCTGGCCAGGCCATCCCTCCACTCACCTACACCCCCTGTTATTCTGCAGCGACGGTAGCCTCACACCGCAGCCGAACTAGTGAACCCTCGTACTCCTCTCCGCGTGGGCATCCACTGCCGCGTCTTCCCCGGCACTGCGTCGTCGCCTTCCTAGGCCTTGCCGTCGTCCACCGCCTTGGTGCTCTCAGCGCGACATGGTCAATTTGGTCAACGACCGACTTCCATCGGAAGAGTACTGTACGTGGAGAGGCCGATAGCTGGGTCCATTGCCACAACCCAGTTTTTTTTGTGATTTGCCAAGTAAGTCGCTTTGTCGGGCCTATTGGTCTGCAAATCTTTCAAGACGAGGAGAGCTTCATTCGGCTGGCCGAGAAAATGGCCTATCAGTAATGAGAAATGGGCTGTACATTTTTAAAACACATCAAACCGGCAATTAGTTTCAAATTTGTTTTTTTCATTTCGAGATTTTAAATTGCATTGATTTTTATGCATGGACAATTTGTTGGATTTTATATTGATATACATTTATTTTTAAAATCAGTTTGAATGTGACTCGAAATTTCGGGATTAAAAACAGCTCGGACCGCACCAAAATATGCAAAATTTCGTATAATTTTTTAACCGTGGCGACAATATGGGCTGTAATGCTAACAAAAAGAATATGGGCTCCAAAATAAACCTTAAGAATTAGCAAATGGCCTGTAAATTATTAGAAATAATGGCAGATGGGTTGTATGATGTTTTCCACAGATTTGAGGCTTTCCTAAAAAAAGGTTGACGCACAAGCAGTGACTATTGGATGTCCATCCAACGACCGTCGTGCTTCTTCAATCTCTGCTCTTCCTACTCCAGCCGCTCAAACAAGCGCCGGCGGAACTGCCTGCTCCCTCCTCCCCGCGGCCGGCTGTGCTACCGCGCAGGCCTCACCGCCCCACCGTACTCCCATCGTTGGCCTAGCCATCCCTCTACTCACCCACACATGATGTTATTCTCCGGCGACGACAGACGAACCAGTAAACCCTCGTATAGTCGTACTCCCCTCCGCGTGGGAAACAACTGCCGAGTCTTCCCTGCCTCCATGTCGTTCCCTTCCTAGGCCTCGCCGTCGTCCACCGCCCTGGTGCTCTCAGCGCGGCCTGGTCAACGTGGTCAACGACCAAAATGCATCTGAAGTGGAATGTACGTGGAGAGGCTGACAGTTGGGTCCATGGCCGCACGCAAGGAAATGCCTCCTTATTACATGCAAAATAATGATTCCTCCACCTGACATCTGGGACCCACCGAAAGGGCCTCTGTATTTTGCGAAAAAACTTTAACGCCGCTGACAGCTTGGACCCACCAGCTATATCTTCGCACGCAAGGAAGTGCCTCCTTATTACGCACACAAAATGAATACCCCCCCTGCTAGCTGGGACCCAGTATAGTGGCAAGCTGACTTGTGGGCCTACTAAGTTGACGAGGATGGAGGGCTTTGTCAACTTAGTCAATATGCAAGTTCTAGCTCCATTGACCGTACGATGTCCATCCAACGGCCGTAGTGTTTCTTCAACCTTTGGTCTTCTTGCTCCAGCCGCCTAAACCAGCGCCGGTCATGCCTCGTGCTCCTGCCTCCTGTGACCGGCTGCGATGCGGCGGAGGCCTCACCGCCCCTACTACTCCCACCGCTGGCCAGGCCATCCCTCTACTCACCCACACCCCCTGTTATTCTGCGGCGACGGCAGCCTCACACCATAGCGAACCAGTGAACCCTCATACTCCTCTACGCGTGGGCATCCACTGCCGCGTCTTCCCTGGCTCCGCGCCGTCCCCTTCCTAGGTCTCGCCGTCGTCCACCGCCCTGGTGCTCTCGGCGCGGCGTGGTCAACGTGGTCAAGGAACGGCTTTCATCAGACGTGGACTGTACGTGTAGAGGCTGACAGCTGGGTCCACGGCCGAAGCAAGGAAGTGCCTCCTTATTACACGCAAAATAAATATTCCTCTACCTGACAACGGGGACCCACTGGACGGGCCATCGTATTTCGTGAAAAAAACATTTCCCCCTAACTGCTGGGACCCACCAGCTACATCTTCGCATGCAAGGAAGTGCGTCTGGGAAAAAAACGATTCACCCCCCTAACTGCTGGGACCCACCAGCTACATCTTCGCACGCAAGGAAGTGCCTGACAGTTGGGACCCACCTGGTTGAAGCGTACGTAGTGTTGTCATTCTGGTCGCGAACATGTACACACATACTGGTCGATGTAGATGCGCGCACGTGTCGTAGTAGAGGTGAGCACGTAGCATGTACATGTACGTACAACGGCCAGGGTGCAAGAAAGTAAATACGGCCACATACGTACATGCGGGCGGGGTTTCGAATGCCTACTCGCGCGTACGTACGGCCAGGGCTCGTGTACATGGCTGGGTCGGAACAGAGAAACATCGTCTTCGTCGTGTTCATGGGGAGCCAACCGGCTGGGTCGGAACGGAATGCGTCATCGTGTTCATCGGGAGGGCTTGGACGGAAGAGCCGATGGAAACGAGGCCTGGCGTACCGTAGGACAGAGGAAACGGCCTTGTGTTCGACCGACCATGTTCAAAATGGGATCCTGTTCATCGGGAGGGGTCTGGCGTACCGCAAAACGGAGGAAACGGACCTCCTACGGTTGAAACGGGGTCCCGTTGATCGGGAGGGGTGTGCCATACCGCAAAACGAAGGAAACGGACTTGTGTTGGAGCGCTACGGTCGAAACGGGGGTCCTGTTCATTGGGAGGGCTGTGGCGTACCGCAAAACGGGACTCCACGGGATACTATTCATCTCCACCGTCGACCCCCTCCAGCCTCCATGGGCTACTGTTCATCCACCGTCGACCCCCTCCAGCCTCCACCTATGACTGTTCAGCCACGGGTTCCTGTTCATCCAGCCTCCACCGCGCGCTACTCCACCGGCTACTGTTCAACCAGCCCTCTCCACGGGCTCCTGTTCAACCACCCCTCCACGGGCTACTGCTCATCCAGCCCTCCACCATCTACTGTTCATCCTGCCCTCCACGGGGTGGTCCTGTTCATCCTGCCCTCCACAAGGTCCTGTTCATCCAGCCCCAACCTGCTCGATCGATCGGGGTCCTGTTCATCCAGAAGCAACACCACGGGGTCCTAATCATCCACCCCCGCCGGGAACTGTTCATCCAACCCCCCCGCAATGCTCACTGTTCATCCAGAGGTAGCATCGATCGGCTTCAGTTAGCAGCACTAGCGAAGGAATCGCTCGATCAGGTTCAGTTAACAGCTATCGATCGATCACTCGGGTTAAGTAACGCGTAGCCTGCAGTGCAATCGCTCGGGTTCAGTTAGAGCCCAATGCTCACTCAGGTTCGGTTAGATCCCAATGCCTCGCACCCACGCGCGTGCCTGTACGAGAGAAACACACATCGCTCAGCCCCGACCACCCACCGTAACCGGGAACACCCCGATATTTTCCTCGCCCTCGCTTCTACCATGGTTTTTTCCGTCATGGACGGCCCAAAGAATGTCATGCCGCTGCGTCTCCGGCCCGCCCAGGACGAAAAGCCCATTTTCTGTCATGAATTTTTTTCATAGAGGTATGACCCCACCACATCTATGATGATACCGGGTTTTGTCACAGTTATCGTCATAGAAGTGTCATAATTATGATAGAAAAAATTTCGTTCGGCCCAAAATTTCACGGATGTGTCTTTTTTTTTGTAGTGAATGGTGGTGATGTGATCCGCGTAGGGCTTCACCTAAGCACTACGACAATATGACCGGAGGAGTAAACGGTGGAGGGGGGCACCGCATACGGCTAAGAAACAATTGATGTTCTTTGGTGTGCCCTCTGCCCTCGTATATAAAGGAGGAGACAGGAGGAGGCCGGCCCTAGGGGCGTGCCAAGTGGGGGGAAACCCACTAGGAATCCTAGTCCTAGTCGGCCCCCTTTCATTCTTTCGGAGGGGGAAAGGTGGAAGGAGAGGGAGAGGGAGAAGGAAAGGGGGGACACACCGCCTTCCCTTGTCCAATTCAAACTACCCATGGGGGGGGGCACGCGCCACCTCTTGTGGGCTTCCCTCTCTCTCCCCTTATGGCCCATGTGGCCCATTACTTTCCCTGGGGGGTTCCGGTAACCCCTCGGTACTCCGATAAATATCCGAAAAACTCCAAAACCATTCCGGTGTCCGAATACTATCGTCCAATATATCAATATTTACTTCTTGACCATTTCGAGACTCCTCGTCATGTCCGTGATCTCATCTGGGACTCCGAACAATCTTCGGTCACCAAAACACATAACTCATAATACAAATCGTCATCGAACGTTAAGCGTGCGGACCCTACGGGTTTGAGAACTATGTAGACATGACCGAGACACATCTCCGACGAATAACCAACATCGAAACCTGGATGATCATATTGGTTCCTACATATTCTACAAAGATCTTTATCGGTCAAACCGCGATGACAACATACGTCATTCCCTTTGTCATCAGTATGTTACTTGCCCGAGATTCGATCGTCGGTATCCTCATACCTAGTTCAATCTCGTTACCGGCAAGTCTCTTTACTCATTCTGTAATGCATCATCCCGCAACTAACTCATTAGTCACATTACTTGCAAGGCTTATCATGATGTGCACTACCGAGAGGGCCTAGAGATTCCTCTCCGTTACTCGGAGTGACAAATCCTAGTCTCAATCTATGCCAACCCAACAAACACCTTCAGAGACACCTGTAGTGCATCTTTATAATCACCTAGTTATGTTGTGATGTTTGATAGCAGACAAGGTGTTCCTCTGGTATTTGGGTGTTGCATAATCTCATAGTCAAAGGAATATGTATAAGTCATGAATAAAGCAATAGCAATAAAACTTAACGATCATTATGCTATGCTAACAGATGGGTCTTATCCATCACATCATTCTCCTAATGATGTGATCTCGTTCATCAAATGACAACACATGTCTATGGTCAGGAAACTTAATCATCTTTGATTAACGAGCTAGTCAAGTAGAGGCATACTAGGCACACTTTGTTTTGTCTATGTATTCACACATGCATCAAGTTTCCGGTTAATACAATTCTAGCATGAATAATAAACATTTATCATGATATAAGAAAATATAAATAAAAACTTTATTATTGCCTCTAGGGCATATTTCCTTCAGTTTCTTAATATTTAGATTTGCCCTTTCTTAAGTAGTTCCTAGCTAGATACACATTTACTTTCTTAATCACTATATTTATTGTTGACTTTTAAATGCTTCTCATTATTTTGTCGTTTATATATAGATTACCCCTTTTACTAAACTGATTCCATGTATATGTTGTGTATACTTTGTACTATATTTGCTTTCAAATGATCCTCATTTATTTGTCTACTAAAGCGAATATTTGCCTTCAATATTTTCCATTGAATGAACTCATTTATTCGCTACATTCATCGTATAAGATTAGCTTTTAAATGTGGCACATTTATTTTTCTCATGATATTTGCACCCTCCTCACCTACTCCTACATACACATTGGGATGCTTTACACTATTTAAAGAAGGGCAGAAGGGCCTTAGTGGAAAGCAAACAAGCACAAAAAATTGTTTTCCTCTTGACATCTAAATTGAGAATTGTCTTCAACATATTGTGTTGTATGTGCTACTTCTCGCTAATGTAATTACAGGAAAATCTTCCCCTACAGAGGTATGTGTTACACTTTACTCCCATTATTTGGGTCGAGACATATTCAATATTGAAATAATCATGATTTACATTCTTCATAAGTTGACTTTTCTTCCTTTTTATAATTTGAAGCAAGGAAACTCATCAATGCCATGGCCCTCTGTTCTTCATCCAGTGATTTTCCATACTAGTGAAAATCTTGCCTTGGATCAAAATTCAGTAATCTCTTATGTGAGTTCCATGTGTCTATTGTATTTATTTACTTCAATTATTAATTTCCAAACATAACTTAATATGCATCCCTGACCCTTAGACTATGTTTGATAGATCACGAGTCATGTGTGGACTCCTCGAGGTGGTGCTGAGAACTATTATGGCATTGAGGCTACAATTGATGTATATGGATTTAATTTACAACCCGGCCAATTAAGTGCATCTGGAATTTGGATTGTGAACAAAGGAGATGGAAAACCATCTTCAGCTAGTGGATTTCAAGTTGGATGGAGTGTAAGTTACATCTAGGCTGGAGAGACACAAGTTGATTGGACTGATTTAGTTTATTAATCATTAAACAACTAAGGAAATAAAAGGAACTATTGTAATATGGTTTTTGTACTCCACAGAACCCAATCAATAATTTATTGTAGAACATTTTAGTTAGGACTATTTTGTTTCTCAAACAATGATGTTATATGTGTATGTAAACTTTCTCACCAAAATAAAGGACACAAACAAATCTAATGTGCAAAATTTTCTAAATAATATAAAATATTGTGAAAAATCATCAGGAATAAGAGCACTTATAAGAAGCGCATTGAAAAAATAATTATACTATGCGAATTCAAATATACATGGCATAATTTGAAGAAGTTTGTGCATTGTAAATACATCACTACATAAGACTACCATATTTTGCGCATCAATGTGAACACTAGTGAATTTTATGCAGATTTTTCCGAGGTTCTACAAATATTCACATACCCATTTCTACACATATTGGACTGTAAGTTTCATTCAGTGAACTCTTTAGTGTATATTAGTAATAATTTGTACTAAAGATATACATTTAGGAGTGATTGCCTCAAAGTGTTCATTGCACTACTATACATTCACGAACTATATGTGTCATTGGCATGGAAATAGCAGAAGAATGGGCTATCTTGTCATTAGTTTTTGTGATGTAAAGTTAGCAAGGTGTGTAGTAGGAGGCCATCCTACACCAATAAAAGGTTCACACATTGATGCCTTTTGAATAGGTTTGGTGCATCCTTGGATCCCAACTTAATCTCGTGTTGCGAATGCGATAAATGGAAGTGTCTAGAATAGCTAATGGGATAAAATATAAGGCCTCCTTGATCCTCCCTTAGATGAGAGAAATGCTTGATTGGTGACTCGGTTCGAAGACAAGTCTACCTCCAAGCTCCATACACTCGAAATGTCCGAGTCTTTCAAGGTCCCTCGGGTCTGTCTCGACACTTCGAGCTGTAAAGGGCTCTATGGACTACATCTACCCCTAAGCTCTAGTGAAGTGCGTGTGGATGGTTACATGCTTCACGGAGGGCTTACAAAGTTTATGGGTGGTTGACAAATGGCCAAGGCTACCTATTGTGGTGGTCGATAGGTAGAAGGGATACAATTGTAAATTTTTGTCTACTAGTCTGTGGTAAAAAAGGGAAGAGGCGTGGAGTATGTTCCATGCTGGACTAGTCCACATATCCATCCACTTAAAGGTTCCACTCTACTGGCTCTTCACATTGAGAAATTTTCTTCTAGCTATTATTTCCTACTTTTGATTTGTTGGCCATGACTAGTTTCTTAGACTTCTGTTGACTACTTGAGTTCAAAATTTCACCATGCATACCATGTAGGACTATGTGGGACCCATAAGTAGGATTAGCTATTCCGTCAACAATATGTATGCCTCTTTCACTGTAAAATGAATTCACATACTGAAGTGATCTTTATCACATCCAAAAACTTTAGGGACAATGCCTTCTTTTGGCCCTGAAATATTAGGAAAAGCTCCTACTACATATTTAAAAAGCGAGGTCTTCACCTTTGGTCAGTACCACTAAAAGGTTGAAAGCAAACAAAGTGTCTAACCAAGGGAGTATAGAAAGGACAAAGTGAACGGTTTAAAGGCACACTTAACCTTAAGGACAATTAGGGATATGTCTCATTGGAAACATAGTAGCCAAGACTAGGTACTACTTCCCCCTAGAAACATGATTGTGGATTTTTTAAAATGATTAATGCATAGTTTTATGAAAATCATAAATGTTACACCCTCCGTTCCACAATACTTATCTTGGTGAACTAAACCAATAAGAATTATGAAATGGAGGGCGTAATGTATACCAAAAAAGTATGCAAGACTCAAAAGATTGTAACATGTTTTCTATATTGCTATGACAGAGTGGTGGATCACTCGCGAAGGGTTGCAGTGACATGATTTGTCCTGGCTTTCGAAAGACATCATCGAGTATAGCTCCGGGAAGTATCATTAATCCAGTTTCAGATATCCGCGGCCGAAAATCATACATTACAATAAGAGTTTTCAAGGTAAACATGTTGCCCAAATTCTAGCTAGATTATTTGTCCTCTTGCATTTATTTTTGGGATGGGGAAGGGGAGCAGTGCGTTTACCTTGGTGTTTTTATATTTATATTAAGGTGTTCAAATGAGTTGGAAACTAGAACTAGCCGGAATCAAACTATTATGAACATTGTTGAGTCCTGCACCAACCCTGTGAACTCAACAATGTTCAAAGTCTCGCATAAAGCTTTTGCTAATTGTACTTGTTGGACCGACCTATAATGACATACAAGAAATTCTTATCATTGTATATTGGCTCATGGTTGGTAGGGTGGGATGCAACATATTTTTGGAGAATGGCATGCATGTTATGTTGTAAAAATCTATTCCTGACTGCGACTCACACAAATTTTAGGTTGTCGCTCCATAAAGTTACAGATCCACTACGACTGGCAATGCACTACTTAATTAGCACTTGTGACAGCAACTTTATGTCTATTAGTCACCATAACTTCTAATAATAATTATGTTGCTTACAACTAGGCCCAGTCTGTCAGACTCCATCAACTGAAATGAATATTGATTGATTAAAGCATATGTAGTTTTGTGATATGACTATCCAAATATGTAATGGCTTCATAAATTCTCTTATAAGTGAGATTTTGATAAGTTTATCAAACTGAATGCTCTCAAGAATGTTTTAAATAGTTGTTATTTATGTTTCCAGGATAAATCTTCTGGTGACTGGCACATCCATTATGGATTAAACGGTGGTATCAAACCAGTTGGCTATTTTCCAAAATCCTTGATTCGAGGACTTATTAATAGGAAAGTTGAGATTAGTTTTGGCGGCTATGTGTCTCACCAAAAGCCACAACCGAGTCCTCCGATGGGAAGTGGCTATGCTCCAGGTAGTGGCAATGCTGCGTCCTTCAACAATATCAAACTAATTGATGCCAATGGCAATGATCATCTTGTGAACACAAATCTTCCATTTCGTGTGGACCCCAAAAGATGCTATCCTATATCTTACATTGATTCAGGCAGGTTCTTTTACGGGGGATCTGGATGTGTTGATTAAATCTGGATGCCCCGTATATGTACTTGAATTTCTAATAAAATAAGAAATGATTGTTCAAACTAATTCCTTCAATTGATAAGGACAATTTTGCGGGTACCTTTTATGTTGCCGCACATGATTTTATTTTACTAATAGGACATCACCACAGGTAACTAGGTATTACTAGACACGATATTGTCCAAGCTTGAGCCCCTAGGGTTGAGTAATAGACAAGACTATATCTCGAGAAAGAGCACAATGGTGGATACGAGGTGAGAATCTAACAATTGGTTGGATATTTGATGGCCGTGGTGGATGAATTAGGCAACCTACTGTAGAAGTTTCGAGATTCTCTTTCCCAGTTATATATTGTGCAATACGCAGAGCTTGTACAACCTACCCTCTTATAGGCAAAAAATAACCCTTCTTTATAGAACTTAGATAAAAAGAGACTCAAAGAGGATTAAAGTGAAAGTATAAATGCCTAACAAACTTCTTTTTTGAGAGCATGCAAATTGTGCGCCTTAACTTTATAGAAGTCAGAAGGTAAAATACAAAAAAACAGTAGGTTCCCACAATAGGTCAGTGAGTAGCGAACACGACCAGATGGCGAGACATAGACAACCAGGAGAAAGTCATCGTCTTGGAGTCACCCGTGATGGTGTACATAGAGCCCTTGGTGAAAACTCTAGTACCACGGTGAACACCAGTTGAACATAAACAAGGATGCCATCACGCGTAGGGAGAACACACATGAGACACTAAGGACTGGAGACATCCCTTGCCGATTTGTAGACGGGGTGCAAAGCGTGGATCAATCTCAAGGGGAGAAGTGTAGAGAGGACACCCAGGTTCGGGCCACATGGCTGCATAACACACTACTACTGCTTTTATGAAGTTGATTTGGTGGATAGAGATCTTCAAGTCCTTTTGGGAAAGGAAAGTGTAGTGTTGCTCCTATGTAAGTTCTGCCAAGTTTCCAACCTTATCCTGAAGTAGATCTGGTCTGGTGTTTATCCCCTGCCTCCCATAGCTCGGTTCTCCTTTTATATTGCAAGGGACACCATAGTTGTTACGGAGGAGGGCACCTACCACAGAGAGGTAGGTAAGTTCATTAAATGCTTGATGAAGTGTTGCTGTATTCTGGTCTCTAAGAATGAACGCACATCTTGTCTCCACCGCCCAGGGTGTTTACCTGGCACAGGTGTGACACTCGTCCTCATAGGTGCAGACCATGTGGAAATATTATCAGGGTGATCCATCCCTTGTATCGCTGTCATTCCATTGGCACGCTTGCACACCCACCGCACATCATAAAAGGTCTGCTTATGTAGGACTAACACGCCACCGGGGGGGGGGGGGGTTGCGGTGGATGTCTGTCTTCACTTAATGGACGTGGGCCAGGTGGAATGGTCATTGTCGGGTGTGCTTGTTCCTAGAAGTCGGGTGTCCTGCCGTTGTTCCTTCCAGTACTTAGTTGCTGGCTTGGAAAAGAGTGTAGCAGATCTAGACAAAGATCTGCATGGCACCATGGAGCCTGGGCTCCTTCTTAGTTTTTCTTGTTGATGATCTTGACAAAGATCTGCATGCTACCACAGAATTGTGGTTGAAGGCTTATTGTCGAAGTGTTTCTTCATCTGGACTACCTCGGAGGGCAGGTGACTGTGGCCTGTGCATAATTTGTTTCGTGAACCTAATGGTCATGGTACTGACAGAAGGTTCCAGGCCTGGGCCGGATGTGTACCTCACACAAGGTCAGGGTCGTGAGCCCCCTCATCTGGTCAAGTCAGTTGCATAAGATAATGTGAACTGCAGTGAGTGGAAAAAATCCCTCGAGCCACATGTTCAAATGCTAGTAGACGGTTAGGCTTGACTCCTCCTATGCATAACTGCAACAGGATTTGATGGCATATTGGGGTACTTTGCAATGCATGGCGCTCTTTTCACATCAGCGACAGGAATCAAATCTATCGCTTCAGTTTTTGACGACGCGCCGGTCCGTGCATGTGGCCAGTTCACTCTTGGCCCCCTTCAGTTCTTGCACCGACGAGAGAAGTCATGATGCCGCTTTCCATTATTCCCAAGACAGATGAGACAGGGCGTCACTTGAGTTCATCTTGGGAACCATAGGTGCACTGGTATGACCGATGATCCTCACGATCGAGGAGTTGATCTACCAGGTCCTTCGGCTTATAAACGCCGAGAAGGGACAGACTGCTCCTCCACTTCCTTTAGTTCTTCCCCTCCCTCCTCCTTCATCTCCTCAAGGCAACTCAAGCAGTTGCAGAGTTTGAGGCGAAGCTCCTCGCAGAGGAGGTCCAGGCCCAAAGGGTGGAGCTCCAGGCCAATGACACAAAGCTCAAAAACCAAAAGGAGAGGATGAGGATGGAGCTCCATGTTGAATATATTGTGTGCATGTATATTGTGTCTTGGGCCCACCTCCTAGTTCTCCTGTATAGTTTTGGTTGTGGCCCCATCCTGTACATCATATATACGTGCCCAATGCACCGATCAATGTAATTGTGTTTCACGACCTATTCTTAGTCTTCTACATGGTATCTATCGCAAGTCAGTCTGAGGGAGCCCTGGATTAGGGGTCTCCGGGCAGCCGGACTATATCCTTTGGCCGGACTGTTGGACTATGAAGATACAAGATTGAAGACTTCGTCTCGTGTCTGGATGGGACTCTACTTGGCGTGGAAGGCAAGCTAGGCAATATGGATATGTACATCTCCTCCTTTGTAACCGACCTTGTGTAACCCTAGCCCCCTCCGGTGTCTATATAAACCAGAGGGCTTTAGTCCGTAGGACAACATACAATCATACCTTAGGCTAGCTTCTAGGGTTTAGCCTCTCTGATCTCATGGTAGATCTACTCTTGTACTGCCCATATCATCAATTTTAATCAAGCAGGACGTAGGGTTTTACCTACATCAAGAGGGCCCAAACCTGGGGAAAACATCGTGTCCCCTGTCTCCTGTTACCATCCGCCTTAGACGCACAGTTCGGGACCCCCTACCCGAGATCCGCCGGTTTTGACACCAACATTGGTGCTTTCATTGAGAGTTCCTCTGTGCCATCGCTAGAAGGAAGGATGTCTCGTCTCGTCTTTAAAGACGGTACTACTGTTGGGGGAGCTTTGGCTGTCGGCCAAACTCTCCGGCTAGGCGGTTTCATCATGACCGCTTGTTCGGCCGCCGCGCCGACGATGACTTCTCGGGTCATTGAAAACAGCCTTCACGTCAAATCAGCACTCGCCGAACAGATGAATCCAATGGAGCTCGCCTCCTTAAACGAGCTCTTGGATCGCATCGCCTCCTTGGAAGTCGCTACGGACTATGATCGGATTGGGCTTAAACCCGATCAAAGGGAGATTAACTCTCCACCGGTCACCCATCATATTGCAGTGGTGGAGGAACAATGCAGCGACCTTTCCTCTATCTTGAGGACCAACTATGTCCGGATTCCCGAGCTCTCCGAGCCGGGTGACCGTTCACGGGAGGACAACATCCAATCCCTGAACTTAGAGTCAGGCAGCGGGCCTGGATTATTGGGTAACACCCCAGAATCGGAACTTCCAAAATTGGAAACTCCTCGGCCCCTGGATCCCAGATCGGGTAAGGGTTCGGATTCAATTCCACCCACCCACCCAAACATAGGCGATCTTTCCCACATCAGGCAAGAGCCCCAGGAAATAGTACATCACTATTGGGCCAGAGTCCTCCTTGCGACAAACAAGGTTAAGGACTGTCGCGAGGAAGAAGCAATCCTATTTTTCTGCAATAATTGGACGGACAAGGGAATCCTTAACGCCATAAATCGTTGTGAGATAACACGCTTCACTGACCTGGCGTCCATAGAACGAAAGTACTGTGCGATGGAAAGTGCCTGGAAAACCGAAACAAACTTTTGGGATAATCCGGCCCTGAATACAAACCCAGTCCAAAATAAAAGGGTGCATTATCACAACACACCCGGGTCAACTACCAAAAAGTAAAAACCCTCTACAGGGCATGGAACCGTACTAGAGGGATGGCTCAACGGACGCTGCAAAATTCATAGTATAGCGGATACAATACCAACGCACAGCCTTAGAGCATGTTGGGTACTCCGGCAGATGGCCAAAAGTGGTGAGGATCTTCTTCTCCCAAATACCACAAAGCACCATCCCGTGGATAACAATACGGTGTTAACAGTCTTTGAGACCTTCGCGTCAAATAATAGGCGCAAGCGAACACTCCGCAGCATGGCCGAAATCTGCCACGTAGCAGCAATAAATCCATGGAGTGACATGGCTATTACCTTCAATGCCAGTGACGAACCTAAATTCCGAACAGCCCGAGCACTAGCCGCACTGGTCCTCAGTCCAATCATGGACGGCTTTCGACTCACCAAAGTACTTATGGACGGCGGCAGCGGATTAAACCTCATCTATGAGGAAACCCTTCAAAAGATGGAAATAGACTGGAACCGCATTGAGCAAAGTAGCACAAACTTTAGAGGAATCATCCCCAGTCGGGAAGCACGCGGTGCTGGGAAAATCACACTAGATGTGGTATTCGGCATGCCGTATAATTACAGGTCCGAAGAAATCACATTCCAAGTGGCCCCGTTCAGCAGTGGTTATCATGCTCTTTTAGGACGGGAGGCGTTCACAATCTTCCAAGTCGTACCCCATTACGGGTACATGAAGCTCAAAATGCCCGGGCCCAACGGAATCATCACTCTCGCCGGCAATCCGGACATAGCACTCCACGCCGAAAACAAAATAGCCGCACTGGCCCTCGAGGCATTATCCGAAGCCCTCTCGGCCGAGGAATTAACCATGCTACGCTCCACAGTGGACACAGACGACGTGATACTCGACAAGAGATCCAGGTCCACCTCTTTTAATCCAGCGGATGAAATAGTCAAATTCCAAGTCCACCCGACGGACCCTACAAAAACAGCCTCCATTGGGGCACAGTTAAACCCTGCTGTGGACGCCGCACTACGAGAGTTCCTGCGCGAGAACTGGGACATATTCGCCTGGCATCCCTCAGACATGCCAGGAATCCCATGTAGGCTGGCCGAGCATAGCCTCAATATCCTAAAGGGATTCAAGCCGGTCAAGCAAGCTCTTCGGTGTTTCTCCGAACCTAAGACATAGACCATGGGAGAGGAACTAGCCAAGTTATTGGAGGTCGGATTCATCAGAGAAATAAAACACCCGGACTGGCTAGCAAACCTGGTAATGGTACCAAAGAAGGACAAATCATGGTGCCTTTTTGTCGATTTCAAAGACCTCAATAAAGCTTGCCCAAAGGATCCCTTCCCCCTCCCACGCATCGATCAAATCATTGATGCTACCGCAGGACACGAGTCATTGTGTTTCCTCGATGCATACTTCGGCTACCACCAAATCAAGATGGCGGAGCCCGACCAAGCCGCAACGGCATTCATCACACCATACGGTCCCTTCTGTTTTAACACAATGCCTTTTGGGCTCAAAAACGCCGGCGCAACATATCATCACATGATTCAGACATGTCTGGAGAAACAAATCGGCAAAACAGTAGAGGCATACATACACGATGTGGTCGTCAAAACCAAACACATCGACTCTTTAATAGACGACTTGAGGCTCACATTCGACAACCTCCGAACATACGACATCAAGCTCAATCCGGAAAGTCTTCGGCGTACCAGCCGGAAAGCTCCCGGGTTTCATTGTCTCCAGTAGAGGTATTGAAGCTAATCCGTATAAAATCCGAGCTTTGTCACAGTTGGCTACCCCAACAGACCTCAAACAAATCCAGAAGTTAACTGGATGCGTGGCGGCTCTAAGCCGCTTTATCTCCCGCTTAGGAGAAAATGCTTTACCCCTTTATCGCCTCCTTCGGCGCACCGAACACTTCGAGTGGACGGACGCGGCCATAGTTGGATTGGAAGAAATAAAGGCCATCTTGGCAACCAACCCAATCCTGGCCGCGCCAAACATTGGCGAACCAATGCTGTTGTACATTGCGGCAACTCGTCAAGTTGTAAGCGCGGTGCTCATTGTCGAACGGGAAGCGGACGGACATAAATTCCCTCTTCAGAAGCTGGTATACTATGTATCCACTGTCCTCACTCCATGCAAATCACGGTACCCGCATTACCAAAAGATAGCATATGCGGTATTCATGGCATCACGGAAGCTGCGACACTACTTTCAAGAGTGTTCGATTATAGTAGCCTCGGAAGTGCCACTTAATGATATTATAAACAACCGCGATGCTACGGGCAGGATTGCCAAATTGGCCATTGAGCTCCTCCCATTTGACATAACATACAAACCTCAATGAGCCATTAAGTCGCAAGCATTGGCCGACTTCGTCGCCGAATGGACGGAGGCCGAACTCCCTAAAGAGTATGGCGCATACTCCAATTGGATCATGCACTTCAGCGGTTCTAAAATGCTGGCTGGTCTAGGGGCTGGCGTCGTCCTAACGTCCCCAACCGGAGATACCTTTCAGTACTATTGCAAATATTGTATACAGAATCCAACAATGCAGCCGAATACGAAGCTCTGTTGCATGGTCTTCGGATGGCAGTCTCCATGGGCATTCAACGCCTGGAGGTGCGTGGGGATTCAAACCTCGCAATATCCCAAATAAATGGAGACTTTGACACCAAGGATCTGAAAATGGCGGCCTATCGAAACGCCATCATAAAAATGTCAGCTCGGTTCGAGGGGCTCGAATTTCACCATGTGGCTCGGGAAAACAATCAGGCGGTGCATATCCTCGCCCGCATCGGCGCAAAACGTGATGCGGTCCCCCCAAACATATTTTTGGAAAGGCTGTTCAAGCCATCCGTAGTATGGGAAGGGGACACCGGTAACAACAGTTCGAACCCGGCCAAAATACCCGATACCGAACTCTCTGACACAATCAGAGGCTCTGCCACCGAAATAACACCTTCAGCCCACGAAATAATGGCCATTATTGCCCCGTGGACAGAACCATTCTTGGCCTACCTAACTAGACATAAACTTCTGGAGGACGAAAATGAGGCACACTACATAGTGCGGCGATCCAAGGCCTACAGGGTCCATGAGGGAGAATTGTACAAAAAAGCACTACCGGAGTCCTTCAAGGGTGCATCTCCAAAGAGGAAGGGCGGAATCTTTTGGCAGAAATTCACGCCGGACTCGGCGGTCATCATGCCGCAGCCCGGGCTCTTGTAAGCAAGGCCTTCCGTACAGGATTCTATTGGCCAATGGCCCAGGCAGATGCACAGGACTTGGTCCAACGCTGCGCCGGTTGCCAGCTCTTTGCAAATCAAAGCCACATGCCACCCACCGCCCTCCGAACAATCCTCATTACATGGACCTTTGCGGTCTGGGGGCTTGACATGTTGGACCCCTTAAAGGGGGAACCCACAAGAAAAAATACTTATTGGTCATGGTGGATAAATTCACCTAATGGAGAGAGGCCAAACCTGTTAAAACAGCCGAATCCGGACCAGTGATAGACTTCATATCCGGGGTTGTACACCGTTATGGCGTCCCCCACAGCATCATCACTGATAATGGCACGAATTTCACGGCTGACGAGGTAAAACTTTGGTGCAGCAAAATGGGCATCAAGCTCGATTATGCCTCAGTCTATCACCTACAAACCAACGGTCAAGTCGAGCGAGCAAACGGTCTTATAATGAGCGGCATTCAACCTAGATTAGTGCGCTCCTTAATAGAGTCTAACACACACTGGGTAGAGGAGCTCGACTCCATACTCTGGGGGCTGCGGACCACGCCGAATTGTAGTACCAGATATACACCCTTCTTTATGGTGTACGGCGCAGAGGCAGTCTTGCCCTGTGACATAATTCATGACTCACCTCGAGTGCGCATGTATGAAGAAAGAGAAGCCGAGCTCGTTCGACAGGACAGTCTGGACACCTTGGAGGAGGAGCGCGACGTAGCCAAAGCCCGTTCCGCATTTTATCAGCAACATGCTCGCAGATACCAAAGCAGAGAAGTACGGGCCAAAACTTATAACATTGGCGAACTAGTTCTACGCCTGCCGGATAAGAAAAAGAACAAACTCGAGCCCAAATGGGAAGGTCCCTTCATTATTGACCAAGTTCTGACCGGTGGAGTGTACCGACTGCGGGATGCATCGACTAGTCGACTCAAGCCGAACCCATGGAACGCGGCTAGGCTCCGAAGATTCTACGCCTAGCACCAGACTCTAAGTTAGTCCCCTCCCTTTGTCCATTTTTCGCATATGCATTATTTGTCTTGTTTTCCTTTCTTTCTTTCTTTTATTATTTCTCTAGGCCTTCAAGGGCCACCTTGTGCCTCGCTTGCACATTACAGATGCGCTAGCCGCACTCTTCATACCTGGGGGCTTCTTTCACAGAAGCTTAAATTATTTATCTGGCCCTCATGTCCCGCACATGTGTTATACTTCCGCATGTACCTTTTTTCACCATTATATGCATCGATATGACTTATGTTTTGGCCAAGCTGGGTTGCTTGGCTCTTGTATTTATGCCCTACGTTCCCGTTAATTCGGCTAGGGCATAAGGGGAGCACCTCTGCGATTGTTACTGTCGGGTCTGCCGGATGTGTACCTCAGACTGGGTGAAGTCGAAAGCTAGCGTTCTTAAGGGAATATTCGGTCGGTGAACAAAGGATGATTTTTACTTATTGTCCATATCTGCCCCTAGATGTTTTTCCTGCGTTTCCTATCGCAGTGCGGACATGCACTTTAGGGAATGGTTACCCAGGGAAAGGAACCCTTAACGGAACTATTCTCCCTAGAAGATGTTTCTTACTACCCATGTAATATAACATAACTAGTTGGGCACTTGTTTGATAACGCACTAATGACCCCTACGCCTGGTCTCCACGCATACCCCGCTTCTTATATAACTGAGCGGGTATTCGGATACACTCCGGACTATTGGGCCCGGAGGTTGAAGCGAAAAGGTTCGCAATGACAAATGATCTACAATCCGGCTAGAAGGCATTATACATGTCACTTTAATTACATAGTCATGCAGACTGACTAAATTACTCTTCTATACCATCCAACAGGTGGTCTAGCTTACAATCCTGTTGAGAATACTTTGCGGCTAATTCTACTTGCCCATAAACTAAGCTAACGGATCTCTTTTCCGTCAGGCCCCACAGGTCCGACTTCGGCCATGTGATTTGGGTCTGCCTTGGTATACCGCATCTTCACCATGGCCCAGGCTTCTCTGGCACCCTGTCGGCAGGCTGATATCTTCCATAATCGGAAGCGCCGCCGTGCTCCCTTGAGCTTCTCCGCAAGCTCGGCAACTCTCTCTGGCAGGGAGACGGACGGCCACAAGGCCTGGGCAACACTCTGCATCACCTGCCGTACTTGTTCATGCAGATGTGACAGCTCGGACAGAAGATCACCCGCAGACCTGGGCATTTCCTCCACGGGACGACCCGTCAGCATACCTACAGACATAACGATGTTAGTCGACTTCTTCGCGGAACTCCTTTACAAGGATTCGTTCAAGCACTTACTGAAAATGCCGCGCCGAAGCCGCTTATTCTCCTTCTCGGAGTCTGCAAGCTGGCCACGAACGTCTTTTAGTTCCACGCTCAGCTTAATATTGGCATCTTGGAGATTGTTTTTCTCCCGCCTAACTTCAGTCAGCACGCGTTTGCCAGCCTCTAGCTGTCGCATAACATGCTGGACCTCCGGATTCTCTCCGGATTCATTTGCAACATCTGTTGTTAGATCTGCAGCCACACCGCACACTATATGGTAACCATCATTCTTTAAACTAAATGTTACTAGCGAGAGGCTTTTTCTGTTCCTACAATGCGGCAACAGCAGCCCGCAGTTGGGTCTTGCATTCCTCCAGCTCCTGGGACAGCCTAGTATTGTTCTCTGTAAGAACCTGCACAATAAAGATGATCCTTAAATCAGTTCTGCTAACTGTTTCAAGTCCCAGGGGCTACTGATACATATAAATCACCAGATTCGCTCACCCGTACATCCTTTACATACTGATCCATGGCTCTGGCTAGACCATCTTGAGCGGCACGGAGGTACACCTCTCCAGAATTGAAGGCATCAAATGCCTCTGGTGAGAAACAAGTGTCACAGAGTACGGCCCGGCAGCGCCTATGATTCATGGCGCTTCCCACTTCTGAGTTAGTAGCAGATAATCTAGCCGCATCCTCTGTAGGGGGGTTATCCGGCACCTGCCCCATATCGGCTTCCACCTCTATGTCCGGTCCTGGCGCCCGACTGGTGGAGGCGTGATCGGCAACATCGCCGGACATATTCCGGCGAGCGTTTTTTCTATTAAAGAAACACGGGTGTCATTACGTTTTGAGAAAGACGACAACCAAGGAGCGGGGTTTTTTATACCTTTGCAACGGCATCTCCGTCCTGACCGCCTTCCTTTTTGGCCTACCCGACCTCGGCGCCTCTAGTTGGCGAGTTGCTACGGGTTCGGCAGGGCGTCCCGAATGCCTTCCCTGTAAAAAATGCCATGTGTATATGGTGGGTGAAGTGTTTAAAAGGGGATCCTAGTTTTTGGAGTTATGATTTTTTTGGTTTTTCTTACTTGCGATGCAGGGAGCAGTCCAGGATAGTCGGCCGTAATGGCCACCATGGCATCGTCGCAGCTTAACTAATAGAACTGCCGGTCTATCAGCTCCATAGATATAACCGAATCCTCTTCAAGTCTGGAGTCGAGGGCCCGGTCATGGTCCTCTGGTTGTGGAGAAGGGCTACAGACCTCCTTTATGGCTTTCCGCAGTTCCTGCCGCAAAGTGGCAAGGTGAATACTTACGACAAAGAATGCGGGAAAAATGGGAGCAGGGAGATATAACTTACCCAACTTGGAGGATTGTCCATGGAGAATCCATCCCGTGGCTTGATGCGGGTGAACTCCTCTTCCTCACCCTTGAACAGTTCGGACAGAATTTTCGCTAGAGCGGCAACATTGTTCGGACCCTTAGGCCCGCAGCGGGTGGCATCATCCGCCCTGTTATAACACCACAAGGGGTGCCCACGATATTGGAGTGGCTGCACTCCCCGCATTATGCAAATCGACATAACTTCGATTATTCTCAATCCTGATTGAGCCAGTGCCTTGATCCGGTTCATCAGATAGAGGACTTCTCCGTTGTCTTCCGCCTGGGGGCTCCGTGGGTGCCAACTTCGGCGCTTCTTCAGAGGAGCATTGCTGAACTCAGGAAGACCCCGCCGAACAGGGTCCGGAAGGGGAACATCCTCCATATAAAACCATTCTGAAGGCCAGTCTTCGGACGACTTCTTCGGGGTACCGGACAGGTATCCGGTATCGGCGATGCGCCATATTTCGGCTCCGCCCACTTGATAAAGTGATTCCCTCTGTGTGCGAGGGACGAGGCAAAATAGCCTTTTCCACAGCTCGAAGTGAGCCTCGTAGCCCAGGAACAACTCGCAGAGAGCAACATAGCCGGCGATATGTAGAATGGAGGCAGGGGTGAGATTGTGTAATTGGAGGCCGTAGAACTCCAGGAGCACGCGGAGAAACGGATGAATTGGAAATCCGAGTCCCCTTAGTAAATAAGCAACAAGGCAAACCCGTTCCCCCATGGAGGGACAGGGAAAGCTCTCCGCTTGCTCCTAGCCATTGTAGGTGGCAAGCCCGGCTCGAACGGGCACCATAGATGCCGGAGGGAGAAATCCCTTAGTCTGCAGTTCGACTAATCGACTGTGCGGGACTGAACACCTCTCCCAATCACCGGGCTTAGGGCTACGGGGGCGGGAGGAGGAGCTGCGGAGATCGGCCATGCTGGAATGGATCTTTCTGAAATGCGCTCTGATGGATTCTCGCTGGGGGAGGATGGTATGGATCAGATCTAAGAATCCCCATCCCTTTAATAGACAATTTATTTATCTAAATAGGGGGGCGAATGTAAAAATGCCCTGGCGCCTCGTATTCATTCGACGCGTGGGAGAAAGCCCTTATTGGACACAGAAGCCAAGAGGTTCAACATTTATGGAGCCGGACACTGCTTACAAACACTTGGAAATTGGAGAAGAACCCGCCTTGCAATGCCGAAGATAATACTGCGCGCCAGACGCATCGTCATTGAAGCCTGGTTCGGGGGCTACTGAGGGAGTCCTGGATTAGGAGGTCTCCGGATAGCTGGACTATATCCTTTGGCCGGACTGTTGGACTATGAAGATACAAGATTGAAGACTTCGTCTCGTGTCCGAATGGGACTCTACTTGGCGTGGAAGGCAAGCTAGGCAATACGGATATGTACATCTCCTCCTTTGTAACCGACCTTGTGTAACCCTAGCCCCCTCCGGTGTCTATATAAACCGGAGGGCTTTAGTCCGTAGGACAACATACAATCATACCATAGCCTAGCTTCTAGGGTTTAGCCTCTCTGATCTCGTGGTAGATCTACTCTTGTACTACCCATATCATCAATATTAATCAAGTAGGACGTAGGGTTTTACCTCCATCAAGAGGGGCCGAACCTGGGTAAAACATCGTGTCCCCTGCCTCCTGTTACCATCCGCCTTAGACGCATAGTTCGGGACCCCCTACCCGAGATCCGCCGGTTTTGACACCGACACAGTCCTAACCCTAGCTATCTCCACCGCCGCGCCTCCACCGTGCCGCCTCTTCCTCCACTCGCCGCCGCCACCCACCGCCGCCGCCGCCGCTGCCCTCCCCACCTGAAGCCGCCGCCGCCACTGGTCACCGCCTCTCCTTCCTCTCCCACTTTCGCACCCACTCCCCACCACCCACCGCTGCCACCACTCCCCACCCGCGCCGCCCCACCCCTAGCTGCGCCGCCACCAACCCACGCTGCCCCACCCTAGCCGCGCCGCCCCCACCTCCTCCTAGTCGCACCATGATTTCCTCCTCCTTCACCGTCTCCAACCCCTTTGTCGATCCAGATGTCACCCTCGTTCGCGATCTAAACATCCACGAGCATGTTCTGGTGGTTCTTGATCAATCCACTGTGTCCTACTCCCCTTAGAAGTGGCATTTCTCCTTGGTGTTTCACGAGTACTTGCTCCACGACCATCGATGGCACCATGGAGTCCAACCACATGATCCACTATGAGGAGTAGATGATCCTCGACGGCACCATCATCCGCTGGTTCTACCTCACTATCTCCAAGGAACTCTTTGATACGTCCATTTTGCATGATGTTTTCCTACTATTATTTATGATGTTTTTATGCATAATAATGCTTTTTGGAGTAATTCTAATGCCTTTTCTCTCATAATATGCAAGGTACACACAAAGAGGGAGAATTCCGGTAGCTGGAAATCTAGACCTGGAAAAGCTACGATAGGCCACCTATTCTGAACAACTCCAAACAAGATGAAACTTCATGGAGATTTTTTATGGAATATTTGAAGAATATTGGAGCAAATAAGTACCAGAGGGGACCCACCAGGTGGGCACAACCCACCTGGTGGCACCCTGGTGGGTTGTGCTCACACAGGCCCACCTCCGGTGCCCATCTTCTGGTATATAAGTCATTTTGACCTAGAAAAAAAATTAGGAGAGGACTTTTAGGACGGAGCGCCACCGTCTCGAGGCGGAACTTGGGCAGGAGCACTTTTGCCCTCTGGCGGAGCGATTCCGCCGGGGGAACTTCCCTCTCGGAGGGGGAAATCACCGTCATCGTCATCATCATCACCAACAACTCTCCCATCTTGGGGAGGGCAATATCCATCAACATCTTCAACAGCACCATCTCCTCTCAAACCCTAGTTCATATCTTGTTTTCAATCTTTGTACCGGAACTATATATTGGTGCTTGTGCGTGACTAGTAGTGTTGATTACATCTTGTAGTTCATTACTATATGGTTTATTTGGTGGAAGATTATATGTTCAGATCCAATATTCTATTTAATACCCCTCAGATCTTGAGCATGATTATCATTTGTGAGTAGTTACTTTTGTTCTTGAGGTCACGGGAGAAATCATGTTGCAAGTAATCATGTGAACCTGATATGTGTTTGATATTTTAATAGTATGTATGTTGTGGTTCCCTTAGTGGTGTGATGTGAACGTTGACTACATGACACTTTAGCTTATTAGGGCCTAAGGGAATGCATTGTGGAGTAGTTATTAGATGATGGGTTGTGAGAGTGACAGGAGCTTAAACCCTAGTTTATGCGCTATTCCGTAAGGGAACGATTGGATCGAAAAGTTTAATGCTATGGTTAGAATTTATTCTGAATACTTTTCTCGTAGTTGCGGATGCTTGCGAGGGGGTTAATCATAAGTAGGATGTTTGTTCAAGTAATAACAGCACCTAAGCACCGGTCCACCCACATGTCAAATTATCAAAGTAGCGAACACGAATCGAATCAACATGGTGAAAGTGACTAGATGAAATTTCCGTGTACCCTCAAGAACGCTTTGCTTACTATAAGAGACTATTTTGGACTGTCCTTTGCCTCAAAAGGATTGGGCTACCTTGCTGCACTTGTGTTACTACTTTCATTACTTGCTCGTTACAAATTATTTTGCTATCAAACTACTCTGTTACTTACAATTTCAGCACTTGCAGACATTACCTTGCTAAAAACCACTTGTCATTTCCTTCTGATCCTCGCTGGGTTCAACACTCTTACTTATCGAAAATAGCTGCAATTGATCTCCTATACTTGTTGTTCATCAAGGCTATTTTCTGGCACCATTGCCAGGGAGTGAAGTGCCTTTGGTAAGTGGAATTTGCTAAGGAAACATTTATATAGTGTGCTGAAATTTATTGTCACTTGTTACTATGGAAAACAATCCTTTGAGGGGTTTGTTCAGGGTATCTTCACCTCAATCGGAACCACAATTAGCTACCCCTCAACCTACTACACCTACTGAAAATATTTAATATGAAATTCCTTCAGGTATGATAGAACAACTGCTAGCTAATCCTTATGCAGGAGACAGAACCAAACATCCTGATATGCACTTGATATATGTGGAACAAATTTGTGGATTATTTAAGCTTGCAGGTTTCCCGGAGATGAAGTTACAAAAAACGTTTCCCTTTATATTTGAAGATAAAAGCATTGGCATGGTATAGGCTATGCGATTATATTGGATCTTGGAATTGGAATCGATTGAAATTGGAGTTCCACCAAAAAATTTATCCTATGCATCTAGTTCATCGTGATCGGAATTATATATATAATTTTTTGGCCTTGCGAAGGAGAAAGTATCTCTCTATCTTGGGGGAGGCTTAAGTCAATGTTATATTCATACCCCAATCATGATCTCTCAAGAGAAATTATTATTTGGAATTTTTATGCTCAGCTTTCTCGTGATGATCATTCCATGCTTTGTACTTCTTATACTGATTCTTTTATGTAGAAGACTATTGAATTCCAGTGGGATCTTTTGGCAAGAATTAAATGCAACTCTGAAGATTGGGAACTTGATGAAGGTAAAGAGTCAGGTATTAAGCTTGAGTATGATTGTGTTAAGTCTTTTATGAATACCGATGCTTTTCAAAAGTTTAGCACTAAATATGGACTTGACTCAAAGATATTAGCCTCCTTTTGTGAATCATTTGCTACTCATGTTGATCTCCCTAAAGAGAAGTGGTTTAAATATCACCCACCTATTAAAGAAGAAATTAAAGAACCGGTACCAGTTAAAGAAGAAACTATTCTTTATAATGTTGATCCGGTTGTTCCTACTGCTTATATTGAGAAACCACCTTTCCCTATTAGGATAAAGGAACATGCTAAAGTTTCAACTTTGGTTAACAAAAGTTATATTAGAACACCCAAACATGATGAAGAAATCAAAGTAGAGCCTAATGTTGCTATGGTTAAAGATCTCTTGGAAGAAGATATAGATGGGCATGTTATTTATTTCGGTAATGAAGCTACTAGAATTGTCAAACCCGATAAAAAAGATAATCATAGACCCATTGTTGGTGTGCCCGTAGTCTCAATTAAAATAGGAGATCACTGTTATCATGGTTTATGCGACATAGGTGCTAGCGTAAGTGCTATTCCTTACACCTTATATCAAGAAATTATGAATGACATAGCACCCGCATATTTAGAAGACATAGATGTTACTATTAAACTTGCTAATAGAGACACTATTTCACCAATTGGGATTGTTAGAGCTATTGAAGTCTTGTGTGTGAAAATAAAATACCCTACTAATTTTCTTGTTCCTGGTTCCCCACAAGATTACTTTTGTCCCATTATCTTCGGTAGACCTTTCTTGAACACCGTTAATGCTAAAATAGATTGTGAGAAACAAACTGTCGGTGTTAGTTTTGGTGATGAGTCTCATGAGTTTAATTTTTCCAAGTTTAGTAGAAAGCTTCATGAAAAAGAATTGCCTAGTAAGGATGAAATAATTGGTCTTGCTTCTATTGTTGTGCCTCCAACTGATCCACAAGAACAATATTTGCTAGACCATGAAAATGATTTACTTATGCATGAAAGAAATGAAATAGATAAGATTTTCTTTGAACAACGTCCTCTACTTAAACACAATTTTTCTATTGAAAATCTAGGAGGTCCTCCTCCACCTAAAGGTGATCCTATGTTTGAATTAAAACAATTGACCGGCACTTTGAAATATGCTTATCTTGATGAAAAGAAGATATATCCTGTTATTATTAGTGCTAACCTTTCATAACATGAAGAAAGATTATTGAAAGTTCTAAGGAAGCACCGAGCTGCTATCAGATATACTCTTGATGATTTAAAGGGCATTGGTCCTACTCTATGTCAGCACAAGATTAATATGGAACCTGATGCTAAACCCATTGTTGATCATCAATGTCGGTTAAATCCGAAGATGAAAGAAGTGGTAAGCACGGAAATATTAAAACTTCTAGAAGGAGGTATAATCTATCCTATAGCTGATAGTAGATGGGTAAGTCTTGTTCATTGTTTTCCTAAGAAAGGATGTATTACTATTGTTCCTAATGATAAAATGAACTTATTCCACAAAGAATTGTTACAAGCTATAGAATGGTAATTGATTTTAGAAAATTAAACAAATCAACTAGAAAAGTTCATTACCCTATGCCTTTTATTGATCGAATGCTAGAAAGATTGTCAAGGCACACACAGTTTTGCTTTCTTGATGGATATTTTGTTTTTTTCACAAATACCTATTTCTCAACCTGATCAAGAAAAGACCACTTTCACTTGTCGCTTTGGAACTTATGCTTATAGACGTATACATTTCGGTTTATGCAATGCACTTGCTACCTTTCAAATATGTATGACTGCTATATTCACTGACTTTTGTGAAAAGATTGTAGAGGTTTTCATGGATGACTTCTCCGTTTATGGGAAGTCTTTTGATGATTGTTTAAGCAATCTTGATCTGTAAGCAAACGAATCTTGTCTTGAATTGGGAGAAGTGCCACTTTATGGTTAATGAAGGTGTTGTTTTGGGCCATAAAATTTCTAAAAGAGGTATTGAAGTGGACAAAGCTAAGGTTGATTCAATTGAGAAAATGCCATGTCCTAAAGATATCAAAGGCATTCGTAGTTTCCTAGGTCATGCTAGTTTCTATAGGAGATCTATTAAAGAATTTTCTAAAATTTCTAGGCCTCTTACAAATCTTTTGCAAAAGGATGTTCCTTTTGTTTTTGATGATGATTGTTTAGAAGCCTTTGAAACACTCAAGAAAGCCTTAATTTCTGCACCTCTTGTTCAACCACATGATTGGAACTTGCCTTTTGAAATTATGTGTGATGCTAGTGATTATGATGTTGGTGTTGTTCTAGGACACATAGTTGATAAGAAACTAAATGTTATTCATTATGCTAGTAAAACTCTAGACAGTGCTCAAAGAAATTATGCTACTACTGAAAAAGAGTTTCTAGCAGTGGTGTTTGCTTGTGATAAATTTAGATCTTACATTGTTGACTCTAAAGTTATTGTTCACACCGATCATGCTACTATTAAATATCTTATGGAAAAGAAAGATGCTAAACCTAGACTTATTCGATGGGTTCTCTTGCTACAAGAATTTGATTTAGATATTACTGATAGAAAAGGAACTAAGAACCCAGTAGCTAATAACTTGTCTAGGCTTGAAAATGTGCTTGATGACCCACTACCTATTGATGATAGTTTTCCTGATGAGCAGTTAGCTGCAATAAATATTTTTCATAACACTCCTTGGTATGCTGATTATGCTAATTATATTGTTGCTAAATATTTACCGCCTAGCTTTACATACCAACAAAAGAAAAAAATCTTTTATGATTTAAGACATTACTTTTGGGATGACCCACAACTTTATAAAGAAGGAGTAGATGGTATTATTAGATGATGTGTACCTGAGCATGAACAGGGACAAATCCGACGGAAATGTCACTCCGAAGCTTGTGGAGGGCATCATGCTAGAGACAGAACTGCTCATAAGGCATTGCAATCTGGATTTTATTGGCCTACTCTCATTAAGGATGCCCGTAAGTTTGTCTTATCTTGTGATGAATGTCAAAGAATAGGTAATATCGGTAAGCGTCAAGAAATTCCTATGAATTATTCACTTGCTGTTGAACCATTTGATGTTTGGGGATTTGATTACAATGGGACCTTTTCCTTCTTCTAATGGGTATACACATATTTTGGTTGTTGTTGATTATGTTACTAAGTGGGTAGAAGCTATCCCAACCAGTAGTGCTGATCACAAAACCTCTATTAAAATGCTTACAGAAGTTATTTTCCCAAGGTTTGGAGTCCCTAGATATTTAATGACTCATGGTGGTTTACACTTTATTCACGGCACTTTCCGCAAAATGCTTGCCAAGTATGATGTTAACCATGGAATTGCATCACCTTATCATCCTTAGTCTAGTGGTCAAGTTGAACTTAGCAATAGAGAAATAAAATTAATTTTACAAAAGGTTGTCAATAGGTCCAGGAAGAATTGGTCTAAGAAATTATATGATGCACTTTGGGCTTATAGAACATCATATAAAAATCCTATGGGTATGTCACCTTATAAAATGGTTTATGGAAAAGCTTGTCATTTGCCTGTTGAGTTAGAACATAAAGCATATTGGGCAATCAAAGAACTCAACTATGATTTCAAACTTGCCGGTGAAAAGAGGTTATTTGATATAAGCTCATTAGATGAATGGAGAACCCAAGCTTATGAAAATGCCAAGTTATTTAAAGAGAAAGTTAAAAGACGACATGATAAAAGAATCCAAAAGCATGAGTTTAAAGTTGGAGAATATGTTCTTTTGTACAACTCTCGTTTTAGATTCTTTGCAGGAAAACTCCTCTCTAAATGCAAAGGACCCTATGTTATCAAGGAGGTTTATCGGTCTGGAACTATCAAAATAAATAATGTCGAAGGTACTAACCCGAAGGTTGTCTATGGGCAACGAATAAGACATTATATCTCAGGTACGCCCATTAATGTTGAATGTAATATTATCCAAACAATGTTACCGGAGGAACACATAAAAGAGTCCTTCCGGAACACTCTAGAATCGTGAAAATAAGGAGGTACGTGATACGGTACATAAACGGACTGCGAAAAATTCACAAAAATAATTTTTGTCAATTTTGGAATATTTAGAAAATTTGGAAAATAAGAAACTACCGGGAAAGTGACCTTGGTGGCCACAAGACACCAGGGCGCGCCTAGCTGCCAGGCGCCCCCAGGTGGGTTGTGCCCACCTGGGGCACCTTACGGACTCCGCTTTTCTCCTGTTTGCTTGTTTCCCAAGATAAAAAAAATCTTTATATACCCCCCGAACCTATTGACCATCGTATCATGGAGAAATCTTCTGTCTTCTTTTCTTGCTATTTCTTTGATATATATGAAAATATGTCATCACAAGACTTTGAGGGAGAGAGCTATGTTGCTGATTTCATCGCACACCCCAAGTCTTATGGGGATGTGGGGCACTATAGCTGGACCTCCGAAGAGGATGAAGATGAATCAGTTCCTCCCCATTTCAAAAACGAAAGCATGGAGGCATTATGCAAGAGGATAATAAAGCTCGAGATGGAGAACAACGAGTTGAGAGTATATAACTTTATCCTTCGGAGTAAGCTAGAGTAAAAGAAGGGCAAACCCTCCACTTCCTCATCACCACCACCTCCTTCTTCATCACCAAAAGAAAATTGAGTATCGGGTATGGGCACTCCCCTTGGTTTCCACCAAGCTTGGGGGAGGTGCCCCGGTATCGTATCATCCCCACTATCTTTTGTCTTTACTTATTTTAGTTTGATCTTTTGCTTTAGCTGAATAAAATTTTAGTTCAATCCTTTCTTTTCGAGAGCATGCTTAGTGATCTATCCTTGTAATCGTGTGTGAGATATATAATAAAGTTTAGTTTGAGTTTTTGCTTTCTTTACTTTCATGTTGCAATAAAAATTAAGTAAATAAATTAAAAAGATCATATGCTAATCTTATGATAGGTGATGACACCACATAAGGAAAAGTGCAAGTAGGAAATTCAATTAGAGATTGACAAACATAGCATTGGTCAATGATGCAACTCATAAAAGTATTAATAAGGAAAGAAAAGATTCACATATAAGTACACTATCCTAGAAATATTTTGTGATTGTGAGCCCCCATCAAAATATTATATGCCAAAATTGTTGACGTTGGACAAGGAAGACACCCAAATGATTTATGTTTGTTCATATTCACATAGAAGTTATATTGTCATAGATCCTTCAACATGTGGTGCTTGCCCCTATCTTTGCTAGCCAAAAATTCCGCACTAAGAAGAGATACTACTTGTGCATCCAAAAACCCATAAACCCAAATCTTATTTTCAAGAGTCCACCATACCTACCTAGGGATTGAGCAAGATCCCTCAAGTAAGTTGTCATCGGTGCAATAAGGCAATAAAAATTGCTTCTAAAAGTGTGAGATCATTTAATGTAAGAGAAAATTGAGCGTTGTACGAACTTGTGATGGTGAAGAATAAAAGCGACAGACTGCATAATAAATGCTGCTATCACAAGGGGCAATACAATGTGACATTATTTTGCACTAAGGGGTTGAGCATACAAACAAATAAGCGCTTGGTAACCTCTGCTTCCCTCTGTGAAGGGCCTATATTTTACTTTTATGTATTTACTTTTATGCAAGAGTCAAAGTTTTTCTCTCCATTCCTTTTATTTTTATCCTTTGGCAAGCATCATGTGGTGATGAAAGATCTAGGCACATATGTCCAGTTGAATATGGGTGGCATGAGTTATTATTGTTGACATCACCCTTGAGGTGAATACGTTGGGAGGCGAAACTATAAGCCCCTATCTTTCTATGTGTCCGGTTGAAACGTTTTGCTCATGTGTATGCGGTGAGTGTTAGCAATCATAGAAGACTATATGATGGTTGATTATGTGGACTTGCCTAAAGGCTCCGACACGTGACCCTTCCTAAAAAGATGATGAATTGTAGTTGCAAAGTTGACCGAAAACATAGTTTATTGGTTTCTAATAGAGTTTATGCTTTATACTTTAATTGTGTGATGAACTGTTACTTATTCATGAGAAGTTTATGATAAAAGCTCTATGATAAAAGTCTTATGTTCAAATTTTTGTTGTTGTAATAATCTACATGATGCTTCTATGTCCTTATTTTGTTTTTATCGACACCTCTCTCTCTAAGCATGTGGACATGTTTTTCGATTCCGGTTTTCGCTCGAGGACAAGCGAGGACTAAGCTTGGGGGAGTTGATATGTCCATTTTGCATCATGTTTTCCTACTATTATTTATGATGTTTTTATGCATAATAATGCTTTTTGAAGTGATTCTAATGCCTTTTCTCTCATAATATGCAAGTACACACAAAGAGGGAGAAATCCGACAGCTGGAAATCCGGACCTGGAAAAGCTACGACATGCCACCTATTCTGCACAGCTCCAAACAAGCTGAAACTTCACGGAGTTTGTTATGGAATACTTGAAGAATATTGGAGCAAATAAGTACCAGAGGGGGCCCACAAGGTGGGCACAAACCACTTGGGCGCGCCAGGGAGCCCCGGCGCGCCCTGGTGGGTGGTGCTCACTCAGGGCCACCTCCGGTGCCCATCTTCTGGTATATAAGTCATTTTGACCTAGGAAAAAAATAAGGAGAAGACTTTCGGGACAGAGTGCCGTTGTCTCGAGGCGGAACTTGGACAGGAGCACTTTTGCCCTCTAGCGGAGCGATTCTGCCGGGGGAACTTCCCTCCCGGAAGGGGAAATCATTGTCATCATCATCACCAACAACTCTCCCATCTTGGGGACAGCAATCTCCATCAACATCCTCAACAACACCATCTCCTCTCAAACTCTAGTTCATCTCTTGTGTTCAATCTTTGTACCAGAACTATAGATTGGTGCTTGTGGGTGACTAGTAGTGTTGATTACATCCTGTAGTTGATTACTATATGGTTTATTTGGTGGAAGATTATATGTTCAGATCCAATATGCTATTTAATACCCCTATGATCTTGAGCATTATTATCATTTGTGAGTAGTTACTTTTGTTCTTGAGGTCACGGGATAAATCATGTTGCAAGTAATCATGTGAACTTGATATGTGTTTGATATTTTGATAGTACGTATGTTGTGATTCCCTTAGTGGTGTGATGTGAACATCGACTACATGAAACTTCACCTTATTAGGGCCTAATGGAATGCATTGGGGAGTAGTTATTAGATGACGGGTTGCGAGAGTGACAAAAGCTTAAACCCTAGTTTATGTGCTATTCCATAAGGGACTGATTGGATCCAAAAGTTTAATGCTACGGTTAGAATTTATTCTTAATAATTTTCTCGTAGTTGCGGATGCTTGCGAGGGGGTTAATCATAAGTAGGAGGTTTGTTCAAGTAAGAACATCACCTAAGCACCGGTCCACCCACATGTCAAATTATCAAAGTAGCGAACACGAATTGAACCAACATGATGAAAGTGACTAGATGAAATTCCCGTGTACCCTCAAGAACGCTTTGCTTACTATTAGAGACTGTTTTGGCCTGTCCTTTGCCTCAAAAGGATTGGACTATCTTGCTGCACTTTTGTTACTATTATTATTACTTTCTCGTTACAAATTATCTTGCTATCGAACTACTCTGTTACTTACAATTTCAGGACTTGTAGACATTACCTTGCTGAAAACCACCTGTCATTTCCTTCTGCTCCTCGTTGGGTTCGACACTCTTACTTATTGAAAAGAGTTACAATTGATCCCATATACTTGTGGGTCATCAAGGCTATTTTTTGGCGCCATTGCCAAGGAGGGAAGCGCCTTTGGTAAGTGGAATTTGGTAAGCAAACATTTATATAGTGTGCTGAAATTTACTGTCACTTGTTACTATGGAAAATAATCCTTTGAGGGGTTTGTTTGCGGTATATTCATCTCGACTGGAACCACAATTAGCTACCCCTCAACCTACTGCACCTACTGAAAATATTTAATATATGTGGAACAAATTTGTGGATTTTTTAAGCTTGCAGGTTCACCCGGAGATGAAGTTAAGAAGAAGGTTTTCCCTTTATCTTTGAAGGGAAAAACATTGGCATGGTATAGGCTATGCAATGAAATTGGATCTTGGAATTGGAATCGATTGAAATTGGAGTTCCATCAAAAAATTTATCCTATGCATCTAGTTCATCATGATTGGAATTATATATATTTTTTGGCCTCATGAATGAGAAAGTATCGCTCTAGCTTGGGGGAGGCTTAAGTCAATGTTATATTCATGCCCCAATTATCAGCTCTCAAGAAAAATTATTATCCCGAAATTTTATGCTTGGCTTTCTCATAACGATCGATCCATGCTCGATACTTCTTGTGTTGGTTCTTTTATAAAGAAGACTATTGAATTCCGGTGTGATCTTTTGCAAAGAATTAAACGCAACTCTAAAGATTGGGAACTCGACAAAGGTAAAGAGTCTGGTATTAAGCTTAAGTATGATTGTGTTAAGTCTTTTAAGAATACTGATGCTTTTCAAAAGTTCACCACTAAATAAGGACTTGACTCTGACATAGTAGCCTCCTTTTGTGAATCATTTGCTACTCATGTTGATCTCCCTAAAGAGAAGTGGTTTAAATATCACCCACCTATTGAAGAAGAAATTAAAGAACCGGAACTAGCTAAAGAGGAAACCATACTTTATAATGTTGATCCAGTTGTTCCTACTGCTTATATTGATAAACCACCTTTCACTGTTAGGATAAAGGAACATGCTAAAGTTTCAACTGTGGTCAACAAAAGTTATATTAGAGCACCTAAACCTGACGAACAAATTAAAGTAGAGCCTAGTGTTGCTATGGTTAAGGATCTCTTGGAAGAAAATATATGTGGGCATGTTATTTACTTGTGTAATGAAGCTACTAGAATTGCCAAACCCGATAAAATGGATAATCAACCCGTTATCGGCATGCCCGTTGTCTCAGTTAAAATAGGAGACCAATGTTATCATGGTTTATGTGACATAGGTGATAGCGTGAGTGCTATTCCCTTTACTTTATATCAAGAAATTTTGGATGACATAGTACCCGCTGAAATAGAAGAAATAGATGCTACTATTAAACTTGGTAACAGAGACACCATCACACCACTTGGGATTGTTCGAGATGTTGAAGTCTTGTGTGGGAAAATAAAATACCCTACTGATTTTCTGGTTCTTGGTTCCCCACAAGATGACTTTTGTCCCATTATTTTTGGTAGACCTTTCTTGAACACCGTTAATGCTAAAATATATTGTAAGAAACAAATTGTTGGTATTAGCTTTGGTGATGTCTCTCATGAGTTTAATTTTTCCAAGTTTAGTAGAAAACCTCATAAAAATGAATTGCCTAGTAAGGATGAAATAAATGGTCTTGCTTCACTTGCTGTGCCTCCTACTGATCCTTCAGAACAATATCTGCTAGACCATGAAAATGATTTACATATGCATGAAAGAAAAATAGATAAGATTTTCTTTGAACAACGTCCTCTGCTTAAACACAATTTGCCTATTGAAACTCTAGGAGGTCCTCCTCCACCTAAAGGTGATCCTGTGTTTGAATTAAAACAATTGCCAGACACTTTGAAATATGCTTATCTATATGAAAAGAAGATATATCCTATTATTGTTAGTGCTAACTTTTCAGAACATGAAGAAGAAAGATTATTGAAAGTTCTAAGGAAGCATCGAGCTGCTATTGGATATACTCTTGATGATTTAAAGGGCATTTATCCCACTCTAAGTCAGCACAAGATTAATATGAAACCTGATGCTAAACCCGTTGTTGATCGCCAACATCGGTTAAATCCAAAAATGAAGGAAGTGGTAAGAACGGAAATATTAAAACTTCTAGAAGCAGGTATAATCTATCCTATAACTGATAGTAGATGGGTAAGTCATGTTCATTGTGTCCCTAAGAAAGGATGTATTACTATTGTTCCTAATGATAAGAATGAACTTATTCCACAAAGAATTGTTACAGGCTATAGAATGGTTATTGATTTTAGAAAATTAAACAAAGAAAATAGCAAAGACCATTACCCTCTGCCTTTTATTGATCAAATGCTTGAAAGATTATCTAAGCACACACATTTTTGCTTCCTTGATGGATACTCTGGTTTTTCACAAATACCTGTTTCTCAACCTGATCAAGAAAAGACCACTTTAACTTGTCCCTTCGGAACTTATGCTTCTAGACGTATGCCTTTCGATTTATGCAATGCACCTGCTACCTTTCAAAGATGTATGACTACTATACTCTCTGGCTTTTGTGAGAACATTGTCGAGGTTTTCATGGATGAATTTTCTGTTTATGGGAAGTCTTTTGATGATTGTTTAAGCAATCTTGATCGAGTTTTGCAGAGATGCGAGCAAACAAATCTTGTCTTGAATTGGGAAAAGTGCCACTTTATGGTTAATGAAGGTATTTGTTTTGGGCCATAAAATTTCTGGAAGAGGTATTGAAGTGAACAAAGCTAAGGTTGATGCAATTGAGAAAATGCCATGTCCTAAAGATATCAAAGGTATTTGTAGTTTCTTAGGTCATGCTGGTTTCTATAGGAGATTTATCAAAGAGGACTCTAAAATTTCTAAGACTCTTACAAATCTTTTGCAAAAGGATGTTCCTTTTGTTTTTGATGATGATTATTTAGAAGCCTTCGAAACACTCAAGAAAGCTTTAATTTCTGCACTTGCTGTTCAACCACCTGATTGGAACTTGCCTTTTGAAATAATGTGTGATGCTAGTGATTACGCTATTGGTGCTGTTCTAGGACAAAGAGTTGATAAGAAACTGAATGTTATTCATTATGCTAGTAAAACTCTAGACAGTGCTCAACGAAATTATGCAGCTACTGAAAAATAATTCCTAGCAGTGGTGTTTGCTTGTGATAAATTTAGATCTTACATTGTTGATTCAAAAGTAATTGTTCACACCGACCATCCTTCTATTAAATATCTTATGGAAAATAAAGATGCTAAACCTAGACTTATTCGATGGGTTCTCTAGCTACAGTAATTTGATTTACATATCAGTGATAGAAAAGGAACTAAGAACCCAGTAGCCAATAACTTGTCTAGGCTTGAAAATGTGCTTGATGACCCACTACCTATTGATGATAGTTTTCCTTATGAGCAGTTAGCTGCAATAAATGTTTCAGATAACACTGCTTGGTATGTTGACTATGCTAATTATATTGTTGCTAAATATTTACCACCTAGCTTCACATACCAACAAAAGAAAAAACTCTTCTATGATTTAAGACATTACTTTTGGGATGACCCACGTCTTTATAAAGAAGGAGTAGATGGTATTATTAGACGTTGTTTACCCGAGCACGAACAAGGACAAATCCTACGGAAATGTCACTTCGAAGCTTATGGAGGGCATCATGCTGGAGACAGAACTCCTCACAAGATATTGCAGTCTGGATTTTATTGGCCTACTCTCTTCAAGGATGCCCGTAAGTTCGTCTTATCTTGTGATGAATGTCAAAGAATTGGTTATATCGGTAATTGTCAAGAAATGACTATGAACTATTCACTTGCTGTTGAGCCATTTGATGTTTGGGGATTTGATTACAAGGGAACTTTTCCTTCCTCTAATGGGTATACACATATTTTGTTTGTTGTTGATTATGTTACTAAATGGGTAGATGCTATTCCAACTAGTAGTTATGATCACAACACCTCTATTAAAATGCTTAAGGAAGTTATTTTCCCAAGGTTTGGAGTCCCTAGATATTTAATGACTGATGGTGGTTCACACTTTATTCATGGTGCTTTCCGTAAAATGCTTGCCAAGTATGATGTTAACCATAGAATTGCATCACCCTATCATCCTCAGTCTAGTGGTCAAGTTGAACTTAGCAATAGAGAAATAAAATTAATTTTGCAAAAGACTGTCAATAGGTCCTGGAAGAATTGGTCTAAGAAGTTAGATGATGCACTTTGGGCTTATAGAACAACATACAAAAATCCTATGGGTATTGTTAGGGAACGTAGCATCCAATTTCAAAAAAATTCATACGATCATGCAAGATCTATCTAGGAGATGCATAGCAATGAGAAGGGGAAAGTGTGTCCACGTACCCTTGTAGACCGAAAGCGGAAGTGTTAGTATAACGCGGTTGATGTAGTCAAATGTCTTCGTGATCCAACTGATCAAGTACCAAACGTACGGCACCTATGAGTTCAGCACATGTTCAGCTTGATGACGTCCCTCGAATTCTTGATCCAGCAAAGTGTCGAGGGAGAGTTTCGTCATCACGACGGCATGGTGATGGTGATGGTGATGGTGATGTGATCCGCGAAGGGCTTCGCCTAACCACTACGACAATATGACCGAAGGAGTAAACGGTGGAGGGGGGCACCACACACGGCTAAGAATCAATTGATGTGCCTTGGGGTGCTCCCTTGCCCTCGTATATAAAGGAGGATAGGGGAGGAGGCTGGCCCTAGGGGGCGTGCCAAGTGGGGGGAAACCCACTTGGACTCCTAGTCCAAGTCGCCCCCTTCCTTCTTTCGGAGGGGGAAAGGGGGAAGGAGAGGGAGAGGGAGAAGGAAAGGGGGGCCGTGCCCCCTCCCCTTGTCCAATTCGGACTCCCCATGGGGGGCGCCACCCCTTGTGGGCTGCCCTCTCTCTCCCCTATGGCCCATGTTGGCCCATTACTTTCCTCGGGGGGTTCCGGTAACCCCTTAGTACTCCGATAAATATCTGAAACACTCCGAAACCATTCTGGTGTCCGAATACTATCGTCCAATATATCAATCTTTACCCCTCGACCATTTCGAGACTCCTCGTCATGTCCGTGATCTCATCCGGGACTCCGAACAATCTTCGGTCACCAAAACACATAACTCATAATACAAATCGTCATCAAACGTTAAGCGTGCGGACCCTACGGGTTCAAGAATTGTGTAGACATGACCGAGACACATCTCCGGTCAATAGCCAATAGCGGAACTTGGATGCTCATATTGGTTCCTACATATTCTACGAAGATCTTTATTGGTCAAACCGCAATGACAACATACGTTATTCCCTTTATCATCGGTATTTACTTGCCTGAGATTCGATCGTCGGTGTCCTCATACCTAGTTCAATCTCATTACTGTCAAGTCTCTTTACTCTTTCTGTAATGCATTTTCCCGCAACTAACTCATTAGTCACATTGCTTGCAAGGCTTATCATGATGTGCATTACCGAGAGGGCCCAAGGATACCTCTCCGATACCCGGAGTGACAAATCCTAATCTCGATCTATGCCAACCCAACAAACACCTTCAGAGACACATCTAGAGCATCTTTATAATCACCTAGTTACGTTGTGACGTTTGATAGCACCCAAGGTGTTCCTTCGGTATTCAGGAGTTGCATAATATCATGGTCAAAGGAATATGTATAAGTCATGAAGAAAGCAATAGCAATAAAACTTAACGATCATTATGCTAAGCTAACGGATGGGTCTTGTCCATCACATCATTCTCCTAATGATGTGACCCTGTTCATCGAATGACAACACATGTCTGTGGTCAGGAAGTTTGACCATCTTTGACTAACGAGCTAGTCAAGTAGAGGCATACTAGGGACACTTTGTTTTGTCTATGTATTCACACATGCATCAAGTTTTCGGTTAATACAATTCTAGCATGAATAATAACATTTATGTAATGCCCCAAGACCGGAGCTTCAGATGCCTTCCAGGGTTTCCGAGATTCGTTGTGTGATTTGTTTTTTTGCTTCTTGCATTCATCATTGCATCATGTGGATTGCATCATGTCATCATGCAACCCGTTTTAAAACTCAACTAAATAAACTACATGGATCTTCGGTCCACTTAAACCGAGGGAATTCACATGCTGATTCTCTTTAAAACATATCCTCCAAATAGTAGGGGGCTATTTTAAATATTTCATTAATTTGGAATTCACTATAACACACTTGCAAATATTCCAATGCCTTTGTTATCTTAACTCTTGGCCTCTAATCTTGCCATGTATTCTTTCATCATATTCCGGAGCTCCACCAAAAATCCAAACATTTTTGGACGTTCCCAAACCTCACTTCCTATTCGAATCATTTGAATTTAAATGAAATGAGTTTGAATTTTACATCTTTCAATCTTCGCCTTTTCCATTTTCTCGAAACAAGCATATTTTTGTGAGTTCGGGAAAATTATCCCTATGCCCAAAATCTTTTCCTAACCCTCTCTTTCTTTTCCTCTCTTTATTTTTTTCTACTAAAGAGATATGAGGGAGAGAGTGAATCCCGGCTGGACACTTGGGCCTCAGTGCCAGGCCGGCCTGCTTCCCCACTATCCCACCTAGGCCCAACCCCCCTAAAGCCCACCTAACCCTCTAACCCTAGACCACACCTAGCACCCCTGGCCCGATCCCCTCACCCTCTTCCCTCGTACCTTTCCATCCAGCGCCGCTAGGAGCCTCGCTCCCCATCTCCCTCTCGTTCTCCCAGCGCCCCAGCGCACGCCATGGCACCTCCAGCTACGTCACACCGGCCGGCCACCGGAGCTGTTGCCGGATGCTGCCCCACCGCTCCTTTCGGTGCCATTCCCCTCTTTCTCAACTGCCAGGCGCGCTGCCATCGCCTCCCACCACATGCCATGCCAGTGTCGCCGCCTTCCCCACTCCAGAGAGGCCGCTGCCCGCTGCCGTCAAGCACAGCCGCTCCCGGCCTTCTCCTTGCTGCTCTCGGCGTAGGCTGCTGGCCCCAACCATCATGGCGCCAGCCACTAGGGCCTCCAAGCCGGTGAACCCCCTTCCTCGTCGGGCCTCCTCTGCTTTTCCTCGTGCGCGATTTGCACCGTGACGAGCCACCCGGCGCCCTACTCCGTACCCCAACCTCGTCCAGCAACCTTGCCTCCACCTCGTCGTCTGTCCTTCTCCTTGATGAGGCCGCCGCCGGCACCCCAAGCGCCCAACGCCTGTCTCTTCCATGGCCTTCCTCCCGCCCATGCTTTTCCTTCCGTCCCCTGCTTTTGTCGTGCGAGAACGCGAGGACGACGACCGGTGCCAAGTCCTGCTCGAGCACCCGCCTGCGTTGCTGCGTCGGTACACCGCATCGCTGCTCGTTGCCTGCCAAGACCGCCTCCATGGAATTTCGCCAAGTACACCATCGACAAGACCACATGGATACCCGAACGAGTACGGAACGAAACGCAAAGACCTATGAGAATGACTTCGTGGACCGACGACTTCATGGACCGACGAGTACCACGACAACCGTTGTTCGCCAAGTACACCTTCGAATGGCCAAGTTCCTCTTCAAATGTACGACTACACGGTGTTGCGCCAAGTACCATGATGGCCGGATCCCTCGGACCCATCAAGTCCGCCTACGAACCGTGAACAACTACCGTGTCCGAAGAACCGCGGGGCACACGCGCCGTGAATGACTACCCTCGCCGTGGATCTGACAAGGTCGCGAGTACGACTACTTCCCACTACGACCCATGAACGTCTACTTCCGTCGACATCCCATCGAACTCGAACCGTCCGGAGATGCACGCTTCAAAGGTATAACCCCGAGAAGATGACCCGTGGACGAATGCATGTGTTGTATGAGATGGTTTCATGTAACTGTTGCTCGCCGCGAACGATGTATCTCTTGCGTGTTACCCGTTTCTGAGCCATCGACACATGGCAACCCGGTAACCGGGAGCACCCCACCATTCATCGCCTGACACACTCCCGTCACACTTTCTTTTGCACCGATGTCGCAATGAGTTGTCGGAAACAGAACGTCGCCATGGCACCGTTTCATTATCATTGCCGTGGCACCCCTTTCATTTCTGCCACGATGACAGATGCTTCATAATATGCTCTTATCAACATTTTCACAAAACTGCATAAAACTTGCACATGTCATTGGCATCATGATAATAACATTTAAATGTTTAACATTGTTGTTGCACCAAAATTGCTAAATGCATATGGGGATTTACCGAAATTGTTGTTTGTTGTTCTGGCCTCATTTAAACTTGCCTAAACCGTTAATTTAATTATGATTCACCTCTTGCCATGCTTAACAACAATTAATTTTGGTGGGTACATAAACGGGAGAGAACTAAATAATTGACGTGGTGTTTTGTCAATATGCAACTCGTTGCATATTGAGCTCCACTTAATTTGTAGTAATGTTTGTGCATATTGCCATGCCATGCATATTTAAACCGGACATGCGTCATACTTGGTTGTGCATCATGCCATGTTTATGTGATGGTTGTTTACTATGTTGCTTGCTTCTTTCCGGGTTGCTTCTCTCGTTAGCTTCGGTTTCATTCCAGAGTTGTGAGGATTCGTTCGACTACGTCCATTTGTCTTCTTCATGGACTCGTTCTTCTTCCTTGCGGGATCTCATGCAAGATGACCATACCCTCGAAATCACGTCTATCTTTGCTTGCTAGTTGTTCGTTCTATCGCTATGTTGCGCTACCTACCACTTGCAATATCATGCCTCCCATATTGCCATGTCAAGCCTCTAACCCTCATTTCCTAGCAAACCGTTGTTTGGCTATGTTACCGCTTTTGCTCAACCCCTCTTATAGCATTGCTAGTTGCAGGTGAAGCTTAAGTTTGTTCCATGTTGGAACATGGATATTGTTGGGATATCATTATTATCTCTTATTTACCTTAATACACCTATATACTTGGTAAAGGGTGGAAGGCTTGGCCTTATACCTGGTATTTTGTTCCACTCTTGCCGCCCTAGTTTCCGTCATACCGGTGTTATGTTCCTTGATTTTGTGTTCCTTACACGGTTGGGTGTTATGGGAACCCCTTGACAGTTCGCTTTGAATAAAACTCCTCCAGTAAGGCCCAACCTTGGTTTTACCATTTGCCTCACCTAGCCTTTTTCTCTTGGGTTTCCGGAGCCCGGGGGTCATCTTTATTTTAACCCCCCGGGCCAGTGCTTCTCTAAGTGTTGGTCCAACCTGAGTGATGTCCGGCGCCCCCTGGGCAACCAGGGTCTATGCCAACCCGATGTCTTGCTCATCCAATGTGCCCTGAGAATGAGATACGTGTGACTCCTATCGGGATTTGTCGGCACATCGGGCGGCTTTGCTGGTCTTGTTTTACCATTGTCGAAATGTCTTGTAACCGGGATTCCGAGTCTGATCGGGTCTTCCTGGGAGAAGGAATATCCTTAGTTGACCGTGAGAGCTTGTGATGGGCTAAATTGGGACACCCCTGCAGGGTTTGAACTTTCGAAAGCCGTGCCTGCGGTTATGGGCAGATGGGAATTTGTTAATATCCGGTTGTAGAAAACCTGACACTTAACTTAATTAAAATGAATCAACTTTGTGTGTAGCCGTGATGGTCTCTTCTCGGCGGAGTCTGGGAAGTGAACACGGTTCTCGTGTTATGCTTGAACGTAAGTAGTTTCAGGATCACTTCTTGATCATTTCTAGTTCATGACCGTTGCATTGTTTCTCTTCTCGCTCTTATTTGCATAAGTTAGCCACCATATATGCTTAGTGCTTGCTGCAGCTCCACCTCACTACCCATTCCTACCTTTAAGCTTAAATAGTCTTGATCGCGAGGGTGTGAGATTGCTGAGTCCCCGTGACTCACAAATACTTCCAAAACAGTTGTAGGTGCCGATGATACCATTGCAGGTGACGCAACCGAGCTCAAGTGGTAGCTCGAAGAAGATCTTGTTAGTTGTGTGGTTTCGTTTCCTGTTGATCAGTAGTGGAGCCCAGTTGGGACGATCGGGGATCTAGCATTTGGGGTTGTCCTCTTTTATTTTTGTTCCGTAGTCAGACCTTGATTGTATTCTGGATGATGTATGTATAACTTGTATTTGTGTGAAGTGCCGATTGTAAGCCAACTCTTTATCCCATTCTTATTTAGTACATGAGATTGTGTGAAGATTACCCCTCTTGCGACAAACCTACTATGCGGCTATGCCTCTAAGTCGTGCCCCGACACGTGGGAGATATAGCCGCATCGTGGGTGTTACAATTTACCATGATACTAGGAAATATAAATAACTACTTTATTATTGCCTCTATGGCATATTTCCTTCGGTCTCCCACTTGCACTAGAGTCAATAATCTAGATTACATTGTAATGATTCTAACACCCATGGAGTCTTGGTGTTGGTCATGTTTTGCTCATGGAAGAGGCTTAGTAAACGGGCCTGCAACATTCAGATCTGTATGTATTTTGTAAATCTCTATGTCTCCCTTCTTGACTTGATGATGGATGGAGTTGAAGCGTCTCTTGATGTGTTAGGTTCTCTTGTGAAATCTGGATTCCTTTGCTAAGGCAATTGCTCCAGTATTGTCACAAAAGATTTTCATTGGACCCAATGCACTAGGTATGACACCTAGATCGGATATGAATTCCTTCATCCAGACTCCCTCATTTGCTCCTTCCGAAGCAGCTATATACTCCGTTCCACACGTAGATCCTGCCATGATGCTCTGCTTGGAACTACACCAACTGACAGCTCCACCATTCAATATAAATATGTATCCGGTTTCTGACTTAGAGTCATCCGGATCAGTGTCAAAGCTAGCATCGACGTAACCATTTACGACGAGCTCTTTGTCACCCCCATAATGAGAAAATATCCTTAGTCCTTTTCAGGTATTTCAGGATGTTCTTGACCGTTCTCCAGTGATCCACTCCTGGTTTACTTTGGTACCTTCCTGCTAAACTTATAGCAAGGCACACATCAGGTCCGGTACACAACATTGCATACATGATAAAACCTATGGCTGAGGCGTAGGTTATGACTTTCAGTTTCTCTATATCTTCTGCAGTGGTCGGGCATTGAGTCTGACTCAACTTCACACCTTGTGACACAGACAAGAACCCTTTCTTTCACTAATCCATTTTGGAGTTCTTCAAAACTTTATCAAGGCATGTTCTTTGTGAAAGATCAATTAAGCGTCTCGATCTATCTCTGTAGATCTTGAAGCCTAATATATAAGCAGCTGATGCGGTTTGAAGCTACGTCGGTATTTCCCCAAAGAGGAAGGGGTGATGCAGCACAATGGTGGTAGGTATTGCCCTCAGTGATGAGACCAAGGTTATCGAACCAGTAGGAGAACCAAACAACACAACATAAACAGCGCCTGCACACAAATAACAACTACTCGCACCCCGACGTGTAAAAGTGGTTGTCAATCCTTTTCGGGTAGCGGCGCCTCAAGATAGGCAAATGGACGTGAGGAAATTGTAGTAGATTGATAGATCGAACACCAAATAAAATATATAAGAATAAAACACAGCGAGGTATTTTTGTATTTTTGGTTTAGTAGATCTGAAAATAAAGATACCCGGGGGCCGAAGCTTTCACTAGTGGCTTCTCTCAAGAAAAATAGCAAATAGTGGGTAAACAAATTACTGTTGGGCAATTGATATAACTTCAAATAATCATGATGATATCCAGGAAATGATCATTATATAGGCATCATGTCCAAGATTAGTAGACCGACTCCTGCCTGCATCTACTACTATTACTCCACACATCGACCGCTATCCAGCATGCATCTAGTGTATTAAGAAACGGAGCAATGCAATAAGAACGATGACATGATGTAGACAAGATCTATCTATGTAGAGATAGACCCCATACTTTTATCCTTAGTAGCAACGATACATACGTGTCGGTTCCCCTTCTGTCAGTGGGATCAAGCACCATAAGATCGAACTCACTACAAAGCACCTCTTCCCATTGCAAGATAAATAGATCAAGTTGGCAAACAAAACCCAAATATCGGAGAAGAAATACGAGGCTATAAGAGATCAAAGAAACTCAAATAACTTTCATGGATATAAAAAGATAGATCTGAAGATAAACTCAAAGTTCATTCAATCCGAACAAACACACCGCAAAAAGAGTTACATCATATGGATCTCCAAGGGACCATTGTATTGAGAAATCAGCGAGAGAGAGGAAGCCATCTAGCTACTAACTACCGACCCGAAGGTATACAAAGAACTACTCATGCATCATCGGAGAGGCACCAGTGGAAGTGGTGAATCCCTCTGTAATGGTGTCTAGATTGGATATGGTGGTTCTGGACTCTGCGGTGGCTGGAATTGATTTTCGTCGACTCCCCTAGGGTTTTTGGAATATTGGGGAATTTATAGAGCAAAGAGGCGGTCCGGGGGCACCTGAGGTGGGCACAACCCACCAGGGCGCCTAGGCCTCCTGGCGCGCCCTGGTGGGATGTGCTCCCCTCGAAGCACCCCCAGGCGCTGCCTTGGCCCATTAGGTGTCTTCTGGTCCATAAAAATTCTTCGTGAAGTTTCGTTGCATTTGCACTCCGTTTGGTATTGATTTCCTGCGATGTAAAAACATGCAGAAAACAACAAATGGCACTTCGCACTATGTCAATAGGTTAGTACCAAAAAATGATATAAAATGATTATAAAAAATCCAAGATTGATAAAATAATAGCATGGAACAACAAAAAAATTATAGATATGTTGGAGACGTATCAGCATCCCCAAGCTTAACTCCTGCTCGTCCCGAGCAGGTAAGTGATAAAAATAGAATTTTTGATGTGAATGATGCCTAACATGTCATATCATATTCTTTTCTTTATAGTATGGACATTTGGACTTTTATGTGATTCAAAGAAATAGTCTAGTTTTGAGATGATAACTTAAATACTCAAGCATATCAACAAGCAACCATGTCTTTCAAAATATCAATGCTAAAATAAGTTATCCCTAGCCCATCATGCTCAATCATTGATCCATTCATGAAACACACTCGCATATTAGCTACACCCAATAATCAAGTATGATCATATTGCCTCCTAGTTGGTGCTTTTATAAGAGAAGATGGAGACTCAAATTCAAAAAAAATGCATAAAGTAAAAGAAAGGCCCTTCGCAGAGGGAAGTAGGAATTTGTAGAGGTGCCAGAGCTCAAAACAAAAACCTTAGAGATAAAAACATTTTGGGAGGTGTGTCCTTCCCACCAACGAAAATGACTTAGAGTTCCTATCAGTTTCCATGTCAAATATATCATAGGCGGTTCCCAAACAGAAAATAAAGTTTATTCCTTCTTCCACCATACTTTCACTTTACATGGCTAACCGTATCCATGGGTGCCTTCCATACCAACACTTTCCAAGGAATTTATTATTTGACAACATAAAGTAAATTCATTTTTCATTTCGGGACTGGGAATCCCTAATACCTTTGCCTTACTCTCGTGCAATGACAAGTGAATAAACACTCATCGTGAGAATAACACATCTAGCATGGAAAATATTAGTCACCCCTCACTGCTCCGCGAGCAGTACGAACACACAAAAGAGAAGTTTATTTTGAAAATTAGAGATAGCACATACAAATTTGCTTAGAATGGCAAAATAATACTGCATATAGGTAGATATAGTGGACTCATGTGGTAAAATTGGTTTTCAGGTTTTTGGATGCACAAGTAGAGATCATACTTAGTGCAAAATGAAGGCTAGCGAAAGATTGAGAAGCAACCAACCAAGAAGGGAATAATCTCATAAGCAAGCATTAAGCATAATTAACACCAAATAATGCACCACAAGTAGGATATAATTTTATTGCATGAGTATTGACTTTCGTGCTTGCATAGGGAATCACAACCTTAACACCAATATTCTTACTAAAGCATAATTACTCATCAACATGACTCACATATCACATCATCATATCTCAGAACTAATACAAGGAATCAAGTTTATACTGTCCAATGATCTTCATGAATTTTTTTATCATATCCTTCTTGGATATCTATCACTTTGGGACTAATTTTCTTGTGTTGCTTTTCATAAGCTCAAACAAATATAAGTGAAGATCATGAGCATAATTTTCATTTCTCTCAAAATTATTTAAGTGGAGCAAGAGAGAATTTCTTGAAAATTTTACTAACTCTCAAATAAATCTAAGTGAAGCAAGAGAGAATTTCTTCAAAAATACTAAAGCACACCATGCTAAAAAAATAAGTGAAGCACTAGAGGAAGTCCATAGCTCATAAAAAATTTAAGTGAAGCATAGAGAGCAATTCTAACAAGTCATGACATAATTTTGGCTCTCTCAAATAGGTGTGTCTAGCAAGGATTCAAGACTTAAAACACAATATAAAACAAGCAAAGACTCATATCATACAAGACGCTCCAAGCAAAACTCATAGTATGTGACGAATAAAAATATAGCTTCGAGTAAAATACCGATGGTCGTTAGAAGAAAGAGGGGATGCCACTTGGGGGCATCCCCAAGCTTAGTTGCTTGCTCTCTTTTGGATAATAGCTTGGGATGTCGGGGTACCCCCGAGCTTAGGCCCTTCTTACTCCTTATTCCTTCATCCATCGTAAGATAACCCAAAACTTGAAAACTTCAATCATACAAAACTCAACAAAACCTTCGTGAGATCTGTTAGTACAAGAAAGCAAATCACTACTATAAGTATTGTATCAAACCAATTCATATTTTGTTTTCGAATTAAATATAATGTATTCCAAATTTTCTATGGCAAAAACTCATTAAAGAAAACCATATAGCCATCAAAACAAGCACACAACGAAAAGAAAACAGAATATGTCAAAACAGAACAGTCTATAGCAATCTGACTTTTTGAAATACTTTCCAAACTCCAAAAATTCTGAAAAATTAGGAAAACATGGGAAATTTGTATATTAATCCTTTGCAAAAAGAATTGGTATTTTAGCATGCTCTGGTAATTTTTAACAATTGTTTTCGTGAGCGCAAAAGTTTCTGTTTTTTAGACCATGACCCAAGAAGATCCTAAAGGCTTTACTTGGCACAAACACTAACTAAAACACAAAATACACAATCATAACAGTAGCATAATTGTGCAAACACTCAAGAACAGAAAGCAAAAAGCAAAAATAAATTTTATTCATTGGGTTGTGTCGGGGGAAACGACACCTACGGGATCACGAGGAATCCCTTTTGCTACGGTTGGCGGGCGCATGACTGTGGAAAGAGCGGGATTGAGAGATCAACGCAGGGGGATTATCCATGTTCGGGCCGCAACTGATGCGTAATACCCTACTCCTGCTGGTTTGTGTTTAGCTGGTGTTCTTGGACTAGCTACAAGGCGTGCAGGGTCCAAAAAATCTGAATCCTCCCTCAGTACGCCGCGGGCCTCCTTTTATAGCCAAAGGGTCTGCCGCAGTAGCACACATGAGGTGGAAAGCTATATAGTAGTCGAGTCTATCTCCTGGTACCGTAGGACAAACACATTTAATGCACTGCCGACGTGCCCTTCTTGCTTTATCGGGGACGGTAAGGAAGGTCGTCCCAGCTGTCGCCGCCTCGCCTGGCTTCGACGCGCGTCCAAACTGACGAGGCGTGTAGCGCCATGCTAGCTGCTGCTGAGTTGGTGCGGTGGCAGAGTCTTCACGAAGATCTGCATGCCACCATGCAGGTGCTTGCCGAGTCGGCCTAGAGGCCGCACGTCGCCACGCAGGTGCCTGCCTAGCTGGTGGGCTAGCAGCTCCATGGGAACGATGGTGGAGTCTTGGCAGATGTGGGCCTGGCTATGGCCGTGCGGATGTATTCGACAAGATTCTTGCCGGGGCCCTGGCATGGGTCTTGCCATGGTGTCATGGTCGTCCCCGGCAAGGGTTTTGCCGGGGGTCTCGTGGGTATCCTTGGCAAGGATCTTGCCGAAGATCGTCGTCTTCTAGTTTTCATCTAGTCTTGTGTGCTTCTGGTCTCCACAAAGATCTGCATGCCACCATGGAGGTGCCTCCCGAGCCTCGGTTCCAAAGTGGTTGATGGTGTTGGAACTCTTGGGTTCAAGGGTGGCAGCTCTGCTGGTGTTGGGCAAGTTGCCCCGGCAAGGTTCTTGCCAGGGCTGTGGAGGCCGCCCCGGCAAGGGCCTTGTCAGGGAAGCTCACCTCGCCCTTCTGCTCTTCGTGTTTCTGGCTTGGCGTTGCTCTGGTTGTCTTGTGGCTTCGCTTCCTTCCTCTGCTCCGCTAGGTGTGGCCGCAGGCGTGGCTCCAATTGCCCGTGCACAAGTAAAGGGGTATAAAATAGGACCCCTCCTTTTGTGCACCGACAGGAGCCCCCGGGCCTGGGCCATACATAAGCATGACGCGTTGTTGGGCTAGGCCCAAAATAGTGCACGGGCATGCGGGGCCGAGTTGTACCGCAGTAATTCCCTCGCTAGTTGAACTTCCCCATGACCCGCGTTGAATGCGCGACGTGGGGGGTCGTGCATGACATGGGGGTCATGTGTGGGGCGGTTGCTGCCCTCATGCATCACATCATGGTAAATGGTAAAGAGGCGGCCCGTGCCTTCCCCATAAAAAAGGAAAAACTGTAGGCGCGCTGCTCATTTACCCTTTGCGCCTCTTCCGAGATTGGAACCGTCGTTCCTCTCTTCTTCCTCATGTGAAAGTTTCGAAGTTCTTGCCTCTGCTTGCTACCGCTGAACCCCCAAAACCAGCAGAGGCAAGGGAGCGGCCAAGGATGCCGGGGAGAAGGAGGCGCCGGAGAGCGAGTCGGCAGCATGACGGACGCAGCTCGCCTACTTCCCACTGACGATCGATCCAGTTCACCTCAAGAACTTATTCTTGCCCTTGTAGGGGAGGAAGACGACGGGGCACCCTACCACACGTGTCGTCCCCGCCGATTTTGCCGAGGATGGCCCAAATCGGTACCGCTTCTTCGTCGATTTCTTCTCTTGCGGGCTCTACCCCCCTTTGTCTGACTTCTTCAATGACGTCATGCACACCTACGGCTTCCATCTTTTAGATCTCACGCCGAACACAGTGGCGTGCATGGCTCTCTTCACCCACCTTTGCGAGGGCTTTGCCGAGGTGCTTCCTAGCATGACACTGTTCTGCCACTACTTCTTCCCTCGCCTCCAACCAGGGGGCGCCATCTCTGGGAGCATCGCCTAGATCCCGAGGACCCAGGAGAAAGGCATGTACCTGGAGGGTGCCCAGAAGGAGAGGTGGGAGGAGTGGTAGGGCCGATGGTGCTGGATCAAGGAGGAGGACCCGCATTAGTTTTGCCAGGTTCGTCAGAGCCCACCGACCCAACGCACAGACTGGAGCGACCTCGACGCCAATGACAAGAAGTTCTCAATCGCCACCACCAGGATACATCGCCTCACCACGGCCGGGCTCACCCTCGAGATGATTGGGGCGGACTTCATCAGTCCCGAATCGCCCCATTGCACAAGAAGGGGAGGCCGGCCTGGGACTTCAGGAATGCGGCCGACGTCATGAGGCTCCGCCCTGGCCTAAAGCATAACTTCACAGTGATGGGGCATGCCCATTTCTGTCAAAGGCTCTTTCGGCTCGACATGGGCAGCGACGGCAGGGCTGAGAAGACAGGCAGGGCCGCGAAGGCCGGCAAGGCTGTCAAGGGGCCCCTGTTTGGGTTGCCAGCGGGAGTGGTCCCGCTGAGCAACAACTCTCGCCAGTCCGCCATCATCGCCATGATGCCGGACTTCAACGCACATGGCCTTGACCCGGCCCGGGCCGAGCCGCCAGTGGAGAGGGTGTAGGAGTTCTTCGACACCTTGTTGGAGGCTTATGTCCGCGACAAGCCGCTGCTCATCTAGGACACCACCAAGGCGGAGCTAGACTACATCACCACCAGGGCGGCGGAGGCGGCGCTCTCCAGGGAGGCCGACAGCGCTGGCGGCATGGAGGATGAGGTCGACGCGGCCGCGGAGGAGAAGGAGCTCGCCTAGTGGGAGGAGTCTGCCGGGAAGGTCAGCGGCGCCGGCAATGAGGCTCCCCTCGTGGAAGACGCAGGCGACAAGTCATCTGAAGAGGAGGTCGAGGTGAACGACCCCCCGACCGCGGGGAGGCGGTGCGTCCTGCGGAGGGCTACCTCTAGCGAGCCAGTCCGACCCGGCAGGATCATGCAGCAGCATCCGGCCCAGGGGCAGCCCGTGCGCGAGACAAGGGCGATGAAGGCCGCGGGAGTGAAGAAGGCATTGAAGGCCGCGGTGGCTAAGAGGACAGCAACTGCTTCTTCCTCGTCCAAGCGGCATCGGACCCCGTCCCCTTCTCCTCCTTCTTCGGACGGCACCCTGGAGGCCGAGTTCGACCTCGGGTCCTTCAGCCCAGCAAGGAAGAGGAAGCTAGCGGAGGAGGAGGTGGAGGACGAGTAAGTATTCTGCCCCCATTATTTCCTGACCTTACGCCTATGTTATCTTCCTTTGATTTGGTGTCATATTCACAGGGACACGGAGACGCTGGCGCAGAGGGTGGCGAAGAGGTCCAAGGCCTCAACGGCCGACAAGCCCCTGACGGGTACTCCGCTTAAGCCGCTATTGGTGGAGAGCAGCCCGGACAGCAGCCCCCGACGCAACCCTCACTTTAGCCCCCAGCGTGAGTCCGCCACTCACTCCTTCACTGATGAGCCTTGGGGTGTGAATCTTTGATGCTGACCTTGCCGGGTTCACAGGAGGAGAACGTCAGCCGGAGGAGCCGCGAGGGCCACCCCCAACACACCGGCTGCCTCGACTATGCCGCCCAGAGGGGCGTCCCCGGCAAGGGCATCGACCACCGAGCCCACACATATGGAGGAGGAGGGAGCGAGCTTCGGTGCCGGTGGTTCTGCCCCGGCAACGAACGTTGGTGGGGAAGGCGCCATTTCTTCCCAGCCTGGTGTGGGTAAGTGGTTCGTTTCCCATCCCTGTTCCTTCTTCTTCTTTTTGAATCTTGGTCTTGGCTCCATCTCATTCCCCTTCTTGGTATCTAGGCCCTTCCTCGATTGCCCAGGAGGATATCAACACCGTCATCGAGGAGGTCGCTAAGGATGCCGAGGACGAGGCCAACAAGATCGCCGCCGAGGAGGCCGCCAAGACCGCCGCTGAAGAGGCCGCCAAGGGGCCCGCCGGGGAGGCTGGCAAGGGGCTTGCCGGGGAGGGGTTGGTCGACGATCAACCTTCCTCCTCGGCTGCCTCTGGCTCGAGCAAATATTTGAAGGTGAGCGATGACCTATTCGTCCACCACCCAGGAACGTCGAGCACCAGGGCGCCAACCGAGGGGGAGGCGTTCGATTATGAGGCGCTCGCCGCCGCTGGGCTTAAGGTTGTCAACGAACCGAGCGCCGGTGACGGCGGTTCCCAAGAGGAGCAGCTCCTTTGGGCCATGAGCGTCAACTTCCAGAATCTCCAGGCGCTTCACCGTGCCCGCCTGGACAAGGCAAAATCCAGGATGGCAACGATGGACAAAGCGGAGGTGGACCTCGAGGAGCGCGCCGCTGAGACGCAGGCCTGGTTCCCCCAGGCCCACGATGAAATGAAAGTTGCCTAGGACCTGTTGGCTGAGCACAAACAGGAGCTCATCCTGAAGCAGGCTGACATCGAGAAATCCCAGGAGGCGGCGAGGGAACATGCCGCCAAGGACCAGGCCGCCCGGCACCAGCATCAGGCCGAGCTAAACTCCCAGGAGGAGGACCTTGCCGCTTGTGAGAAGGTACTCGCCACCACACTCCACGGCAAGGATGAGAAGGTCGAGAAGCTCGTCGCGCAGCAGACCCAGGAGCTGGAGCAGAGGCACAAGGAGGCACTCAATGCTCAAGCCCCGGTCCACGCCGGCAAGGTGGCAGAGCTGGAGGTGGAGCGGGATGGGCTGAAGGAACAGGTCCTGAAGCTGACGGAGGAGAAGGATGCGGCCAATGACGCTCTGGCTGAGGCGCAGGCCACAGTCCTTGGCAAGGCCGAGCTGCTCTCCAAGGCCAAAGACGCCATCAATGACCTGAAGCTGAAGCTGGAGGGCCTTGAGGGCTTTCAGAAGTCAGGGCCCGAGAAGAGACCCTGACCAAGGGCCTGGAGGAGGAGAGGCAGCTACGGAGGAACGATGCCGCCGAACACAAGGAGTACGTGGGAAGCATAAACCGTTGGGTCAGCCGCCTCGCCGGTAGGATCACCATGAAGTTGGCTACCATGGGGATGCCGAATGTGAGTTACCTCCCGGAGCCAAACGTGAGTCCCAACACCAGACTAACCATGTTCTTCGAGGGCGTTCTTGGAGCCCTAGAGCAGCTCCGCTCCAATCGGGCAACTTATCTCGTGAACGAGTCCTGAAGGCTCTGCCGGGGCGCCCTGACCAAGGTACTCACCAAGGTGGCGTTCTGGAACCCCACCGTCAACTTTGCCGATGCGTTGGAGAGCTTGCTAGAGGAGGCGAACCTCGCGGTGATCAAGGAGCGTATCGAGCCCATCATCAACTGCATTGATGGAGTTGAGAGGGTGGAGGGCCAGCACCGGGACTAGGCACCCCATTTCTCGTTGCCGCTGCGAGTTCAAGACCAAGAAAATTTTTCCTTAAGTTAGAACCGTAGTGATTATTTGATGTAATATAACTCTGCAGTACTTCAATATCATGCATGCTATCTTCCCGTTAGATCTTTCTTTGTATTTTTGCACCCTACACTTGGTGAGATAAGGCTGCCAGCGCGTAAAACCCATGCCATGGCGCCTTGAAGACGGATCCTTAGCATCCTACCGAGAAGGCGCTTGCTACCGGGCAAACCACCTTGCCGCTCCTAGCATGGTCGCTTGAACTGTCGAGCGGACTCGAAACAGGACAAGAGCGCGGCTAGTAGCGGGTAGGCCACCTTGCCGTTCTCAGCGTGGCTGAGGGAGTCCTGGATTAGGGGGTCTCCGGACAGCCGGACTATATCCTTTGGCCGGACTGTTGGACTATGAAGATACAAGATTGAAGACTTCGTCCCATGTCCGGATGGGACTCTACTTGGCGTGGAAGGCAAGCTAGGCAGTACGGATATGGATATCTCCTCCTTTGTAACCGACCTTGTGTAACCCTAACCCTCTTCGGTGTCTATATAAACCGGAGGGTTTTAGTCCGTAGGACAACATACAATCATACCATAGGCTAGCTTCTAGGGTTTAGCCTCTCCGATCTCGTGGTAGATCAACTCTTGTAATACTCATATCATCAAGAATAAATCAAGCAGGACGTAGGGTTTTACCTCTATCAAGAGGGCCCGGACCTGGGTAAAACATCGTGCTCCCTGCCTCTTGTTACCATCTGCCTTAGATGCACAGTTCGGGATGCGCCGGTTTTGACACCGACATTGGTGGTTTCATTGAGAGTTCCTCTGTGTCGTGATCATCAGGCTTGATGGCTCCTTCGATCATTCGCTTGGCCATCTGGAGCAGATTGAAAGCTACGCCCCTGGCCATCAGGTCAGGTTTGGAAGCTTAAACTACATGGCCGATATCCGCGGAGACTTGATCTTCGACGGATTCGAGCCCCTGCCGAGTGCGCCGCACTATCACGATGGGCATGATTTAGCTCTGCTGCCGAACAGTGCCCTGGAGGCCGCACCCGCATCCGCTTCGACCTTTAATTCGGAGCCAACTGCGTCGACCAAGGGCGAGTGGCTAGACCCCGCCGCGGAGGCTGCAGCCTCAACGACGATCGAGCTGAACACCAACCTTATCCTTCACGAGGCCCGTGAATCCACATTGTCGGACTCTCCTCCGAACTCTGAACCATCCGCGCCCCTGCCAATCGAATCCGATTGGGCGCCGATCATGGAGTTCACTGTCGCGGATACCTTTCAGCACTCGCCCTTCGGCGACATACTGAATTCACTAAGGTCTCTCTCTCTCTTTGTCAGGAGAGTCCTGGCCGGATTATGACCGGCAGGATTGGGATGCGAACGACGAAGAAATTCGATGCCCACCCACCACCCACTTCACAGCCACTGTCAATGACTTAACCGACATGCTCGACTTCGACTCCGAAGACATTGACGGTATGGACGACGATGCAGGAGACGAACAGGAACCAGCGCCTATAGGGCACTGGACAGCCACCTCATCGTACGATATATACATGATGGACACACCCAAAGAAGGCAATGGCGACGAGACAGCGGAGGATGACCCCTCCAAGAAGCAACCCAAGCGCCGATGTCAGTGGTGCCGCTCTAAGTCCCGCCAAAGCAAAAGTGGTGATATCGGCACAGGAGACAATAACACTCCGGATAGTGCCGAAGATGGCAACAATCCCCTCCAGCACGATCTAGGACAGGAGGATGGAGAGGCCAGCCCTCCAGAGAGAGCGGCAGATGGAGAGGCGGAGGATGATAATTACATGCCCCCTCCGAAGACGAGGCAAGCCTCGACGATGACAAATTCGTCATGCCAGAGGATTCCATCGAACAAGAGCGCTTCAAGCGCCGGCTTATAGCCACGGCAAATAGCCTTAAGAAAAACAGCAGCTTCAAGTTGATCAGGATCTTCTAGCTGACAGATGGACTGAAGTCCTGGCGGCCGAGGAATATAAACTCGAACGCCCCTCCAAGAGTTACCCAAAATGCAGGTTGCTACCCCGACTGGAGGAAACAGCGTATGATGCGGTTGATCGGCCACCCCGTGGCCGCGACAGAGAGGCATTCCAGCCAAAAGCTCAGCCTGCACCCCGATGCAATTCAAATAAAAAGGAATGGGGAAATATGCCAGACCTGCGAGACGTATTGGAGGACAAAGCAAAACATGCAAGACCGATCTACGGATCACGAGGGCGCGCCACTATGCGAGATGATAAACGTCACGCCGCATACAGTAAAAGTAAATCCGGCTGGGCCGAACACAGCGGGCAAGACTCATTGGACCTGCGTCGCGATATAGCCTAGTACAGAGGCGCCGCACACCCCTTATGCTTCACAGACGAAGTAATGGATCATCAAATCCCAGAGGGTTTCAAACCCGTAAATATAGAATCATACGACGGCACTACAGATCCTGCGGTATGGATCGAGGATTTCCTCCTGCATATCCACATGGCACGCGGTGATGATCTACACGCCATTAAATACCTCCCACTCAAACTCAAAGGACCAGCTCGGCATTGGCTCAATAGCTTGTCAGCAGAGTCCATTGGCTGTTGGGAGGATCTGGAAGCCGCATTCCTCGATAACTTTTAGGGCACTTATGTGCGACCACTAGATGCCGATGACTTGAGCCACATAATTCAGTAGACAGAGGAATCGGCTAGGCAATTTTGGACACGGTTCCTAACAAAGAAAAATCAAATCGTTGACTGTCCGGATGCAGAGGGTCTAGCAGCTTTCAAGCACAACATCCGCGACGAGTGGCTAGCCCGACACCTTGGTCAGGAAAAGCCGAAATCTATGGCAGCCCTCACGACACTCATGACCCGCTTTTGTGCGGGAGAAGACAGCTGGCTGGCTCGTAGTAATAACATATCAAAGAACCATGGTACTTCAGATACCAAGGCCGGCAGTAGCAGGTCACGTTGCATCAAACATAAGCACTGCATTAACAGCGACAATACCGAGGATACGGCCGTCAATGCCGGTTTCAAAGGCTCTAAACCCGGTCAGCGGAAAAGGCCATTTAAAAGAAGCACTCCGGGCCCGTCCAGTTTGGACCGCATACTCGATCGCTCATGTCAAATACACGGCACCCCCGACAAGCCAGCCAACCACACCAATAGGGATTGTTGGGTGTTCAAGCAGGCCGGCAAGTTAATTGCCGAAAACAAAGATAAGGGGCCACATAGCGATGATGATGAGGAGCCCCGGCAGCCGAACACCGGAGGACAGAAGAGGTTCCCCCCACAAGTGCGGACGGTGAACATGATATACGCAACCCACATCCCCAAGAGGGAGCGGAAGCGTGCGCTCAGGGACGTATATGCGTTGGAGCCAGTCGCCCCAAAGTTCAACCCATGGTCCTCCTGTCCGATCACCTTTGATCGCAGGGACCACCCCACTAGTATCCGTCATGGAGGATTCGCCGCACTAGTCTTAGACGCAATTATTGACGGATTTCACCTCACTCGAATCCTTATGGATGGCGGCAGCAGCCTGAACCAGCTTTACCAGGACACGGTGCGCAAAATGGGTATAGACCCCTCAAGGATCAAACCCACAAAAACAACCTTTAAAGGCATCATACCAGGTGTAGAGGCCCATTGCACAGGCTCAGTCACACCGGAAGTGGTCTTCGGATCCCCGGATAACTTCCGAAGCGAAGAATTAATCTTCGATATAGTCCCGTTCCACAGTGGTTATCATGCACTGCTCGGGCGAACCGCATTTGCGAAATTCAATGGGGTACCGCATTATGCATACCTCAAGCTCAAGATGCCAGGACCTCAGGGGGTCATTACAGTTAATGGAAACACAGAGCGCTCTCTCCGAACGGAGGAGCACACTGCGGCCCTCGCAGTGGAAGCGCAAAGCAGCCTCTTAAGGCAATCCACTAGTTCGGCGTTTAAGGACTCGAACACCTTCAAGCGCGCCCGGAGTAATCGGCAACAGGACCGCCTGGCACGTTCCGAGCTCGCATAGCAATGCGGCCCCCACCCCGGCCCAAGCCAAACGGCGAAACACATGCCACGCGTACATAATTACGCATTAAAAATACCATGGGCACAGGTAGGGAGGGGGCACGACTACGGCACGCCCCAAGACGCGGCTTAAACCGCACTAGGGGCTTCCTGCTTTGTTATTTTTTTCTCTTTCATGACATTAATCCCTGGAAACCCTGTCTGGCAGCATGATTGCCGAACACATTATGCAGCAACCAAGGAGGCAGAAAGCTACATCACACCACGGATCTCCCAGGTGGATTACGATAACGAGTAAAATACTTGCTTTAATATTATTCCTCAGCTTGCCCTTGGAGGGGACATAGTCCTACTTTTTTGTTATTGCACTACCTATATCATTCTGCTCTAACGCACGTTTTTGAATAAACAATGCATAGCATTAAGACTATTATTGCATTCTTCCTTTTTATATATATGTGTTCATTAATGACACCTTGCAACCGTACACTTTGGTACGGCCAATACACCAGGGGCTTAAGTACCCCACAATATGGTGTGACAAGTCCGAACACTTTCACAAGTGCGGCACCCCGAACTTATTGCATTATATGCATCATCTCCGAATCATGTCTTGGGTCAATAGTTGGGTTTGCCCGGCTCCCATGTTTTGGTACCTTACGTTCCGCTATATCAGCTAAGGTAGCACTGGGAGAACTACTGCGATTGTGCCCCGGTTCTGCTGGGCTAAGCACCTCAGTAGAGAAAGCTAAAACTGACTGTCATGATAAGGCGAGAGACTGGTCGCTGTTCAAGAGGTTTTCGAGTCCTTAAAGACTTATGCCGCTTAGAGCGAGGAGTTGGCCCCGTCCGGCTTAAGGCGTGTATCGCGCCCCAGATTCGGCCTTCCGGATACCAGGGGCTTCGCCGAAATTTAAAATTATAGAATTCTATGACTAAGTGAGAGTGATAAAGCATTATTAGTCCGATTGCCTTGTTTGTCGTGCTGAGTGCCTCCCTCAAAGGACCCAAAAATGGAACAAGAGTGCTTAGGTTTATCCCGAACACCCTAGCACTCGTGGCATGGGGGCTGAAGCCGACCACTAGCCATCTCCCATATTTGATAAACAACCGAACAGAAGGTAATATTTTAAATTCAAACAAGTGTTGCATAGCGCATATGAACAAGTTTTCATAACTACAGGATTACACGAGCGAATTCACTCGAATATTATATCTTTCGTACACTTGTCCGCTATGAGACGAGCACCCTTCAGGACACCCTCATAGTACATCTCGGGGTGGCGATGCTCCTTGCCCTCTGGCGGCCCTTCCTTGATCAGCTTCACGACGTCTAGCTTGGCCCACTGCACCTTCACACGGGCGAAAGCCCGGCGTGCACCTTCGATGCAGACGGACCGCTTGACGACTTCCAGCCGTGGGCTGGCATCCACAAGCCACCTCACTAGGCTGAAGTAGCTGTTAGGAAGGGCGTCGCCAGGCCACAGCCGGACTACAAAGCCCTTCATGGCCTGTTCGGCCGCCTTGTGCAGCTCGACCAATTGCTTCAGCTGGTCGCTCAGAGGCATCGGGTGTTCGGTCCCAGTATACTGAGACCAGAACAGCTTCTCCGTTGAGCTTCCCTCCTCGGCCTGGTAAAACTGTGCGGCATCCGACACACTGCGGGGCAAATCTGCGAATGCTCCTGGAGAGCTCCGGATTCGGGTAAGTAACAGGTAATTTACTTTCACATGCTTGCTTTGCATATAGAATGCCTTACCCGCCGCTATCTTCTGCATCGCATCAATCTCCTGGAGGGCCTTTTGGGCTTCGGCCTTGGCACTCTTTGCGCTTTCGAGGGCCGCGGCAAGCTCGGACTCTTGCGTCTTCGAGTCACGCTCCAACGCCTCATGCTTCGGCACAAGAGCTTGGATCTCTTGCTGTACCTAGCCCACCCGTGCTTCCTGCCTTTCCCGCTCGGTGCGCTCCTTGGCCGCTCTGTCTTCGGCCTCGGATAGCGCTTGCTTTAGGGTCGCCACCTCGGTCGTGGCCCCTGGCAAATTTACGATGATCCTGTCATTTTGCAATCGCGTCTTCTTTTATATATACATATCTATAGACAGGGTGTTACTTACCCTTGTTCTCCTCGAGCTGCCTCTTGGCAAGGCCGAGCTCTTTCTTGGACCCCTTGAGGTCCTGCTTCAATGTGGCAACCTCCGCAGTCTGTGCAGCAGAGGCCAGCAGCGAAGCCTGCATACGCATATAGACATACTTATGTTAGACTCCTGCGATATTGTTTGATCCTCTATTCGGCTTTTCTTTTTGAACACCGAACATAGCATTAGGGGCTACTGTCTATGCGGTAATATTTTTCCTATATTTCAAAAACTTACCTCAAAGCCTGTTAGAAGGCTGGCACAGGCTTCAGTCAATCTGCTCTTGGCGGACTGAACCTTTTGGACCACCGCACTCATAATAGTACGATGCTCTTCATCGATGGAAGCGTTGCGAAGCGCTCCCAGCAGATTGTCTGGTGCCTCTAGATGGACAGAGGTCACCGGCACAGGCGTCTTGCCCCTCTTGGAAGGAGGACGCCTTCCCGAGTCCGGAACCGCTGGAGGTTCCGGCGCGGTGTTCGGCTAAGGGCCAAACTCGGAGCCCTCGGGGGCCTTGTTCCCTCTGCTCCCGGAGTCCAGAAGCTTGCCTTGAGGCGCCTCCGGGACTGTCTCCCCTCGACCCGGTGCCTCTTGAGACAACATCTTGGCGTTGTCCGTAGGGCAAGGGGAGGTGGCGGTCGGAAGTGGATCGCTATCCATATCCGACGAGTCCAGGGAACCGTCCGACGAGGATACGTCGATACGGGCTCGGGATGGTCTGCATAATCACGATTCGGTGTTAGGAGAAGCAGTGCGACAAAGGAATGCTATGAGTTACTCTGGTATCCGAATACTTACGACTTAGCCAGGGGCTTGGCCATGGGCAGCCACTCGTCTTCGCCTTCGGCGGCGGTGGTAGAACTGTCCGGAGGGAGAGTCCTTCCCTTCTTGGACCCTTCGGCCCCCCTAGTTGGGGCGGCCTTCCTTTTCTTGTCTCCCCCGACTAGGGAGGGGGAGCGTCTTCATCTTCCTCCTCGTCTTCATGGGAGGAGTGCGCCGAGGAGTCCTCGGACGATGAGTCCGATATCACCTGGCGCCGAGAACTCTTTGGGGTTCCCTTGGCCTTTTTGGTCTTCTCTGGCACCTTGTAAGGAGCCGGAGTCAGCATCTTCGTCAGGAGAGCGTCTGCTGGGCCTTCGGGCAAAGGAGTCGGACAGTCGATCTGTCCGGCCGTCTCCTGCCAGTCCTGTCAAAGGTACGGGAGCTTAGATCCCGCATAGAGTCAAACTATGAAAAACAAGTATCCTATAAGAGGTAAAACAGCTTACCGCGCTGGCTTGGCGCTTCGCGCAGAATCCGCGATCCTCGGTAGTGGGAGGGGGAACCTCGGCGCCCTTGAATAGAACCTTCCAGGCATCCTCGTGTGTTGTGTTGAAGAGCATGTTCAGAGTTCGGTGCTGGGCCGGGTCGAACTCCCACAAGTTGAAGGCCCGTTGTTGACACGGGAGAATCCGGCGGATGAGCATGACCTGGACTACATTGACGAGTTTGAGCTTCTTGCTCACCATGTTTTGGATACATGTTTGGAGTCTGGTCAGCTCTCCCGAACTACCCCAGGACAGGCCCTTCTCTTGCCAGGAGGTGAGCCGCGTGGGGATGTCAGATCGGAACTCGGGGGCCGCTGCCCATGCAGGGTCACGTGGCTTGGTGATGTAGAACCACCCCGATTGCCACCCCTTTATGGTCTCCACGAAGGAGCCCTCGTGCCATGTGACGTTGGGCATCTTGCCCACCATGGCGCCTCCAAACTTCGCCTGGCGGCCGCTCACTACCTTCAGCTTGACATTGAAGGTCTTCAGCCATAAGCCGAAGTGGGGCTTGATGCGGAGGAAGGCCTCGCACACGACGATAAACGCCGAGATTTTGAGGATGAAGTTCGGGGCAGATCATGGAAATCCAGGCCGTAGTAGAACATGAGCCCCCGGACGAATGGGTGGAGAGGGAATCCCAATCCACGGAGGAAATGGGAAAGGAATACTACCCTCTCGTGGGGCCTGGGGGTGGGGATGAGCTGCCCCTCATCTGGGAGCCGGTGCGCTGTCGTCGGGCAGGTATCCGGCTCTCCTCAGCTTCTTGATGTGTCCCTCCGTGACGGAGGAGACCATCCACCTGCCTCCCGCTCCGGACATGGTTGGAGAAGTTTGAGGTGGGAAATGCAGACTTGGGCGCTGGAGCTCGAGTGTGCGAGAGTGGATGAGCAAGGAGGAAGAAGGCGCGGGTAGAAAAAGGTTAAACATTGTCCCTTTATAAGGGCGGCCGAAACTATGCGCCCCACTAGCCTGGTAAAACTCGCTTATCCTCCAAGCGCTGTAATCGATGGTGCGGTTGGGTTACCCACGCCCGTATTGATGAGAATCTCGTAATAAGGGGGACACGATCTCTATTTTGACAAGACGTGTCAAAAATCTACCTCGCGTTATGTGCGGGGCTAGTTAAAGCAAACTGTTCGAATAATCACCGGGCCATGGCATAATGTCGTATTGCCAAAACAAGTCAGCAAATTAGATTTGTGGAAATATTATTCTCTCTACGGTGGTATGTGGAAATTATTATGCAGGGTCGGACACTATCCTTGTATTCAAATTCTTCTGTGATGTATTCGGAGGAGGAACCCGCCTTGCAATGCCGAAGACAACACTGCATGCCGGACTCATCGTTATTGAAGCCTGGTTCAGGGGCTACTAAGGGAGTCCTAGATTAGGGGGTCTCCGGACAGCCGGACTATATCCTTTGGTCGGACTGTTGGACTATGAAGATACGAGATTGAAGACTTCGTCCCGTGTCCGGATGGGACTCTACTTGGCGTGGAAGGCAAGCTAGGCAGTACGGATATGGATATCTCCTCCTTTGTAACCGACCTTGTGTAACCCTAACCCTCTTCGGTGTCTATATAAACCGGAGGGTTTTAGTCCGTAGGACAACATACAATCATACCATAGGCTAGCTTCTAGGGTTTAGCCTCTCCGATCTCATGGTAGATCAACTATTGTAATACTCATATCATCAAGAATAAATCAAGCAGGACGTAGGGTTTTACCTCCATCAAGAGGGCCCGAACCTGGGTAAAACATCGTGTCCCCTGCCTCCTGTTACCATCCACCTTAGACGCACAGTTCGGGACCCCCTACCCGAGATCCGCCGGTTTTGACACCAACAGCGGCCACATAAACTATTGAGCGGACTCGAGACAGAGACAAGGGCGTTGCCAATAGCGGAAGGGTCCCATTGTGTGCAGGTGTCCCATCCAAGGAAAGAGATCTTTCTAGGAGGATAGACTCATATAAATGAAATTAGCCAAATTTTACATGACTTAGCTTTTCGGGGTCACGCGGATGGCTGTTGAAGCTGCGGACGACACCAGAGGGCGGCCGATCGACGTCGCCTTCTCCCTTCGAGCCATCCCCATGAAAGAGTCATCGCGTCGGCTCCAAAACCAGATTTCCACGGCTTGTGCCCCTACCTAGAGCGCTAAAGATGTCGGGGGAAACGACACCGCTATGGGATCACGAGAAATCCCTTTTGCTACAGTTGGCGGGCGCGGAGCTGTGGAAAGAGCGGGATTGAGAGATCAACACAAGGGGGTTATCCAGGTTCCGGCCGCAAGTGATGCGTAATACCCTACTCCTGCTGGTTTGTGTTTATCTAGTGTTCTTGGACTAGCTACAAGGTGTGCAAGACCTCCTTTTACAGCCAAAGCGGTTGCCATAGTGGCCCACAGGAGGTGCAAAGCTATACAGTAGTCGAGTCTATCTCCTAGTACCATAGGACAAACACATTTAATGCACTGCCGACGTGCCTTTCTTGCTTTATCGGGGACCGCAAGGAAGCTCGTCCCAGCTATCGCCGCCTCGCCTGGCTTCGACGCGCGTCCGAACTAACGAGGCGTGTAGCGCCATGCTGGCTGGCTGCTGAGTTGGTGCGGTGGCAAAGTCTTCACGAATATCTGCATGCCACCACGCAGGTGCTTGCCGAGTCAGCCTAGAGGCTGCACATCGCCACGCAGGTGCCTGCCTAGCTGGTGGGATGGCAGCTGCATGGGAACGATGGTGGAGTCTTGGCAGATGTGGGCCTGGCTGCGTCCCCACGGATATCTTCGGCAAGAGTCTTGTCGGGGCCCCGACAAGGGTCTTGCCATGGTTTCGTGGTCATCCCCGGCAAGGGTCTTGCTGGGGGTCTCGTGGGTATCCTTGGCAAAAGGATCTTGCCAAGGATCGTCGTCTTGTGGTTTTCATCTAGTCTTGTGTGCTTCTGGTCTCCACAAAGATCTGCATGCCACCATGGAGGTGCCTCCCGAGCCTCGGTTCCAAAGTGGTTGATGGTGTTGGAACTCTTGGGCTCAAGGGTGGCGGCTCTGCCAGTGTTGGGCAAGTTGCCCCGGCAAGGTTCTTGCCGGGGCTGTGGAGGCCGCCCCGGCAAGGGCCTTGCCCGGGAAGCTCACCTAGCCCTTCTGCTCTTCGTGTTTCTGGCTTGGCGTTGATCTGGTTGTCTTGTGGCTTCGCTTCCTTCCTCTGCTCCGCTAGGTGTGGCCGCATGTGCGGCTCCAACTGCCCGTGCACAAGTAAAGGGGTACAAAATAGGACCCCTCCCAGCCAAGCATAGCCTAGTGGTGGCAAGGGGTTGATGACTTCCCACCCACCCAGGTTCAAGGCATGGTACTTGCAATTTGGGTTTGTTGCACCAATTATACTGTAGGGGGTTCCCTTACAGTCTTTCTGTCAAAAAAATAGGACCCCTCCTTTTGTGCACCGACAGGTTGCCTCCCAACAAGCATTATAGTTTTACGCCCTTAGCTAGGCATAAAGCAAGGATCTAAGTATTGTCATGTTTGTTTCGAGATCCATAGGATGCTCTCATGATTGATTCATATGGTGGCCTAAATCTTGTTCTAGGGAAGTGTTCCATACACTTCCTCAAAGGAAATTGGAACTTAATATTGCCTTCTTTCATATCAATCACGACATCGATAGTGTGTAAAAACGTTCTACCAAGAATAATTAGGCAAGACGGATTGCAATCAATATTAAGAACAATAAAATCTATGGGCACAAAATTCCTATTTGCAAGAATAAGAACATCATTAATTCTTCCCATAGGCTTTTTAATAGTAGAATCCGCGAAGTGCAAATTGAAAGAACACGATTCAATATCGGTTCAATATCGGTAAGACCAAGAACATCACATAAAGATTTCGGAATTGTAGAAACACTAGCACCCAAGTCACACAAAGCAAAACACACATAATTTTTAATTGACTTTGATAGTAGGTTCCCACTCATCAATGTAATTTTCTAGGAATTGAAACTTCTAATTCCAATTTTTCTTCAAAAGCTTTCATCATAGAATCAACAATATGTTTAGTAAAAGCTTTATTTTGTTCATAAGCATGGGGTGAATTTATCATGGATTGCAACAAAGAAATACAATCAATCAGAGAGAAACTATCATAATTAAAGGCTTTGTAAACCAAAAGAGTGGGTGCATCACTAGTTAAAGACTTGACCTCTTCAAACCCACTTTTATCAATTTTCTCAACAAGATTTTCACCCTCCAAATTATTGGGACGCCTGATGGTAGCTAGAACTACGTCAGTATTTCCCCGGAGAGAGAGGGATGATGTAGCACAAGGACGGTAGAGTATTTCCCTCAGTTATGAAACCAAGGTATCGAACCAATAGGAGAACCAAGCAACACAACGTAAACAACACCTGCACACAAATAACAACACCTCGCAACCCGACGTGTTAAAGGGGTTGTCAATCCCTTCCGGGTAACGGCGCCAAAAATTGGCAAGGACGTGTGGTAAATTGTAGTAGATTGAATAAATAGATAGAAAATAAAATAAAGTGCAACAAAGTATTTTTGGATTTTTGGTTTAATAGATCTGAATAAAAATGCAAAGGAAAAGTAGATTGCAAGGCAAATATATGAGAAAGAAGACCCGGGGGCCGTAGGTTTCACTAGCGGCTTCTCTCGAGAAAAATAGCAAACGGTGGGTAAACAAATTACTGTTGGGAAATTGATAGAAATTCAAATAATCATGACAATATCCAGGCAATTATCATTACATAGGCATCATGTCCAAGATTATTAGACCGACTCCTGCCTGCATCTACTACTATTGCTCCACACATCGACCGCTATCCAGCATGCATCTAGCGTATTAAGTTCATGGAAAACGGAGTAATATAATAAGAATGATGACATGATGTACACAAGATCCGTTTATCTATATGGTGGTAGATACGATACATACGTGTCGGTTCCCCTTCTGTCACTGGGATCAAGCACCGTAAGATCGAACCCACTACCGGGCACCTCTTCCCATTACAAGATAAATAGATCAAGTTGGCCAAACAAAACCCAAATATTGGAGAAGAAATACGAGGCTATAAGAGATCATGCATATAAGAGATCAAAGAAACTCAAATAACTTTCACAGATATAAAAAGATATAACTGATCATAAACTCGAAGTTCATCAGATCCCAACAAGCACACCGCAAAAAGAGTTACATCATATGGATCTCCAAGAGACCATTGTATTGAGAATTCAGCGAGAGAGAGAAAGCCATCTAGCTACTAATTACGGACCCGAAGGTCTACAAAGAACTACTCACGCATCATCAGAGAGGCACCAATGGAGGTGGTGAACCCCATCCGAGATGATGTCTAGATTGGATCTGGTGGTTCTGGACCCTACGGCGGCTAGATGAATATTTCGACGACTCCCCTAGGGTTTCTGGAATATTTGGGTATTTATAGATCAAAGAGGCGGTCCGGGGGCACCTGAGGTGGGCACAACCCACCAGGGCGCGCCTGGGCCTCCTGGCGTGCCTTGGTAGGTTGTGCCCCCCTCGGGGCACCCCCCAGGTGCAACCAGGGCCCATTGCCTTTCTTCTGGCCCATAAAAAATCTCTAAAAAGTTTCATGGCATTTGGACTCTGTTTGATATTGATTTCCCTTGATGTAAAAAACATGGAAAAAACAACTGGTAAAATGATATTAAATGACTATAAAATGATTATAAAACATCAAAGATTGATAATAAAACAACATGGAACAATCAAAAATTATAGATACATTGGAGACGTATTAGCATCCCCAAGCTTAAATCCCACTCGTCCTCAAGTAGGTAAGTGATAAAAACAGAATTCTTGATGTGGAGTGCTGTTCATTAAGTCATAACATATTATTTTCTTTATAGCATGGACATTTGGACTTTTATGTGATTCAAAGCAATAGTCTAGTTTTGACATAACAATTTAGATACTCAATCATATCAACAAGCAACCATGTCTTTCAAAATATCAATGCTAAAATAAGTTATCGCTAGCCCATCATGCTCAAACATTGATCCATTCATGAAACACACTCGGATATTAACTACACCCAATACATGAGCATGATCATATTGCCTCCTAGTTGGTGCTTTTTATAAGAGAAGATGGAGACTCAAAATAAAAATTTGCATAAAGTAAAAGATAGGCCCTTCACGGAGGGAAGTAGGGATTTGCAGAGGTGCCTGAGCTCAAAGCGAAAAATTTAAGATAAAAACATTTTGGGAGGTGTATCCATCCCACCAATGAAAATGACTTAGAGTTCCCAACACTTTCCATGCTAGATATGCCATAGGCGGTTCCCAAACACAAAATAACGTTTATTCCTTTTTCCACCATTTCTTTCACTTTCCATGGCTAACCGTATCCACGGGTGCCCTCCATACCAACACTTTCCAAGGAATTTATTATTTGACAACACAAAGTAAATATTTTTTGCATTTCGGGACTAGGCATCCCTAAGACCTTTGCCTTACTCTCATGTAATGACAAGTGAATAAACTCTCATCTTGAGAATAACACATCTAGCATGGAAAAATATTAGCCACCCGTTACCATTACGCGAGCAAAACAAACACACAAAAGAGAAGTTTATTTTGAAAATTAGAGATGGCACATGCAAATTTGCTTAGAACGGCAAAAGAATACCGCATATAGGTAGATATAGTGGACTCATGTGGCAAAACTGGTTTAAAGGATTTTGGATGCACAAGTAGAGATCATACTTTGTGCAAAATGAAGGATAGCAAAAGATTGGGAAGCGACCAACCAAGAAACGAATAATCTCATAAGCAAGCATTAAGCATAATTAACATTGAATAATGCACCACAAGTAGGATATAATTTTCATTGCATGATTATTGACTTCCGTGCATGCATAGGGAATCACAAACCTTAACACCAATATTCTTACTAAAGCACAATTACTCATCAAGATGACTCACATATCACATCATCATATCTCAAAACTTAAGAACCAAGTTTGTTTTGTCCAATGATCTTCATGACATTTTTTTCTTTATCCTTCTTGGATATCTATCACTTTGGCACTAATTTTCATGTGTTGCTCTTCATACGCTCAAACAAATATAAGTGAAGACATGAACATAACAAATTTTCTTTCTCTCAAAATAATTTAAGTGAAGCAAGAGAGAATTTCTTCAAATTTGTAATAACTATCAAACAAATCTAAGTGAAGAAAGAGAGCATTTATTCAAAAATAACAAAGCACACCATGCTCAAAAATATATAAGTGAAGCACTAGAGCAAGTCCTAGCTTATAAAAGATTTAAGTGAAGCATAGAGAGAAATTCTAACAAGTCATGACATAATTTTAGCTCTCTCAATAGGTGTGTCCAGCAAGGATTGATGACTTAAAACACAAAATAAAACAAGCAAAGACACATATCATACAAGACGCTCCAAGCAAAACACATATCATGTGACGAATAAAAATATAGTCTCGAGTAAAATACCGATAGTTGTTGGATGAAAGCGGGGATGCCACTCGGGGGCATCCCCAATCTTAGTTGGGTGCTGATTCTTGGATAATAGCTTGGGATGCTGGGGCATCCCTAAGCTTAGGCTCTTACATCCTTCCTTCATCCATCGTAAGATAACCCAAAACATGAAAACTTCAATCACACAAAACTCAACAAAAACCTTCGTGAGATCCGTTAGTATAAGAATAATAAACCACTACTATAAGTGATGTATCAAACCAATTCATATTTTGTTTTTGTATTATATATACTATATTCCAACTTTTCTATGGCAAAAACTCATCAAAGAAAATCATAGAGCCATCAAAATAAGCACAAAACACGAAGAAAACAGAATCTGTCAAAACAGAACAGTCTGTAGCAATCTAACTATTTCGAATACTTATGTAACTCCAAAAATTCTGAAAAATTAGGACGGCCTAAGAAATTTGTATAATGATAATTTTATTGCTCTCTGGTAAAAAATGATAATGATTTTTGTGAGCGCAAACTTTTTGTTTTTTACAGCAAGATCAAACATCTATTGCCCAAGAAGATCCTAAAGGATTTACTTGGCACAAACACTAACTAAAACATAAAAAGCACAATCATAACAGTAGTGTAATTTTTCTAACACTCAAGAACAGGAAGCAAAAAGAAAAAATAAATTATTCATTGGGTTGCCTCCCAACAAGCACTATAGTTTTACACCCTTAGCTAGGCATAAGGCAAGGATCTAAGTTTTGTCATCTTTGGTTTGAGATCCATAAGATGCCCTCATGATTGATTCATAAGGTGGCTTAATTATTGTTCTGGGAAAGTGTTCCATCCCTTTTCTCAAAGGAAATTGGAACTTCATATTGCCTTCTTTCATATCAATCACGACACCGATAGTGCGTAAAAACTTTCTACCAAAAATAATTGGACAAGATGGATTGGAATCAATATCAAGAACAATAAAATCTATGGGCATATAACTCGTATTTGCAAGAATAAGAACATCATTAATTCTTCCCATAGGCTTTTTAATAGTAGAATCCGCCAAGTGCAAATTCAAAGAACATGATTCAAGATAGGTAAGACCAAGCACATCACATAAAGATTTCGGGATTGTAGAAACACTGGAACCCAAGTCACACAAAGAAAAACACTCATAATTTTTAATCTTGACTTTGATAGTAGGTTCCCATTCATCATGCAATTTTCTAGGAATTGATACTTCTAATTCAAAATTTTCTTCCAAAGCTTTCATCATAGCATCAACAATATGTTTAGTAAAAGCTTTGTTTTGTTCATAAGCATGGGGTGAATTTATCATGGATTGCAACAAAGAAATACAATCAATCAAAGAGCAACTATCATAACTAAAGTCTTTGTAATCCAAAAGAGTGGGCACATCACTATTTAAAGTTTTGACCTCTCCAAACCCACTTTCATCAATTTTCTCAACAAGATTTTCACCCTCTGAAATATTGGGATGCCTTCTACCTAAAGTTGACTCTTCTCCAGTCCCTTTTTCATCATTCTTACCTTTACTAAACAAGGAATCAATAGAAGAAACACCAATCATTTTAAGATCTTCATCACTTTTGCAAGATTAATCACTAGAAAAAGCTTTTTCTAAAAATTCTCGTTTAGCTCTAAGCATATCAGTTCTTTTCTTACTTTCATCCATAGAAACACAAAGAGCTTTAATTGATTCATCTACTTTAGGCACAAAAAATTTCATCTTGATAGTTTCCACATCATGAGCAATTCTATCAAGACTTCTAGACAAATCGTCAATCTTATTCAACTTTTTTCTATGGAAGTGTTGAAAACTTTTTGTGTGTTGAAAAATTCTTTAATATTATTCTCAAGATCAGAGGTGTTCCTATTATTATAAGATTGATTTCCATAGGAATTACCATAATTGTAAGAGCAATTACTAGGAAAAGGCCTAGGATTAAAATTTCCTCTATAAGCATTGTTGTTGAAATTATTGCGAGAGATAAAAATCACATCAATGGCATCACTATTTTGCTCAATCAAAGTAGACAAAGGCATATAATTAAAATCAATAGGAGCACTTTTACTAGCAACCAATTTCATAAGAGCATCAACTTTATCACTCAAAGAAGAAATTTCTTCAACCGAATTAACCTTTTTACTAGTAGGAGCTCTTTCTGTATGCCATTAGGAATAATTTTCCATGATATTGTCAAGCAATTTGGTGGCTTCACCCAATGTAATTTCCATAAAAGTACCACCCGTGGCGGAATCTAAAAGATTATGACAAACAAAATTCAACTCCGCATAAATTTTTTGTATGATCATCCAAAGATTTAACCCATGAGTTGGGCAATTCCTTAGCATCATTTTCATCCATTCCCAAGATTGTGCAACATGCTCATGTTCAAGGTGCTTGAAATTCATGATCTGGGTTCTAAGGGAAATAAATTTTGTTGGAGGAAAATACTTAGTGAAAAAAGCATCTTTGCACTTATTCCAAGAGTTGATACTATTGCGAGCCATAGAAGAGAACCAAATTTTTGCAGAATCACGCAAAGAGAACGGAAATAATTTCTTCTTGACCACATCATTGTCCACATCCTTTTTCTTTTGCATACCGCATAATTCCACGAAGGTATTAAGATGGGATGTGGCATCCTCATTAGGAGTACCAGAAAATTGGTCTTTCATAACTAGATTTAGCAAAACATTATTAATATCACAAGTCTCCTCACTAGTGGCGGGAGGAGAAAGTGGAGTGCCAATAAAATCATTGTTGTTCGTATTTGAGAAATCACATAACTTGGTGTTCTCTTGAGTCATGAGGACCACACAACAAGATTGCACTAAAAACAGATCCGGTAAGAAAACGGCGAACGGAAAAAGAGAGGCAAATAAAACGGCAATTTTTTGTGAAGTGAGGGAGAGGAAAACGAGAGGCAAATGGCAAATAATTTAAATTGAAAGGGGACGGGCACTACAAAAAAAAAGACACATCTGTGACATTTTGGGCCAAACGACATTTTTTCTATCACACTTATGACACTTCTATGACAATAATTGTGACAAAACCCGGTATCATCATAGATGTGGTGGGGTCTTACTTCTATGACAAAAAATCCTGACAAAATGGGCTTTTCATCCTGGGCGGGCCGGAGACGCAGCTGCATGACATTCTTTGGGCCGTCCATGACGGAGAAAACCGTGGCAGAAGCGAGGTCGAGGAAAATATCAGGGTGTTCCCGGTTACGGTGGGTGGTCGGGGCCGAGTGATGCGCGTTTCTCTCGTACACACACGCGTGGGTGCGGGGCGTTGGGCTCTAACTGAACCCGAGCGAGGCATTGGGCTCTAACTGAACCTAAGCGATTGCACTGCTGTAGGATCGAAAGTATGTCTAGATGGGGGTGATTAGACTACTTGACCAAATAAAATCTATCCTTTTTCCCAATTTTAGTCTTTGGCAGATTTTAGCTATCTTAGCACAAGTCAAGCAGTCTTAAAACAATTCAAGCAAGCATGCAAAGAGTCTATGAGCAGCGGAAAATAAAGCATGCAACTTGCAAGAATGTAAAGGGAAGGGTTTGGAGAATTCAAACGCAATTGGAGACACGGATGTTTTTGTCGTGGTTCCGATAGGTGGTGCTATCGTACATCCACATTGATGGAGACTTCAACCCACGGAGGGTAATGGTTGCGCGAGTCCACGGAGGGCTCCACCCACGAAGGGTCCACGAAGAAGCAACCTTGTCTATCCCATCATGGCCATCGCCCACGAAGGACTTGCCTCACTAGCGGTAGATCTTCACGAAGTAGGTGATCTCCTTGCCCTTACAAACTCCTTGGTTCAACTCCACAATCTTTGTCGGAGGCTCCCAAGTGACACCTAACCAATCTAGGAGACACCACTCTCCAATAAGTAACAAATGGAGTGTTGATGATGAACTCCTTGCTCTTGTGCTTCAAATGAGAGTCTCCCCAACACTCAACTCTCTCTCACAGGATATGGATTTGGTGGAAAGAAGATTTGAGTGGAAAGCAACTTGGGAAGGCTAGAGGTCAAGATTCATATGGTAGGAATGGAATATCTTGGCCTCAACACATGAGTAGGTGGTTCTCTCTCAGAAAATGTGTATTGGAAGTGTAGGTATGTTCTGATGGCTCTCTGCACGAATGAAGAGTGGGTGAAGGGGTATATATAGCCTCCACACAAAAACTAACCGTTACACACAATTTACCAATCTCGGTGAGACCGAATTGAAAAACTCGGTCGGAGCGATTTAGCAAACCTAGTGACCGTTAGGATTTTCGGTGGGACTGAGATGCAACTCGGTAGGACCGATATGGTTAGGGTTAGGGAATAACGTAATCTTGGTGTGACCGATTACACAAACTTGGTGGGACCGATTTTGGTAATAAGCTAACCAGAGAGTTGGTCAGGTAAACTTGGTGGGACCGAGCGCTCATTTCGGTGGGACCGAAATGTTACAAAAGGAAAACAGAGAGTTTACATTGCAATCTCGGTGGGACCGATCGCTCATCTCGGTAGGACCGAAACGTTACGAAGGGAAACAAATAGATTACAACCCCATCTCGGTGTGACCGAGATCCCTATCGGTTAGACCAATTTGCCTAGGGTTCGTGGCAGTGACTATGACATTTGAAACTCGGTGGCGCCGGATAGAGAGAATCGGTGGGGCCGAGTTTGACTTTGGGTTTAGGTCATATGTGGATGTGGGAAGGTAGTTGAGGGTTTTGGAGCATATCACTAAGCACTATGAAGCAAAAACCTCATTAAACAACACCTCATCCCTCCTTGATAGTATTGGCTTTTCCTATAGGCTCGATGTGATCTTGGATCACTAAAATATAAAATGTAGAGTCTTGTGCTTTGAGCTTGAGCCAATCTTTTTGTCCTTAATATTTTGAGGGGTCCACTTTCCTCATCCATGCCATGCCATTCATTGAGCTTTTCCTGAAATATTAATCTTGGAATAGCATTAGCTCAATGAGCTATATGTTGTTAGGAATTACCAAAAACACCTAGGGATAGTTGCACTTTCAACTGCAGGCTACGCGTTACTAAACTCGAGCGATCGATCGATGGCTGTTAACTGAACCCGATCGAGTGATTCCTTGGCTACTGCTGCTAACTGAAGTCGGTCGATGTTGCCTCTGGATGAACAGTGAGCGTAGATGGGGGGTTTGGATGAACAGTTCCCGGTGGGGTGGATGAACAGGACCCCGTGGTATTGCCTCTGGATGAACAGTGAGTGTTGCTGGGGGGTTTGGATGAACAGTTCCCGGTGGGGGTGGATGAACAGGACCCCGTGGTGTTGCCTCTGGATGAACAGGACCCCGATCTATCGAGCCGGTTGGGGCTAGATGAACAGGACCCCGTGGTGGGCTAGATGAACAGGACCACCCCGTGGAGGGCAGGATGAAAAGTAGACGGTGGAGTGCTAGATGAACAGTAGCCCATGGAGGGGTGGTTGAACAGGAGCCCGTGGAGAGGGCTGGTAGAACAGTAGCCGGTGGAGTAGCGCGCGGTGGAGGCTGGATGAACAGGAGCCCGTGGATGAACAGTCGTAGGTGGAGGCTGGAGGAGGTCGACGGTGGATGAACAGTAGCCCATGGAGGCTGGAGGGGGTCGACGGTGGAGATGAACAGTATCCCGTGGAGTCCTGTTTTGCGGTACGCCACACCCCTCCCGATGAACAGGACCCCCGTTTCGACCATAGCGCTCCAACACAAGTCCGTTTCCTCCGTTCTGCAGTACACCACACCACTCTCGATCAACTAGACCCCTGTTATGACCGTAGGAGGTCCGTTTCCTCCGTTTTGCGGTACGCCAGACCCCTCCTGATGAAGAGGATCCCATTTCGAATGTGGCTGGTCGAACACAAGGTCGTTTCCTCCGTTCTGCGATACGCTAGGCCTCGTTTCCATCGGCTATTCCATCCAAGCCAGTTGGCTCCCACGCGCTCCGTTGCCTCCCGATGAACACGATGCATTCCGTTGCCTCCCCATGAACACGACGACGGTGCAGTTTCTCCATTCCGACCCAGCCATGTACACGAGCCCTGGCCGTACGTACGCGTGAGTAGGCGTTCGAGACCCCGGCTGTATGTTCGTACGTGGCCGTATTTACTTTCTTGCACCCTGGCCGCTGTACGTACGTGTACATACTACATGCGCGCCTCTACTACGACACGTGCGCGCCTCTACACCGACCAGTATGTACGTACACGTTCGCGACCAGAATGACAACGCTACGTACACTTCGACTAGGTGGGTCCCGACTGTCAGGCACTTCCTTGCGTGCGAAGATGTAGCTGGTGGGTCCCAGCAGTCAGGGGACTAGGTGGGTCCCGACTGTCAGGCTCATCTCGGTAGGACCAAGACGTTACGAAGGGAAACAGATAGATTACAACCCCATCTCGGTGTGACCGAGATCCCTATCGGTGAGACCGATTTGCCTAGGGTTTGTGGCAGTGGCTATGACATTTGAAACTCGGTGGCACCGGATAGAGAGAATCGGTGGGGCCGAGTTTGACTTTGGGTTTAGGTCATATGTGGATGTGGGAAGGTAGTTGAGGGTTTTGGAGCATATCACTAAGCACTATGAAGCAAGAACCTCATTAAACAACACCTCATCCCTCCTTGATAGTATTGGCTTTTCCTATAGACTCAATGTGCTCTTGGATCACTAAAATATAAAATGTAGAGTCTTGAGCTTTGAGCTTGAGCCAATCTTTTGTCCTTAATATTTTGAGGGGTCCACTTTCCTCATTCATTGAGCTTTTCCTGAAATATTAATCTTGGAATAGCATTAGCTCAATGAGCTATATGTTGTTAGGAATTACCAAAACCACCTAGGGATAGTTGCACTTTCAATCTCCTCCTTTTTGGTAATTGATGACAACATATAGATCAAAGCTTCGACAAATGATAATAAGAGTGAAAAGCATTGTCGCTTTGAGAAGTATGTGAAAAGCAAGAGCTCCCCCTAAATTTGTGCATAGTTTATGATTTGCTTTGGACTGCAAATGCACAAAGAGTTGGGCTTATGGGTTACTCTTCCATGTCACATACATCTTGGTGGAGCGCTCAAAATGATTATAATTGAATACATGCACTCATCACCAAGCAAAGTGAATGTCATATAGGGATAAAATGATAATGTCATCCAACAAGCATTAAGGTAGCATATGATCAAACACACGATCATGCAAGTATCACATAGACAAAAAGTATCTCAAACAAGCAAGGCGAATAAAGTTCAACCACCAAAGCAAGAGAGAATGAAAAGCAACGCTCTCTCTCGAAGCCTATGATCTATACATTTTTCTCCCCCTTTGGCAACAAGTTACCAAAAAGGTCCTAGAAAATGCATAGCACTAAATCGTCTTTCTGGCTTGGTCTTCTGGTGGTGGTGTCCGGATAACTCCAAGAACGAAGGCTTCAGTCGAAGTAGATGGAGCTGATGGAGTAGGTGCTGGAGCTGGTGGCACTGAAGCTGTAGCTGGTGCAGATGAAGTGGCTCTGGTGTCTGGAACAGGCACTACAGCAGACCTCTGAGCTCTAGGCACTCTGGCAAATGCATCAGTGGTTGTCTTGCCCTTCCTCTCCTGCATATGATCCTGAAGTTGCTCCACAACAGACTGGATCTCAGTTACCTTCACATCCAAGTCAGAAATTTTGCTCCACGATCCTTTCCAGGCTCTCCTGGTTTTGAGTCAGGGTGGCCAGCCCCTTCTAAATCCTCAGAGTGGAGGCAATCAAGTAGCCAAGATGATCTTGCTTGCTCTTCAGAAGATACTGAGATGCTTCTTCAGTAGTTGGCATCCTTGCAGCCTTTTTAGCCTTTGCCTTCTCCTTCTTGGCTTGTGCGTGCACAAAAGATGGTTCATTTTCATCCATCACCAAAGTGTTGTCCTCAAATTCTGGGTAGATAGGCATGTGCTCCTTATCCAGGAGATATGTACCAGTGCCCATCTTGGAGTTGATCATCTCCTGGATCTATGGGGCATACCCACAACTCCTCTTCTGATCTGCAGCTGTCCTCTTGATAGTTTCAACTATAAGGCTCATGACTTTGAACTTCTGTGGGACATCAAAGATGTGAAGCAAGTTAATTGCATGGCCTCTGATCATCTTGTGATCACCTGACTTGGGCAGAAGAGTGTGCCTGAGGATCCAATTTATAGTTGGCAAGCCTGACAGGAGGTAATGTACCAGTGCCCATCTGGGATCTCCTTGTACATGTGTGCCATGGAGTTGTGATCCTTCTTCTTGTTGGCATAGACATCCAAGTCATCTTCACTCTCTTTTGGAGCATTGACCAACTTCGCCCATTCAGCAACCGTGGACTGGTACCTAGTACCTTTAGACATCCAGACAATCCTTCCATCTGGGTACAAGTGAGCTGTGGAGTAGAACTGCATGATAAGCTCATCATTCCATTTTGTGAGCTTGTGAGCCACAAACTCATCGACTCCACACGCCTTGAAACTGTCATACACACCTGGATAATGTTCATCATTCTCCCTGATGTACTCCCAGTCGACCCATCTCATGTCACACACTATGGGCTTTTTTTCAAGCAAGACTGTCTCATAGAAGTCCTGTTGTTCCTTTGTATGGAACTTGTAGTCCACAGCCGTCCTTCTCCTGGTGGCATATGGATCGGACTCTCTCCATAGCCTCAGACCTGAGTCCTTCGTGATCTTCATGTTCTCAGCTACTGGATGAGCATCATTGTGATATGGAATTTTTTGGCTTCAACTTCCTCAAGACATGTGACTCATCATCTTCTTCTTCCATTTCAGCTTCAGGCACTAGGGCCTTGTTCTTCTCCTCAGCAGGGATGTTCCTGGTGCTCTTCTTTGGTTTTGGCTTTGGAGCTGGAGCTGCAGCCTTTGGAGCAGTCTTAGGCTTAGATGGAATAGCCCCTGCCTTGATGCCATCACCCATAAGCTTCTGAGCTTTGGGTGCTGGTGCAACATCTTCTTCCTCTTCCTCTTCAGAATCTCTCATGATTGAGGATCTCCCAAGCACTCTGGCAGTGGTCTTCTTGACCCTCTCTTTCCTCTTCTTCTCTGCCACAACCTGCTCTTTGGGTGCAGATCCCAAAGTCTCTTGAGTAGATGCTCTGGCCTTAGACATTGAAATTCTCTTGGCAGGAACCTTTTGCTTCACGCCTGGCTTGGTGGCAGATACTGTGCCATATTCCTTCTTCAAGACTTTTCTCTTTGAGGTGGTTTCTTCTTCCTCAGCCACATAGTCCTCATCCTCATCCTCTGAAGTTCTTTTCTTGCTGCCCTGGTGGCAGCCTTTGGCAGATTGCTTGGTGTGCTCCTGCTGCCATCATCTGAGCTGCTAGAGGGACTAGTGCCCTCACTCAAGTGAACCTGCTCCTCTGACTTGTTCTGGCTGTCACTCTGATCAGACATATTGCAAACACTGACAGCTGACCCTGTGAATAGATATATATGAGATAGAGTGGATGGGCATCACAAAATGCAGAGGTTTTTTGCAAAAGAATGAGTCAAAGATTTAGTTTTAGTTTTCCACAGAAAGCATTTCGGATCAACCGATTTGTAAACTTGGTGATACCGAAGCAGCTGTTGGAACCTAAACTAGTGAACTCGGTCAGACCGAGTCACAGTTCGGTGGCACCGAGACTGCTAGGGTTTCAGAAAGTCCTGAACTCGGTCACACCGATTTGCAATTCTTGGTCAGACCGAGAATCACATGTGTAATGGCCTCAGCCGAATCGGTGGTACCGAGTTCCACAACTCGGTGGGTCCGAGATGGTTTCGGCGGAAACCTAATCCTAAATTCTCAAATCATCTCTAATCTACGGAGTGTTTTGATTGGATAGAATGATCTCAATCATGGCAAGATAAATGGCGAACACAATGTGCTAGGAATTAGATAGGGATAACACAGTGATTGAGTTCATACCCTAGTTCGGCGATGAACTCGCTATAGCGGCAACGACGGGGTTGATTCCCGTTGACGGCGGTGGAGACCAGCGGCAGGAGGCGGCTGGCGACGAGGAGGATGATCCGGAGACCCCGGAGGTAGAGCGGGCTAAGGGCGGGTCGAGGAGGTTCGGAAAGTTTTCCAAAATTTGACCCGTGGATATATATAGCCTGACCCTGTCGGTGTGACTGAGTGGAACAACTCGGTGGCACCGAGATTCATTACTGCAAGCAGTTACTGAAACTCGATGTGACCGAAAAGTTCGAATCGGTTGCACCGAGGTTGAAAACCTAGATCGACTTAGTGATCTCGGTATGACCGAAATGGGTGAATCGGTCAGACCGAAATGCACAAAGAAGTTTTGGAAGTTTAAGTCTATGACGAATCGGGGACTCCGAGTGCTCCTCACACAGAGTGGTTCGAATCTGACTTGATCAAATTTTGTGATGCTGCATGAATAGTGTTTGAGACGAGAAAAGCATAGATAGCTAGAGTAGGTTCGTAGGCATTCTTGTCCATCCACTTGGCCAAAAGAAAAGGAAACCAATCAATCAAAACAACAAGTGGATGTCCTCGAATGAGTAAATTATGCAACCAACATGCTCACATAATAAAATGACAAATGAAATATGTGGCGAAGCATGCACAAACAATTCTAGCATCTATCAAGCAATTGGCGATGACTAGGTCATCTATATATGAGTATATTGACTTAGGAGTCAAATGAGAACATTTGATCATAGGTCATACTCATCGTTTAAGCACAAGTGGGGTTACCACTTTTACATAAAGCGTTGTTGTGTTCACACCATTAGAGTTGCTTTAACTCAATTGTTAGAGTAAAGCTCCCCCTAGATGTGAGATCCCCCCTAAGAGGGATGAACTAACCTTGGGTTTTGTCGATGATGACTTCATGTAGGTGTTGAAGATGTGGATGCTCTAAGTTGATGTAGATCATTTGGAGCAATCCTTTGGAGTGAGTTGCACTTTCAATACCTACACGGGTTAGTCCCACAAGGAACAAACAAGGATATCCATAGACACAGAGTGATGCACACACAAGATGATGTCTATGAAAGCTTTAGGTTACCTTATCCCTTGTCTTACCAACAAGAGGGTTTGTGACTCCTTGAACTAGTGCAAGATGTGGAAGTTGATTGCACTTGTTCTTGCCAAAATGATAAGAGTGAAGTACGTTGGCGGAGTCACCCTCAAGAACTCTCTAGTTCTTCTTCTTCGGGATCCACACCATCTTGATGGGAATCCTCGGAGTTGCAGTTGTACTTGATGAAGTGGAACTTGATGTAGTCTTGGGAACCCACTTGACCAAGGCCTTAGGAGCTTATTCAAATGCATCAATTTCCTCTTGAAGCTTGTCCTTGCCTTTTTGCTTGTGGTCTTGTGGTGGAAGATCATCTTGAGCTTGTGTCCCTTTGGAAGAAGTAGGATCATACTTCTCTTGTTGAGGAACAAACTTCGTCTTGGGGTATTGATCTTCTTCCCACTCAAATCCATTGGCATTAAACTTTTGTTCAAAACCAATACATTGATTCTTCCGGTGCCTTCCTTGCTTGCGTACAATTTCCTCGAATTGCTTACTCCCGGCAAGGCTCTTGCAAACACCTTTCTCTATAATTCCCTTCAATAAGCTATTTTCTTGCTCAAGTGTAACTTGGCTAAGAGAATCATTAGTGGAATCAAGAGAACTACTAGAAGTAACAACATTGGATTTAGCATGATCATTGTTACTACTAGAAGAAGAATCTTTCTTGTTCTTGTTACTAGACTTGACTTGAGGCATGTAGGTGGATAAGAGTAAACGCTTGGCAATGTAAGAAGAACTTTTCTTGCGAAGATCATCATTGATTGCCTTTAAGAACTCATGCTCTTGCTCAAGGTTGAGCTTTTCAAAACGTAATTTCTCATGAGTCCTTAAAAGTTCTCGATGATCTCCTAAGATAGTTTCATGAGCTAACTTAAGAGTGTTTAGTTCTTTAGTTAGAGACTCAATCTTCTCCTTATCATTGTCATTCGTTTCACCATAGTATTCATCACTATAGTTGTCAACAAGTAACTCATCATCACCTAACAAGTCATGTTCATCACTATTGGAATCAGCATACTCGGGGTGCGATGCCTTTGGACCTTTGGCCATGAAGGATCTTCCAATTCCTTCATTTGGTGAATCGAATATGCCGTAGGAGTTCGTTGACACAAGTGCTAGTCCGGCAACACCTTCATCTCGAGTATATTCAGAGTCGGAGTGATAGCTTCTCTCGGAGTCATTGTCGGAGTCGGAGCCGGATACCCATTCACCAACATGAGCTTGATGTCTTCGTTTTGTGTAGCTCCTTGATGACTTGTCCTTCCTCTCTGAATCCTTGCTTCTCCGAGAGGGTCTTCGTTCATATCGATCATCCCTACTCCTTCTCTCCCTTGATGGTGATTCTTCTCTTCTACTTCTTCTTTTGGGAGAATCTTCTCTTCTCTTGTGGGGAGCCGTACACTCATTGGAGTAGTGTCCGGGTCTTCCACAATTGTAGCAGTTTCGCTCTCGACTAGAAGATCTTTTGTCATTGTAGGACCTTGACTTGGAACTTCTCTCTTTGCTTCTATTCTTGTAGAATTTGTTGAAGTTCTTCACCATTAAGCTCAATTCTTCATTAAAGGTTTGTTTCTCTCCTGATGATGTGGGGGCTTCACATGAGGCTTTGTAAGCACCACTTGACTTGTTATGGAGCTCCTCCTTATCCTTGAGTGACATCTCATGAGCAACAATTATTCCAATGACTTCCGTTGGCTTGAGATCTTTGTAATTTGGCATCATTTGGATCAATGTGCATATGGTATCGTATTTTCCATCCAAGGATCTTAGGATCTTCTTGATGATGAATTTGTCGTTCATCTCTTCACTTCCTAAGCCGGCAATCTCATTTGTGATAAGAGCAAGCCTATAGTACATTTCGGCGACACCTTCACCATCCTTCATTTTGAACTTGTCAAGTTGACTTTGAAGCACATCCAACTTGGATTCCTTGACAGAGTCAGTACCTTCATGCATGTCAATCAAAGTATCCCAAATTTCCTTTGCATTCTGAAGACGGCTGATTTTGTTGAATTCTTCGGGGCACAATCTGTTGAAGAGGATATCACAAGCTTGAGCATTGTATTGTAGCATCTTCAACTCGTTCGCGGTAGCTTCACGATTCGGTTCTCTCTCATCAAAGAATTCACCTTGCAATCCAACACACACAATAGCCCAAACGGCGGGGTTATGTCAAAGAATATGCATTTTCATCTTATGCTTCCAACTAGCAAAATTAGTACCATCAAAGTAAGGACCTCTACGGTGATAATTTCCCTCGCTAGACGCCATACTCTCCTAGGTTTTGAAACCAAGCCTATGACCACCAAAAGCTATGGAAATCAAAGCAAATGGAGACCAAAGCTCTGATACCACTTGTAGGATTGAAAGTATGTCTAGAGGGGGGGTGATTAGACTACTTGACCAAATAAAATCTATCCTTTTCCCAATTTTAGTATTTGGCAGATTTTAGCTATCTTAGCACAAGTCAAGCAATCTTAACACAATTCAAGCAAGCATGCAAAGAGTCTATGAGCAGCGGAAAATAAAGCATGCAACTTGCAAGAATGTAAAGGGAAGGGTTTGGAGAATTCAAACGCAATTGGAGACATGGATGTTTTTGTCATGGTTCCGATAGGTGGTGCTATCGTACATCCACGTTGATGGAGACTTCAACCCACGAAGGGTAATGGTTGCGCGAGTCCACGGAGGGCTCCACCCACGAAGGGTCCACGAAGAAGCAACCTTGTCTATCCCATCATGGCCATCGCCCACGAAGGACTTGCCTCACTAGCGGTAGATCTTCACGAAGTAGGTGATCTCCTTGCCCTTACAAACACCTTGGTTCAACTCCACAATCTTTGTCGGAGGCTCCCAAGTGACACCTAACCAATCTAGGAGACACCACTCTCCAATAAATAACAAATGGTGTGTTGATGATGAACTCCTTGCTCTTGTGCTTCAAATGATAGTCTCCCCAACACTCAACTCTCTCTCATGGGATATGGATTTGGTGGAAAGAAGATTTGAGTGGAAAGCAACTTGGGAAGGCTAGAGATCAAGATTCATATGGTAGGAATGGAATATCTTGGCCTCAACACATGAGTAGGTGGTTCTCTCTCAGAAAATGTGTATTGGAAGTGTAGGTATGTTCTGATGGCTCTCTCCACGAATGAAGAGTGGGTGAAGGGGTATATATAGCCTCCACACAAAAACTAACCGTTACACACAATTTACCAATCTCGGTGAGACTGAATTGAAAAACTCAGTCGGACCGATTTAGCAAACCTAGTGACCGTTAGGATTTTCGGTGGGACTGAGATGCAACTCGGTAGGACCGATATGGTTAGGGTTAGGGAATAATGTAATCTTGGTGTGACCGATTACACAAACTTGGTGGGACCGATTTTGGTAATAAGCTAACCAGAGAGTTGGTCAGGTAAACTTGGTGGGACCGAGCGCTCATTTCGGTGGGACCGAAATGTTACAAAAGGAAAACAGAGAGTTTACATGGCAATCTCGGTGGGACCGATCGCTCATCTCGGTAGGACCGAAACGTTACGAAGGGAAACAAATAGATTACAACCCCATCTCGGTGTGACCGAGATCCCTATCGGTTAGACCAATTTGCCTAGGGTTCATGGCAGTGACTATGACATTTGAAACTCGGTGGCGCCGGATAGAGAGAATCGGTGGGGCCGAGTTTGACTTTTGGTTTAGGTCATATGTGGATGTGGGAAGGTAGTTGAGGGTTTTGGAGCATATCACTAAGCACTATGAAGCAACAACCTCATTAAACAACACCTCATCCCTCCTTGATAGTATTGGCTTTTCCTATAGGCTCGATGTGATCTTGGATCACTAAAATATAAAATGTAGAGTCTTGAGCTTTGAGCTTGAGCCAATCTTTTTGTCCTTAATATTTTGAGGGGTCCACTTTCCTCATCCATGCCATGCCATTCATTGAGCTTTTCCTGAAATATTAATCTTGGAATAGCATTAGCTCAATGAGCTATATGTTGTTAGGAATTACCAAAAACACCTAGGGATAGTTGCACTTTCAACTGCAGGCTACGCGTTACTAAACTCGAGCGATCAATCGATGGCTGTTAACTGAACCCGATCAAGTGATTCCTTCGCTACTGCTGCTAACTGAAGTCGGTCGATGTTGCCTCTGGATGAACAGTGAGCGTTGCTGGGGGGTTTGGATGAACAGTTCCCGGTGGGGGTGGATGAACAGGACCCCGTGGTATTGCCTCTGGATGAACAGTGAGTGTTGCTGGGGGGTTTGGATGAACAGTTCCCGGTGGGGGTGGATGAACAGGACCCCGTGGTGTTGCCTCTGGATGAACAGGACCCCGATCTATCGAGCCGGTTGGGGCTAGATGAACAGGACCCCGTGGTGGGCTAGATGAACAGGAACACCCCGTGGAGGGCAGGATGAAAAGTAGACGGTGGAGTGCTAGATGAACAGTATCCCATGGAGGGGTGGTTGAACAGGAGCCCGTGGAGAGGGCTGGTAGAACAGTAGCCGGTGGAGTAGCGCGCGGTGGAGGCTGGATGAACAGGAGCCCGTGGATGAACAGTCGTAGGTGGAGGCTGGAGGAGGTCGACGGTGGATGAACAGTAGCCCATGGAGGCTGGAGGGGGTCGATGGTGGAGATGAACAGTATCCCGTGGAGTCCTGTTTTGCGGTACGCCACACCCCTCCCGATGAACAGGACCCCCGTTTCGACCATAGCGCTCCAACACAAGTCCGTTTCCTCCGTTCTGCGGTACGCCACACCCCTCCCGATGAACAGGACCCCCGTTTCGACCATAGCGCTCCAACACAAGTCCGTTTCCTCCGTTCTGCGGTACGCCACACCACTCTCGATCAACAAGACCCCTGTTATGACCGTAGGAGGTCCGTTTCCTCCGTTTTGCGGTACGCCAGACCCCTCCTGATGAATAGGATCCCATTTCGAACGTGGCTGGTCGAACACAAGGTCGTTTCCTCCGTTCTGCGATACGCTAGGCCTCGTTTCCATCGGCTATTCCATCCAAGCCAGTTGGCTCCCACGCGTTTCATTGCCTCCCGATGAACACGACGCATTCCGTTGCCTCCCCATGAACACGACGACGGTGCAGTTTCTCCATTCTGACCCAGCCATGTACACGAGCCCTAGCCGTACGTACGCGCGAGTAGGCGTTCGAGACCCCGCCTGTATGTTCGTACGTGGCCGTATTTACTTTCTTGCACCCTGGCCGCTGTACGTACGTGTACATGCTACGTGCGCGCCTCTACTACGACACGTGCGCGCCTCTACACCGACCAGTATGTACGTACACGTTCGCGACCAGAATGACAACGCTACGTACACTTCGACTAGGTGGGTCCCGACTGTTAGGCACTTCCTTGCGTGCGAAGATGTAGCTGGTGGGTCCCAGCAGTCAGGGGGCGAATCATTTTTTTGCCCAGACGCACTTCCTTGCGTGTGAAGATGTAGCTGGTGGGTCCCAGCAGTCAGGGGAAACATTTTTTTTCGCAAAATACGGTAGCCCGTCCGGTGGGTCCCCGCTGTCAGGTGGAGAAATAATTATTTACGCGTAATAAGGATGCACTTCCTTGTTGCGGCCGTGGACCCAACTGTCAGCCTCTCCACGTACAGTACACTTCCGATGGAAGTTGTTCCTTGACCACGTTGACCACGCCGCGCCGAGAGCACCAGGGCGGTGGACGACGACGAGGCCTAGGAAGGGGATGACGTGGAGCCGAGGAAGACACGGCAGTGGAAGCCCGCGCTGAGAGGAGTACGAGGGTTCACTGGCTCGGCTGCGGTGTGAGGATGCCGTCGCCGCAGGGCCTGGCCAGCGGTGGGAATAGTAGGGGGCGGTGAGGCCTCTGCGGTAGCACAGCCGGCCACAGGAGGCAGGAGCATGCGGCACAACCGGCGCTGCTTTGGACGGCTGGAGCAAGAAGAACAGAGGTTGAAGAAGCACTACGGCCGTTGGATGGACATCGTATGATCACTGGAGCTAGAATCATTCATATTGACTAAGTTGACAAAGCACTCCGTCCCCGTCAACTTAGTAGGCCCACAAGTCAGCCACCCACCAAGGTGGGTCCCAACTAGCAGGGGGAGTATTCATTTTTTGTGCGTAATAAGGCAGCACTTCCGGTGGGCCCGAGCTGACAGCGGGGGGACGTTTTTTTCACGAAATACGGTGGCCCGTACAGTGGGTCCCAGCAGTCAGGGGGGAAACATTTTTTCGCCAAATACGGTGGCATGTCCGATGGGTCCCTGCTGTCAGGTGGAGGAATAATTATTTTCCGCGTAATAAGGAGCCACTTCCTTGCGGCTGCCGTGGACCTAGCTGGCAGCCTCTCCACGTACAGTACTCTTCCGATGGAAGCCATTCCTTGACCACGTTGACCATGCCGCGCCGAGAGCACCAGGGCAGTGGACGACGGCGAGGACTAGGAAGGGGACGACACGGAGCCAGGGAAGACGCGGCAGTGGATGCCCATGCGTAGAGGAGTATGAGGGTTCACTGGTTCGCTGTAGTGTGAGGCTACCGTCGCCGCAAAATAACAGGGGGTGTGGGTGAGTAGAGGGATGGCCTGGCCAGTGGTGGGAGTAGTAGGGGGCGATGAGGCCTCCGCCGCGTCGCAGCCGGCCACGGGAGGCAGGAGCACGAGGCACGACCAGCGCTGGTTTGGGCGGCTGGAGCAAGAAGACCAGAGGTTGAAGAAGCACTACGGCCGTTGGATGGACATCGTACGGTCACTGGAGCTAGAATCATGCATATTGACTAAGTTGACAAAGCCCTCCGTCCCCGTCAACTTAGTAGGCCCACAAGTCAGCCTCCGACTATACTGGGTCCCAGCTAGTAGGGGAGTATTCATTTTTTTCTGTGTAATAAGGACGCACTTCCTTGCGTGCGACGATATAGCTGGTGGGTCCGAGCTGTCAGCGACGGCAACGTTTTTTCGTGAAATACAGAGGCCCTTTCGGTGGGTCCCAGATGTCAAGTGGAGGAATCATTATTTTGCATGTAATAAGGAGACATTTCCTTGCGTGAAGCCGTGGACCCAGCTGTCAGCCTTTCCACGTATAGTCCACTTCAGATGCATGTCGGTCGTTGACCATGTTGACGAGGCCACGCCGAGAGCACCAGGGTGGTGGACGACGGTGAGGCCTAGGAAGGGAATGACACGGAGGCAGGGAAGACTCGGCAGTTGTTTCCCACGCAGAGGGGAGTACGACTGTACGAGGGTTTACTGGTTCGTTTGCCGTCGCCGGAGAATAACAACAGGTGTGGGTGAGTAGAGGGATGGCTAGGCCAGTGATGGGAGTACAGTGGGGCGGTGAGGCATGCACGGCAGCACAACCGGCTGCAGGGAGGAGGGAGCAGGCAGTCCCGCCGGCACTTGTTAGAGCGGCTGGAGCAGGAAGAGCAGAGATTGAAGAAGCAAGGCGGCCGTTGGATGGACATCCAACAGTCACTGCTTGTGCGTCAACCTTTTTTTGGAAAGCCTCAAATCTGTGGAAAACAGCATACATCACGTCTGCCATTATTTCTAATAATTTACAGCCCATTTGCTAATTATCAAGGTTTTTTTTGGAGCCCATATTCTTTTTGTTAGCATTACAGCCCATATTGTGGCCACGGTTAAAAAATTATACGAAATTTTGCATATTTTTGTGCGGTCCGAACTGTTTTTAATCCTGAAATTTCGAGTCACATTCAAATTGATTTTAAAAATAAATGTATATCAATATAAAATCCAACAAATTGTCCACGCATAAAAATTAATGCAATTTAAAAATCTCTAAATGAAAAAAAAGAAATTTGAAACTAATTACCGGTTTATGTGTTTTAAAAATGTACAGCCCATTTCTCATTACTGATAGGCCATTTTCTCGTCCAGTCGAATGAAGCTCTCCTCATCTTGAAATATTTGCAGCCCAACAGGCCTGACAAAGCGACATACTTGGTAAATCACAAAAAAACTAGGCTAGACATTTTCAAAAAGAAAAAAAACTACTGGGCTGGTCTGTGGTAAACATAAAAGAGAAGGCTGTCTAGACAGGCTAGAGTGCCCCGCACAGCCCAGTTGACACCCTGCTTCCATCTCAAAAACAAATTAGATAAATGCCACTCCAATTATGGCGATTCATAAAAATGCCACTACAATTTCCAAACTTTGAAAAATGCCACTGCAATTTTTGCAAACTTTGGAAACTGCCACTGCAATTTGCAAACTTTGAAAAATGCCACTCCAGACTTCGAAAAATGTCATTGGAAATGGCATGAAATGGCATTTTTCAAAGTTTGGAAATTGCAATGGCATTTCTTAGAAACACCAGATTTGGAGTAGCATTTATCAAATTAACCCAAACAAAAATAACTGGGTGAGCTGCTGGGTCCCTGGTGTCAGCCGCTCATTGTGCAATTCTCTCGTTTATTGACTATGTTGACAATGGCATGGGACCCAGATGCCAGAAATCCATTATGACGAGCCATTTTTTATTGGCTTGAAATAAGGAGGCACTTGCTTGCATACTGCCATGACCTTGGTGGGTCCCTGCTGTCATCCTCTCCACGTACAATCATCTCTTGATTGTGTACGTGTCAACTTGGTAGGCCCACAAGTCAGCCTCTAAACCCGTGGAGGACAAATACAACCCATTTAAAAAAATAACAGCCCATTCCATACGTTCAAATGGAAAGTTCAACATTCAGAGAAAAGTAACAGGTCTGATCCACATATAGAGTACTGAACTTCCACGTTGACAACCATCATAGCCAAGTTAACTATCTACTCCCACTAATACTCTAGTAGCGTACAAGTACTAACTTACTCTTAGCTAACTAGATGATGCCGGCCACCATTTGCGGTACACGCTAAACACCGGCACCGGCGTCCTCTGCCTCGCCTCGGACTTGCCAGAGGTGCGATAGGGCGCATTGCTCGCGCGCGTTGGCCCTTTCCATGCCGGCGTGGTCCGCCGAAGCTTCGGCTTCTAAGCGGGAAACCCACTTGACGAGCTGGTAGTAAAAATCAGCGTTGCGAACGCGTGCGTGCCCGATAGCCTCCGGGGTTATTTGTCAGGCGCCGGCCTCCACGTAGTCGGCCCAGTTTCGGGCGCTCTGCTCGCGACTCAGAGCGTCGGTGCGCTGCTGCTCCATGTCCCGCTGGCAGCGCAAATCGGCGATAAGCTGCTCCTTAGACAAGCAGTCGCGCTCCAACAAGTCCTCGATCTCCGCATTGCCATCTAAAGACCGAGATAATTCTTCCTCCCTCCGTCTGCCTTCCGGTGAAAAACCGAGCACTAGTTCTGGCGGTGACCGCCTCCGGCCTCGCCTATCGCGGACGGGTGGGGGCATGGCGGACGTGGCGAGAGCGAGGATAAGTGGCGAGCGACGACGGGCCGATGGGGGCTTATGAGGATAGGGCGAGTTGGGTCACGGTGCCACCATAGAAGGCCGGGAAACAATACTTATAGGCGGAAGGTAGCGCGATGGTCATTGGAATTCAATGCATGATTAAGCAGGCATGGCTTAGTGCGCCAGCTTGCCGTGGAAAACTAGAGAAACTGATATTCTGACTGTGCCATCCCGTCCCATCCGTGCTGGGTTGCACGCCGGCATGACGGTCAAACGAGTGCACTCGAATCATCTCCCTCCTTGTCAATAATGATTCCACGGATTTAAAAGGCCCGCAACAATTAAAGCACATCTTTTTTCGCATCAGTTAGGTGCCTTAATTACGGCCGGTTGCATGCAGGCACTCAAAATCGCTCGCATCCAGTACGCGGAGCAGCATGCAACGAGTCACAACCGAGGGCATTAGTTGATGAACTTTAGCTGGGAGATAAGGCATTTGCGAATGTTTTCGCTGGCAGTTTCTTTAGATTCGCATGGCATTTTCTTCAGAGCAGCTTGTCAGTTTCTTCAGAGATAGACATTTTTATTCAAAAAACTGCCACTTTGGATCTTGCGTCGCAACTAAACTGCCAGGAGCGCATTAGTTGGCTAGCTAGTGATCGATCAGTAACTTGTAAACACTGAGCGAACAGATATAAGGAATTGTTAATGCATCTTAATGATTCACAGATCATATACAAATATGTAGCTCCAAAAGCAAAGATCAACCATAACTAAAACCAACTAGTACAATTCCCATACATAAGATCAACATGTTAATGCATCTCAATGATTCACAGATCATATACAAATATGTAGCTCCAAAAGCAAAGATCTAGAAAAAACATATGTTCTTCCTACTAACATGGATGCTTCTCTTGGCCAACATTCAGTACAGACTGAAAGACAAATTTGTTTGTGAAGTCTACAATTCCTCTTGCAAACGTAAGTGGTTTCACCAATAGCTGGAACCATGAGAATGAACCAGACATGATGGAGGAACATCCACTGCAATATGATTTGGTCTTCTCTTGATCACACGGAGAGACTATTTTCGGAATACAAACTTTAACTTAGGCAAAATGATGCCCATTGTATAATCAGACCAAAGCAATGAAGCACCTAGTGTTGGCCAATAAATAGTATAGTACTACTTTTCTACAGTCCATGAAGTGACTATCCAAGCTTTCTGTGTCTATTTTCAAATGGCACTACATGCAGTGACTATATTGTTCTCTTGTGCAGTTCAACCAAAATTGCGGTCACTTTGTGTGTTTGCCAAATAGCAACGGGCAGACATCTCTGTCTGCACAAATATCAAGGAGCTAGTAAACATATACCCCACCTTGTATTTTCGGTTTAAACATGTCTCTTCCGCTTAGCATCTGTCATGTTTTGCACTGGACAATTTGATACAGTCATGTTTTGCCCTGGACAATTTCATACTGAATTGATTTGCTTGTTCAGAGCAGAAATATAGCATCTATTCTTCATCAGACCAAGGATATCCATGTTCGCAGTGATGGAAGAGGTGAAATTGATACAACCGAAATTGAGCATCAAATCATTGAATCCTGTCATGCAACTCCAATGTAGGTCCACCCTGCCAATAAATTCACATGCAAACCACTAGTATTACTATCTAATGATAGTACAAAAAGAGTAGCAAGATAGTAGCAAACCATGTACCTTCTTAATGAACAGCTCATAGTGCCACCAATTGGATATAAAGGTTTGGAAGAAAACATGCTCCTAATGTCGAACCAGTTGGACTTTTTGTGCAATTCCACTAAAATTGAGCATCCCTGTTTGCATAGATATTAAAAGTGTGATTACTATAAAAGTGGCACTAGTTGAAGCATAGACTCACGAATATAAGCATTCCTATTTCTTAAAGGGAAAAGGTAGAAAGACTGTTTCTAACCACCTGTTTGAAGGAATAAATAAGGCAATAGCGGCTGATGTCAGAAAGGCATATATAGTTCTTTTTGAAATAATGATCGATTCTTGACCTTTCCTCTTCTTTTAAGCATATTTTGTGCAGTTCAACTAAAATAAAATGTCATCACCGCCTTGACAATTCAGTGACATTGTACAAAAGGAAATGACTTAACATTACATCATGATGTTAGGTATGTAGTCGACAGGCATTAGAGACAAACTTGCAGACCTCCTCCGATAACATAATGAACATTAATTTTAACAAAGGTGTGACTAGCTTTACCAGGATAATTTGAGTGAACTCTACACCCTCTGTTCCTTAATATAAGACGTTTTCGCGGTTCAGTTTAAAGTACCCAAACGTCTAGTATTTAGAAAAACGGGTAGTAGTTTTCTTGAGCACATATCTGGGAAAGCTTTCCACACTTTATTTATGTCCATACGCTGATGTAACACCATTCGAAATTTCGAATACTACAAATATACACTAATCCAGTGGCTAGTGCAACAGTAGAGTAGTTATTTTATTACAAGGTACAGTACAATGGTTTTACTGAACAGATTTCAATAAACTCTGGCACTGGAAGATTTCTATAAGAACTAACAATACAAAATGTAAAGGTAACACGTTTCAACATTGGTATACTAGTTGTGCATGAGCATTAAACCAAATACAAAAGTCTGAAGGTAACTGGCATTATTAACTAATGATGGTATAAAAAAATTGCAAACCATGTACCTCCAAGGTAAATATCATTTCGAACTCGGGGGGGGGGAGCTTAAAAATTGCTATCCCAATCTTGATAATCGATCAAACATAAAAACTTGATCGAACTAATCAAGAGAATAGCCGGAGGAGGAGGTGCCCACTCTTGACCTTTCCTCTTGTCTTCATAATTTTTTGTGCAGTTTAACCAAAATAAAATGACATCAGCGCCTTGGAATTTTGGTGAAACTATACCAAAAAATTAACTTATCTCATGAAAGCGAGGTACGTAATCTATAAGCATTAACAGTGCAAAAATCTGAAGGTAGTAACAAGTTTCATCATTGGTATACTGGCTATGCAACAACATTAGAATGCCTTAGCTGAAAAATCTTTAATACATCCACAATCAACAGCTAACCCTGAAATAATCTAGTGACATTTAATGGCATTGCTTAAATTTATCGGTGGCATTAGACTGAGTGCGGCATTAGTTAAATGTGGCATCACTTTAGCAATAGCATTGCTTGACTTAACTGCTGGCGTTATACTAACAGCAAAAAAGTGACAATAAGAGCATGGGAGGCCCATTCGGACAGTGGGCGCACCAGTACGATGTACCTCCACGGACGCATAGAGTGGTGAGGGAGGTATGGTTTCCCAGAGCAACGAATATCCAGGCAGCATATGTGGATTATGTCCCATTTTTGTTATGTTTAGCCACCTTTTTCCTATGTGAGGACAACAAACTGATCGACCTGGTCATTCTCTATTGCGTTGTCATGCCTTTCTACCATTCTTCAACCAAGAGACACAAGACTCGTTCCTTAGCTACTAATTTTCCCCTTTTTCAACCTAGATGCGGGTTCGATGCCTAATCTCTTGGACAGTACAGTCTCCCTTCCTTTCCTTATTCAACCCAGACATGGATTAGTCTGCATGAAGTATGGTTTCCTTTAATAGTGCAAATAAAGGTTTTCGTCTGCGTGACCAGCAAAGCAGAGGATAGCAAATTGGGAAGATGGTGGTGTGGAAAAAGATCCACATGTAGCGACATGGAAGATGGGGCAATAGAACAAGGGTATGGTTTGAAAAGAGGTAGCATACCCGAGGGTCGGCGAGAAGTGGCTTCACTCGTGGTCGTCGTCCTCCGCACACACTACGACAATGAGCTTGGGGACGGAGGCCATCCCGCGCGGCCACTAGGTCTGAGAGGACGGCCTTGTCGTTAGTGCATGAACTCGCTCACCGACGACGAGTGCGTCAACGCTGCACATCCTTTTCTTCCCCGGCGGATCTGTGACCACCGATGAGGAGGGAGAGAGAGGCCGTCTTTTTAGATCTAGAGAGAGGGTGATAGTGTGAGAAGCAAGTGGGCAGCCCTTAGCAAGAATGCTCTAAAGCTCCAGCCCATATATCTTTTTCATACTACTAGTACTAGAGGTGGAGTAGTGGTAGAGTAGTTTATATTTTTCTCTGCAAACAGTATCAGTTAGTCATGCCTCAAAACTGAATGGCACACCATTAAAAAAATAAAGTCAAGAAATAATACGGCACTTCGGGCCAACGCGGCCAGATCGCATTTTGCACGAGAAATTACACACCATGTTTTGTTGACATGTGGTCCCGTTCCAACATGTCAGTGAGATGACGGCGAGTCCTTCTGTAGAATTTCTGAAAGGACGTGTAGGCCGGGGCGCCTCTTCATGTACCGTGGCAAACTGGCAACCGTCCACCGATTCTTCGCCTTTCCCTCTTGATTTGGAACTGTTGTCGCACGCTCTTCCTCCCTCCTCCATTTGCCTTCACACTTCCTTCTGCCATTGTTCGATCGTCTTCTCCATGGAGGGAACAAGCCGGAAACGACCCCGTTATTCTTGCCCCAATCTGAAAGATGACATGGTGGGGGAACTCATCGATCGGTGCGACGTCATCACCTCGGCTAGCATGGCAGGTTCGTTCAAGAACATTCTCGACTCAACTAATAACATCATTACAAGGAACCCAAGGGTCCAGGAGTGGTTTGATCTCCCTTATCTTCTTCGCTATAAGCCTATTCGCATGGGCGCGGAAGACGGAGGCCTCGCCTTGTGCAAGTTGATGCCGCTTGATAACGATACGTGTGATGTCAAGATGCCATCGCTTCAAGGTAAGGCCTGGGCTGGCGCAAATGGAGATTGGGTTGTTTATATTGGGTACAATTGCGAGTGGGAACTTGTGAATGTGTACACTTGCCAGCGGATTTGTAATGCCCTCGATGCGGCTATATCTCCCACGTGTCGAAGCACGACTTAGAGGCATAACTGCATTGAAAGCAATGTCGCAAGTGAGGTAATCTTCACACAACCCATGTAATACATAAGGGAAAAGATACATAGTTGGCTTACAATCGCCACTTCACACAATTACATGAACAAAGCATTACAACATCCAAATACAATCAAGGTCCGACTACGGAACCAAAACAAAAGAAGAACCCCAAATGCGACAAGGTCCCTGATGACCCCAACTGGGCTCCACTACTGATCAACTGGAACGAAACAACATAAAGGACACGATCTTCATCGAGCTCCTCCTTGAGCTTGGTTGTGTCACCTGCTCGGTAACATCGGCACCTGCAAACTGGTTTTGGAAGTATCTGTGAGTCACGGGGACTCAGCAATCTCACACCCTCGCGATCAAGACTATTTAAGCTTATGGGAAAGGTAAAGGTATGAGGTGGAGCTGCAGCAAGCGACTAGCATATATGGTGGCTAACATACGCAAATGAGAGCGAGAAGAGAAGGCAAAGCACGATCGAAAAACTATGATCAAGAAGTGATCCTAGAACAACCTACATCAAGCATAACTCCAACACCGTGTTCACTTCCCGGACTCCGCCGAGAAGAGACCATCACGGTTACACACGCGGTTGATGTATTTTAATTAAGGTCAACTTCAGGTTTTCTACAACCGTACATTAACAAATTCCCATCTGCCCATAACCGCGGGCACGGCTTTCGAAAGTTCAAATCCCTGCAGGGGTGTCCCAACTTAGCCCATCACAAGCTCTCACGGTCAACGAAGGATATTACTTCTAGCGGGAAGACCCAATCAGACTCGGAATCCCGGTTACAAGACATTTCGACAATGGTAAAACAAGACCAGCAAAGCCACCCAGATGTGCCGACAAATCCCGATAGGAGCTGCACATATCTCGTTCTCAGGGCACACCGGATGAGCAAGACGTCGGGTGGGCCAGCCTAGAGTTTCCCCTGGTAGCTCCGGACATCACTCAGTTGGACCAACACTTAGAGAAGCACTGGCCCGGGGGGGTTTAAATAAAGATGACCCTTGAGTCTGCCGAACCCAAGGGAAAAAAGGCTAGGTGGCGAATGGTAAAACCAATGTTGGGCATTGCTGGAGGAGTTTTATTCAAGGCGAACTGTCAAGGGGTTCCCATTATAACCTAACCGCGTAAGGAACGCAAAATCCGGGAACATAACACCGATATGACGAAAACTAGGGTGGCAAGAGTGGAACGAAACACCAGGCATAAGGCCGAGCCTTCCACCCTTTACCAAGTATATAGATGCATTAAATAAATAAGAGATATTGTGATATCCCAACAAAATAACCATGTCCCAAACATGGAACAAGCTTCAATCTTCACCTGCAACTAACAACGCTATAAGAGGGGGCTGAGCAAAGCGATAACATAGCCAAACAACGGTTGCTAGGACAAGGTGGGTTAGAGGCTTGGTTCAACAATATAGGAGGCATGATAAGCAAGTGGTAGGTATCGCATCATAGGCATAGCAAAAGAGAGAGCAACTAGCAAGCAAAGATAGAAGTGATTTCGAGGGTATGGTCATCTTGCCTGAAATCCCGCAAGGAAGAAGAATGAGTCCATGAAGAAGACAAACGGATGTAGTCGAACGGGTCCTCACAAACGCGACGTTATCGGAACCAACCCGAAGAAGCAACACCGGAAAGAATCACACAACATAGTAAACAACCAACACATGAACATGGTATGATATGCGGGATGCAGTATGCGATTCATATGCATGATTTGGAAAGGAATGCTTGAAACTGGCCTCAACTTGGAAATACAAGAGTGTCCCTGGAAAGGTGAGGTGATTCCGGTTGAAATCGATATAAAGATCACCAGAATCGGATGCACGGTTTGGAAATGGCAAGCAAAACAAATATGGCACCGGTCTGCGATTAACAGCAAGTGACCATCTAAATGCATCAAGATAAATATGCTACAGCACTCAAACATGGCAACACAATACATGGCAGGGATCCACTCATGATGCTTGACAAAAGATGAACACTGAGCTATGGCTAAATCACTCATTAACGGGTTCAAACAAGCATGGCAAAAGAGCAAATGATAGCAGGTTTCAGACAGTGAAATTAACACAAGTCTGGAATTTATTATCAGGAAGCATACTTTAGAGCATGAAAACTACATGCTACAGGAACTTAACATGGCAAATCAAGGCATGGCATGAAGCTACTCAAAGCACTTAACAAAAGTCCCTTAGTGGCCTTGAGCCAAGAGGGATCAGAAAATACAATTGCAAGCATGTGAACATGGCAAAAACATAAACAGATCTCAGACTCAGTGAAAAACTGGAGCATGCAAAACAGTTAACGAGTAGGCATGTTTACGAGCTCGATGCACTCACTACAGAGCATGTCATGACACACTAAGCATACACACATGAAGAAGATATGGCATAGGAGCTAGACATGGCAAGAACAACAACATAGCATGCACGGATCAATAGCAACATCCTCGGCAAAATCGCTAACAAGTCAACAATCTGCCAGGATTCACGAAATAGCAAAAGTAGAGCTCGATTGACTCAAGCTAGGGTGCTCTATAAATGCAAACAAAGACATGGATGGATAGAGCACCACAATTTTAACAAAACATCCTTATTGGTCATCCTCGAAAGAGGCACGGATCACTAGGCATAACGACAAAATCAGGACAAGGACTTAGTAAAATTCCAAGTCCCTGAAATCAGCATTACCGATTACGCTACTTTGCAAGCTTGTGCTAGTCACCGAAAATATCACAAAAATACATGGCAAGCACCACTGTAAAGATGGCATGGCATATAACAAAACACATGTAGAGCTCAGGATCATATCATGCACACATTAATCATGGAAAAAATGACAAAATGCCATTTGCTGAAACAGATCTAACAAATTCACCACATAGCCCTCTTCCAACAGCATTTCGGGCATCAAGATGAGCTTAAATGAAAATGATGCAATGAGGTGAAATGATGTACTCGTCGAGACGAACATTTTGATATGCTACACGCCCGAAACGGAGCCATGAGTGCAAAGTTATGGCATGATGAATATTGCAAAATAACTAGGGTTCCAGGGATAAAGGTCAACCGCGAGAAGTTTCAGATACAGATCCACTGTAGCAGCTTGAGGTCGCCGGAGTCAATGGCCGTGGAGGAGGTGGTCGCTGCGGGCGGAGAAGGGCGCGACGGCGGGCGCGGATGCCGGGGTGTCGGCGGTGCTCGCCGGCGCCGGAGAAGTGCGGCGGCGCGGCGGGCTCCCGGCGAGAGGCACGGCGATGGCGACGCGGCGGCGCTGGAGAGGCGACGAGCGAGCGGGGTGGTGCCGGCGGGGTCGGGCGACGAGGTCACCGGCGTCGAGGTGCGGTGGCGGTGGCTCGCCGGGGCGGCCACCCGGCGATAGCGAGGCGTGGCACAGTGGCTCGGGCAGAGCCAGGCGCGCGAGTGCGGCGGCTCCTGGCCCGGGCGGGCGTGCCTCGGGCCCCGCAGGCCGCGGCGGCGCGGGAGGAGAGAGAGTGGAGCGGCGCGCTCAGATGGCGGGCGCTAGTTGGTTCGGGCGGGGGAGGAGGTGACGTGGCGGCGTCTGATTTGCCGGAGTGAGGTGGCTGCAGGGCGGCGGACATGTCCGGTGCGGGAGGAAGAAACGTCCGGCGGCGCGAGGAGGACGAAGCTTAGGGTTAGACTGCGCGAAAAATCGGGGAGAGCCACATATTTATAGGTAGAGGGAGCTAGGAGAGTCCAAATGAGGTGCGGTTTGCGGCCACGCGATCATGATTGAACGACCGAGATGATAGGAGGGGTTTAGGTGGGTTTTGGGCCACTTTGGAAGGGTGTTGGGCTGCAACACACACGAGGCCTTTTCGGTCCCTTGGTTAACCGTTGGAGTATCAAACGAAGTCCAAATGGCACGAAACTTGACAGGCGGTCTACCGGTAGTGAACCAATGCCGCATGGAAAGTCTCGGTCCAATCCGGAAATGTTAAACACCCGCACACGAAAAAGGTAAAAGGAGACGCCGGATGACATAAGAGCACCGGATTGCAAAACGGACAACGGGGAAAATGCTCGGATGAATGAGAAGAACATGTATGCAAATGAAATGCACATGATGACATGATATGCAATGCATGACACGCAAGCAATGACAAGGCAACAATAGCGAATAACTGGAGGACACCTGGCACATCGGTCTCAGGGCGTCACAAGATTCCACTTCCAAAAATCTCAGAGTGCCCTGAGGTTGACCACACAGATGATCTACGTACGTTCAAATACAATCATGGTGACTGTCGTCTACGGAAGATAGTAATTTGTTGAGTTCCCAAACACTCATGGAATTACAAGAACTATCAAGTTGTTGTTATCTTCAACAAGGTTGTTGCCTTCCTTACTGATTCCACGGTTCATCCATGGATATTGCTCAAAAATCAGTTTCTGTACACGGATGAGTACTGTGATGCAATTGAATACGAGGATCTTGTGTTTGTTGCCACCACTCATGGCACTGTTTTTGCATGGGTTCCTCGTAGTTTCGATATGTTTTCCTTCCACCATAATTATAATTATTTCATCCACATGAATGTGGGTTAGCAAGTTTCCCTTTGCTAATTAACCTTCTTCTTGTGTTTCCCAAGTCCTGTGAACATTCCACCACCTATAGTTGGAAAAAAATTAACCAATGGGGAGATGACGATGGTGATGATCACGAGCATGAGGATGAGCAAAACTTATATACTCAGTGGCGCCTGGCAACTAATTCCAATGGATCACCTCTTCTTGTCTGTATACAGTGCACTATGATTATTACTACTGAGGTAGAAGGTGTTCTCTCCCATGGCCGCCCTCTCCGGACCTATTCCAACGCCCGTTGCAGGGTATTCGGGATGGATACTAGTGTGCTAGCGCCAACACCTTCTCCCTGGTACAGTATTGATAGTCTTAGAGAAAACTCGCTCTTCCTTGGACAAAACTATCCAATGATGGTGAAAGGCGATCCAGCTGCTGATGACACAATGTTACTACCATTTATGAGAAGCAACTATATCTATACCTGGACATTGCGGTGGTTCCCTACCCTGGTCCTGATATATGCCGCTTCAGCCTGGATGATCAGTCCTGCATTGCTCTCGATATTGACAATAGCTGGCCCTTCCCAGAGCACCTATGCTTCAAAGCAAGCGTTTCCAATGTCGAGGATTGGTTGAGTTGAAGTTCATTTCATTGCTTGTTATTTGTTGTGTGATGAAAACTTCAGTATTTACTAGAATGTTTTGTTGGAAATAATCTATAATCCAACATGTATCATCGTTGTCGTTGTGTGTTGATGACTTGTTGTATGTAATGAATGGTACATTTGCAAATGCGTTTCATAGAGTCAATTTATGTATGGTTTTTGAGTCACTTCTTGGAGTGTGAGTACCGTAGTAGTATAGCCAGCATCCGGTTAGTATATGAAGTTGCCACATCACATAGAGCCAACCTAATATTGGAGAACCAGATCTGAGATGCCACGTGTACCAGATGAATGACTCGAAGTTCGACCACCGTGATGCTAGGTGCGAGCCGAGGAACACTGTTGGAGAGACCTCCCTCATAATTTTCCTACATTGGTCGTTTGATTCATAGGATAGAATGCTATAAGATTTTTTTTCCCTGTGTAATCATATTTTTATTGGTAATCTAGCATCCATTCCAACTTTTGTTTCACTTCCTTTGATCCTACAAAGAGAGTACTTGCTCTAAATGATGTGCCGCTGCAAGAGCCGCCTATATTAATTAACCATGGTCTAAAAAGGTGGACCAGCTTTGGCTATAGTAGTACTGTACTACGTTAGTAGGTGACCTTGCACTTGGCTCTTCTCCTCTTCCGGAAGTCGAACAATAATGATGGTACTACTTCTGGTAATCTGACACCAAATGAACTGCTGCATGTCCACCGCTTGTAAGCAAAAGTTTCTCCTCGTGCTGCGAGCCACCACGCATGCATTGGCGAGGGAGAAGGCATAGTAAGCAAGCTTCTCGTCATTCTGCGAGTTGACGGGACACATCAAAGTTACATATTTATTAGTACTCTCTTCAAAAAGGGCCGACCATGTCCATGGCTACCATCTCGTGCTCTGTCATTGAGTGCATGCACTATTCACGTGCCATCGAGGAGAAAAAATATTGCGTAGTACTAGGTCCCATCGAAGTGCACGACTCACTTACGCACTACATATCTCCATTTTCTTGCATGACACGCCACCTTGATGCTAGATGTCCCGCGTGTCATGGAGGCATATAGTATAATTTTGTAAATTGGAGGCATATAGATTCCCGCGTGCCAGCAACAGGATGAACAAAGCTCATGTCTTAAACGAAAGAGTGGAAGAACAGAGATTCCTAACGACCAAAAAGGAGCTACAAACCTCGGGGTGGAGCGTCTGCACTCATAATATTTTATATTATTTAGCGATATAAAATCAACGAAATCTTGCCATGGTCCTATACCATTCTATAGTACTATGAGAATAACTTTCAACGTAAGCCATTGATTCACTCTATCCAATGGTCATAGTTGGAAAATCCAAACAAAACCAAGCATTGGATCAACTCTTTTTCCAAGATCAACTCTTTTAGCACTTAGATTGTTGCCGCCTACCCACCTAGCCCACCTATATATCCGCTCATGCGTGATGACCACAGGAGCTATCCACTCAGATTGTATGTTAAAAAAATAAAGGTCGACATGTGGTCCCGTTCCAACATGTCAGTGAGATGACGGCGAGTCCTTTTGTACAATTTCCGAAAGGACGTGTAGGCCGGGGCACCTTTTCGAGTGTAAAGAAGTAGACGTGTCTAGCCTCTATTCTATCAACAAGTGCACTAGTCTCATCTCTAGCATCTATGCTAGCTAAAAGTTCTAGAACATCTACTAAATTGTGCTCTATCAATATATCGTTGTACTCTTTTTCCCAATACCAAAACTTGCATCCATTCTACACAATAAAATTTTAAGTTAGCACAACTAGTCTAATCCGAGAGCACAACCGAAGATTTGGTCGAGTTCTTCCTCCTTTTGCCGACACGTGGGACATCCAGCATCCAGGTCGTGTCATGCAAGAAAATAGAGTGGTAGTTGAAGCCACATGATGTGCATCTTGGGTTAAACTGTAAATAGAATCTTACTGCTCTTGAGTAACTCCAAAAGAGGCCACCAAAGATCTTTATTGGATTTTTTTCATCACCAGCACGTCGAGGTGAAAGATGTGCAGGTTCAGTGGGTCCTCTTGTGTTTTCACTGACATCTGGACAGCATATGAGAAAACAGACGATGGGCTCCACGCGTCTGCTGGCTGGCTGAGAAGAGAGATAGAGGAGGGTTGAGCACGGACTCCAGGAAATTTGTTCTACGTAACCAGCACCTCGATATAGTGGGGTGGCATGGGCCATAACTAGCATTCATGTCTAGCAGTACGGCACACGCCACCCACACGAGTCCCATCCGACACCAATTTTCTTGGAGTCCATGCTACAGCCATCTCTTCTCCCTCCTGTTTTCTCAGCCATCGCACGGTGGGTGGGGTGGGGGTTTGCCGATAGTCGGTTTGCTCAACTGCGGTCCCACTTGTAAGTGAAAATGCAACACAACACACATTCCCCCTTGAGCGGCGTGCCGGACCAACCGTGTGGGGGTGTGACGCGAACATGACAGACTTTTCCTTTTGAACTTGTAACTTGTAAAATTTGGTTCTGCTCCGTGGCGCGACCGATAGATAGAAATAACAACTTTCCCTAGAGTAATGAGATGTTTGGTTCTGGCGCGGTTCATGCATGGAGTACGTAGGAAAATTATGAATTTGATGCGAAAGGTAAGATAATTACTAGTAGTACCATATACTACTACATGGATTTGACGGAAAGATAAAGATACATACGGATCCATCAACGACATCCTCACGCCCTAGTGCACCGGGTTACCAACCGACGTGTGAGGAGCAGCGGTGTTGGCGGCAAGATCAACGTGCTTCTGAACAATGCCATCCAAGGTTGCCCTGCGGTCCAAGAAGGCCAGCGTCCTATCGTCCTCCTCTTGCATGTAGTAGTCCTTGTGGATGATTTGCACGTAGACGTGGGTGATTATGTCGATGGTGTATTTCTGCGCCAGGCGCCGCACGGCAAGCACGACCTCGAGGTGGACATTCTCCGATGCGACGGCGGGCAGTCGTAGGGCCATTAGTGCATCGAAGAGGTTGTCACCATAGAGGCCGTTGAGGGTGGCAGGCATCGCAGTGCCTGGGCGCGTGGGCTGGAGGCGTACGTCAAGGTCGTCCGCGAGCTTCTTGACGACGGTGAACTTGTCGAGGAAGTCGACGAGGACCTCGTCGAACAAGGAGATGAAGCTGTCGTCCAAGCGGCCCCTCGCCATGGCGACCTCAAGCACTACCTGGAGACATTCCTTGGTGCCGGGCCGCAGGCCGGCGTCGTGGACCATCTAGCACAGCCGGCTGATGCTCGCGCTCACCGCCTCCATGGGTCTAGCTTCTAGTCAACGGATCTTGCGATTGGAGTGATCACTCTTGCCCTTGGGTGCGTAGGTGCGTAGGATTTCATAGATTGGACTGGCGGGAGCCTTTATATGAGAAGTGCAGACTGCGTTGAATTCACATGCGTGTTGGCCATCTACTCCTCGCCCCTCTACTGCACCTGCCTTTGGCTGTATGACAGGTTAGCCAGCCACCCGTTGGGCCCACGTGTCATACAACCAAAGGCAGGTGCAATAAGTCAATGAAGATGCGTCCCCCTCCGTGCCCGTGCATGCTTTCAATGACTTGAGACTACCAAACATCACATGAAGTGGTTAGTTCATTGCATGTAATCCTATTAAGTAGCAAAAAGACATTAAGTTATCTCGCCGATAGGAAAAAAACAATACACCATGTATTTATTTACAGAGGGAGTAGTACATTTTTTGTGACATGCATTACTAGATATTGCTAGTCAAATACTAAATCCAGATGGACGTGGTAGTACTACTAAATCCAGACGGTGGTGCTAGTACTAGTAGTAGTAGTAGTACCAATGTAGTAGCACTGTACTACCTGTTGGTCAAATTATTATGTGCTGCTCCTCACAGTGAAGTGACAGGACCCTACGCCGGAGATGACACCTGAGTATAGGCGCCGTGTTCGGCATACCATAGTCAGCCTCACCGTCTGCAGTCACTACCATCATGGCTGTAGACCTAGCCTACTTACAACTAGGCGTGTTCGACATAATTTCCCGTGCGTAGATGCCCGTGCATTGCACGGAACACCAAGATTGGCGGGTGGACGGCGCCGGGAGCGGCCATTGTGCCAGATTTTTCCATGGCCTTCTGGATGTAGTGGGGAGGAGATAAGGCTGATTGTGAGATACAAGGAGTTGTTTGTAAATAGGGAACATGTGTGGGCATCTTTTTGCAAAACTGGAGAAGTTTGGTTTGTATGCGTCAGATCTAGATCTGACGGCTATTGGTGAAAGATGGCAGGCACAACATCATCACCAACTCAGGACCTGTTTGATTCGCAGGATTTTGAAAACACAGGAATAGGACACAGCAATATTACAAGTTTCAAACTGATATTACAATTGTTAGGAGTAATGTTGCACCTACGAAGAGGGAATTACTAGGAAGTTTACGTAAGAACTTTCGTTACTTTAGGTGGATGCAGCATTATCCTACAAACTAAAATCCAATGCCCTGCCAGGTCACTAATGGGCAAATAAGTTTTCGAGTCTCTGGCCACTTGATGTTTCAAAAACAAATTCAGTTTCTGTGGAGACATTGTCATTTAGGCTTAGACGCTTGCGGTGATTAGCACGCCATTCATTGTTGCGCCAGAGAACGCCAAACCTCATTACCTTGAGCACACTTCCCTCCAGAACAAAGAACCTGGCCAATTTAATCTCAGATGTGCTGTCTCGATAGTCGATCAAATCAATTTCTGTAAGATGGAGATCAAGGCATTCGATGACATTGTTATAGTGCAGCACATTTATCACTTTCGGGGCTTTTTTTATCTGCAAAAGAAGAGAACATATTAGAGCAGCTGGCTATATAAGATTGACGTGTCATTAAGAGGTACCAATATCATTCGCTCATACGATAGGGTTGGCTGGCTAGTGATATTTTTTCACTCTCTCTCTCTCTCTCTCTCTTTCTCTTTCCTCTCATTTACCTAGGACCACGTGAAGAGCTTGGGAATTTGTTGCCTTCCACTATGTGGACGATGCCATATTTTGCAAAAGTATGCCACATAATACGCATCGATGTCAAATCAAAAGATTTTGGCACCGCTCTCGCGATGTGAGAGAGTTGGCACCGCTGTGCACACAAACCCACATGTATAGACAAATCAATCAAACCAACTACACCAGCCTCTCACTCTCCCAAACAAGTGTTTTTTATTGCCTCAGTCCTCTCTCTCTCCCACGCAAGTGTTTTTTCATTGCATGAGTTATTAATTTGGCACTGGAGAAAAGTAGGTGATCCTGATTGGGGCACCAGGTGAGCAATGGAGGGGCATCGATGCCAAATGCATCACAAGTGAATTTGGCACGTGTTTTTACCTACATAGTGGAGGGCCGTTATAGCCCACTTTTGTACTACCTCTTATTTAGTATAAAATTTTGACCATAGATTTACGTAAGAAAATGCCAATGCATGTCACTAAAAATTACACCATTTGAAATTATGTTCAAATACGAATCCAACGATATAGTTCTTAGTGACATGCATTAACATTTTATCAGTTAAATCTATGGTCAAATTTTGATACTACAAAATAGGAAGAGTAAACCAGGACGGAGGTAGTACTTGCTCTTAGGGTAACCATAGAGTTACTGGAGTAGTCTAAGTTACTTTCCACTATGACTAGCCTAGGCTACTATAGTAGTACAACAAAAAACGATGCAGGTGATCATGTGAGAAAAAATACTAAAAACATTTATTTTGTTGAAGTGCGTAGATGTAGTTTTGAACACTACACTTGTCATCGTTGTCGGCGTTCTGGGAATGGGGGTCCCCAGACTTGCCTGCCTGCGGCCTGCGACGTGGCTCAAAGGGGGACCGGCATGGCCCATCTTCACCAACACAAGACTCAAGACCCTCGCGAGGGGCCAAGCCTCGTGGGGCGGACGACGTGGAGCTTCCTCAGGCGCGGCCTCGTCAAGCTGGCTCACGAGGAGGCGGAGAAATCAAGGCGGGGTACCTCGCGAGGTGCCCGTGACGCAAGCCATGATGACTCAGGGCGCCAGGCGGGTGCCAGCCCGCGCAGCATCCTCCTTTCCTCTTTGGTGCAAAGGGAGCAAGCGCAGCCGCGGAGTACCGAGGCATCAGGAAAAGGTTGCCATTTCGGTGCAACGAGACCAAGACCAGGAGGACTACGAGACGGAGGTCACCGTGGAGCCCAAGACGGCGTCATCACCAGAGCTTTGTGCAGGCGAAGACTAGTTTTGTCAGGATAGCTGATACTTGCTGTCCCCCTTCAAATTAGCCCGCCATTGTTGGCTCCCTTCCCGCTCAATATTTGGGAAGAGGACTAGGGCCTCTATAAATAGGACCAGCTGCCCATAGAGCAACGGGTTGGAAAAAAGGAAGGGGAGGCTCGATAGAGAGGTTGGAAGCATAGAGAGAGAGAGAGAGAAAGGTGGCTGAACTCCTCCCAGCAGTTCATTGCCCCAGCCAAGAGCAGACCCTCGCGAGGCTGTTCTTCCTTGTATTGTTCATCATCATCATCCCCAAGAGGCAATCCACCCACCACACACTGGAGTAGGGTATTACACCACAACGGTGGCCCGAACCAGTATAAACCTTGTGTCTCTTGCGCAGTTCTTTCAGTAGTTTAGGTCCTAGTGAGACGGAGAGGTAGAAGACGTAATCTTCGTGCGCACCCCAGAGTTCGAACCTTAAGGGTCTGCCGGAACCCGAAATCCGACATTTGGCGCACCAGGTAGGGGTGCGCCGGAATTCGTCTTCCACCGCTCCGTTCTCCTCCGACCATCACGCTCATGTCTGACGCTCGACGAGGCCGCGCGGAGCGCCGGGCCGCCCCCGAGCTCGTCCGCGCCGTAGGGGGCTCTCCTGCGCCATCCCATCGCGCTACACCAACACCCCCGGTCGTCGCGGCCCTCCTGGGCGGCTCGTAGGCGCCGCCCACAAGTCACCACGTCAAGCCATTCGTCCGCCGGGTCAGCGCCGCTTCCACGCGGCAAGGGGCTCCCCTGGATCGGGCGGCGCCCGAGACCGGCCTGACCTTCAGCTTGGAGGACCACCCCTCTAACTCGGCCTGCTCGGGCGCGCTCCCCATGTTGTGCACCCCCACCATCTGCCAGGTGGCCGTCACCAGAACCCTCGTTGACGGCGGCGCAGGCCTCAGCGTGCTCTCGGTCGAGGCCTTCAACCTCCTCCGCATACCCCTGGAACGGCTGCAACCCAGCCGGCCCTTCTCGGGTGTTGGGGGAAAGTCGTCCAGTTCCTTGGGGCAGATCCGGCTCCCAGTGACCTTCGGCACCTACGACAACTTCCGCACGGAGCTGGTTGACTTCGACATCGCCCCCATTGGCCTCCCCTACAACGCCATCCTCGGCTACCCAGCGCTGGCCCAATTCATGGCCGCGACGCACCCGGCGTACAACCTCATGAAGATGCCCGGGAGAAGCGGTGTCCTCACTGTGCACGGAGACACCGGGGACGCGCTGCGGGCGCTCAAGCTCGCCTTCAAGACGGCGGCGTCGGCACAGCCCGCCGACTTGGAGACCCCCGGGCCCAAGGGGGCTGCACCCGCCAAGAAGAAGCAGTTGTTCACCCAAGACAAGGCAGAAACCAAGCAGATACCCGTCGATGAGGACGGATCCACCGACGCCACTTTCACTATAGGCGCCCACCTCAAACCCAAGCAGGAGGAGGCCCTGGTCGGGTTCCTGCGCGCAAACAAGAAGGTATTCGCTTGGGAGCCGGACCAGTTGGAAGGGATCCCCAAGAGTGTAATCGAGCATCACCTCAACGTGTGCCCCAATGTGCGCCCTGTGAAGCAGAAGGCCAGGCGGCAGTCCACAGAAAAGCAGGCCTTCGTCGTCCAAGAGACCCGCAAATTAGAAGCCGCTGGGGTCATCCGCGAGGTTCGATACCCAGATTGGTTGGCCAACCCTGTCGTTGTGCCAAAGAAGGGAGGGAAGGAGCGTATGTGTGTCGACTTCACCAACCTCAACAAAGCATGCCCGCAAGATCCGTTCCCGCTCCCCACATCGACCAGATCATCGATTCCACTGCGGAATGCGACCTGTTATGCTTCCTGGATGCCTTCTCCGGGTATCACCAGATCAAGATGGCGGTAGAAGACGTCGAGAAGACAGCCTTCCTAACCCCATGTGGGGTATACTGCTACACGTGCATGCCATTCGGGCTGCGTAACGCAGGGGCGACCTTTCAGCGGCTGATGCACATCACCTTGGGCCCACAGCTCGGGAAGAATGTTGAAGCTTACGTCGATGACATTGTGGTAAAGTCTCGGGAGGCCGGGACCTTGATACAGGACTTGGAGGAAACCTTCGCGAGCCTCAACGCAGTGAACCTACGGCTCAACCCAGAGAAGTGTGTGTTCGGAGTCCCCTCGGGCAAGCTCTTGGGTATCCTCGTGTCCCACCGAGGCATCGAGGCTAACCCAGAGAAGGTCAAGGCGGTGGAAGACATGAGCCCGCCAAAGACCCTCAGAGAAATGCAGAAGCTCACGGGGCGCGTGACCGCGCTAGGGCGCTTCATCTCCAAGTTGGGAGAACGAGCCCTGCCCTTCTTCCAGCTAATGAAGAAAAAGGGGCCCTTCGAGTGGACTGAAGAGGCCGACAAGGCGTTCCAGGATCTCAAGAGATACCTGACCAGCCCACCGGTCATGGTGGCTCCGCGTCCTCAGGAGCCCCTGGTGCTTTACCTCGCCACCACTCCCTACTCCGCCAGCGCAGCCTTGGTGGCAGTCAGAGAGGAGCGCTGAATCAAAACCACGGCAGCAGCCCGAGACAAGGCAGAGCAGAGACAAGGAAGGCAAACAGAAACCGCCACCGCAGCTGAGGAGGATCAGCCGCCACAGAGGGGCGCACCAGAGGCGGAAGAGGCCCCTCTTCCAGATGGCCAGTCTCAGGAGGCCTCATTGCCTCAATAGGCGCCACGGTCTCCGGTAGGAGCCACCAGCACTGACGCACTCCGCCTCATTGAGAACCCAGTGTACTTCGTCAGCACAGTGCTGCAGGATGCAAGAGCAAGGTACCCCATGCCTCAGAAACTCCTCTTCGCTCTACTGGTGGCTTTGCGCAAGCTGCGGCACTATTTTCAGGGTCACCCCATCAAGGTCGTCTCGTCATACCCCCTGGAGAGAGTGCTCAGGAGCCCTAATTCAGCTGGAAGGGTCGCTGAGTGGAACATAGAACTACAAGCGTTTCAGCTCGAATTCAGCACGACCAGGGTCATCAAGGGAGCAGCGTTGGCGGATTTTGTGGCAGAGTGGACAGAGGCGCCAGGCCTCAAGGCCGATGAGGATCGGTCCCTATCCCCGGTAAGTGAGGCGCCAGAAGGCTGGGTCATGTACTTCGATGGGGCGTTCTCCAGGCATGGCGCTGGAGCTGGGGCGGTGCTTATATCGCCCACATAGGACAAGCTCTATTACGCCGTGCAACTCTGCTTCCAGCAAGGCGAAAAGGTCTCCAACAACATAGCGGAGTATGAAGGTTTAATAGTGGGCTTGAAGGCCGCGGCCGCCCTGGGAGTGAAATGCCTCACCATCAAGGGCGATTCGCAGCTCCTTGTCAATTTCTCCAACAAGGTGTACGAGCCGAAGGATGAGCACATGGAAGCCTATCTTGCGGAAGTCCGCAGGATGGAAAAGCAATTCTGGGGGTTGGGGTTACAGCATGTGCCCCGTGGCACCAATCAGGAGGCCGACGACATCGCCAAACGTGCGTCCAGACGGTTACCCCAGGAGCCTGGCGTTTTCGAGGAGCGGCTCTTCAAGCCCTCAGCTCTGCCGTCATTATCAAACACGGCTCACCCTGGGAGGAGCTCCCCCAACCACCTGCCTCGGGAGCTCCGACCTGTGGCCAGGCCTCAGGAGCGCGCCTGCTCCTGACGATGGAGCCCCAGGAGGGATGTTGGATCACGGAGCTCCGGAGCTACTTAACGCAAGGGACCTTGCCAGAGAAGGAGGAGGAAGCGGAGCGAGTGGCATGCCAGGCCACGGCATACTGCATCAAAGACGGAGAGCTCTACCGGAAGCAACCAAACGGTGTATCCCTGCGCTGCATCTCCAGGGAGCAAGGGAAGGAACTACTGGAAGATATACACGGCGGGGACTGCGGACATCATTCATCATCGCGGACCCTCGTCGGCAAGGCGTTCCGCAGTGGGTTTTATTGGCCCACCGCGCTCAACGACGCCGTGGAACTAGTGAAAGCTTGTGAAGCCTGCCAGTTCCATGCCAAGCAGATCCACCAGCCAGCAGGAGGCTTGCAGACTATCCCCCTTTCGTGGCCATTCGTAGTCTAGGGGCTGGACATCTTGGGCCCGTTTCCTCGGGCGCCAGGGGGCTACCGCTACCTCTATGTTGCCATGGACAAATTCACCAAGTGGGCTGAAGTAGAGGATGTCCGCACCATTCCCGCGGGTTCCGCGATCAAGTTCATCAAGGGCATCGTGAGCCGGTTCGGGGTGCCGAATCGCATCATCACGGACAACGGTTTCGCAGTTCACCAGTAACCTCTTCAAAACATACTGTGCTAGCCTTGGAACGCAAATATGCTACGCCTCAGTGGCGCACCCCAGAAGCAACGGCCAGGCCGAGCGAGCTAACGTGGAGGTCCTGAGGGGACTCAAGAACAGGACGTTCAAGAAGAAGCTGGAGGCCTGTGGCAGAGGTTGGTACGACGAGCTTCAGTTCGTGCTGTGGTCCATCCGCACCACCGCGACCAAACCGACTGGAGAGACCCCGTTCTTCCTGGTCTACGGAGCGGAAGCAGTCCTCCCTCACGAGGTCAGGCGTCGCTCCGCGCGGGTCCTGGCGTTCGACGAGGCGCAGTAGGAAGCCATGCGGGGGATGGACCTCGTGCTGGGGGAGGAACGTCGCCGAGAAGCCGCGCTGCGAGCGGCGAGGTACCAGCAAGCGCTGCGGCGATATCACTGCCGCAACATCCATCACAGGACTCTCAAGGTAGGAGACCTCGTGCTCAGGCGGGTTCTCTCCAGGGAGGGACTGCACAAGCTCTCTCCCATGTGGGAGGGCCCGTTCAAGGTTGTTCATGTTTCCAGGCCCGGCTCCGCGCGCTTGGAGACTCAGGAGGGAGTGCCGGTCCAGAATGCATGGAACATCCAGCACCTCCGGAGGTTATACCCTTGAAAAGGCCCAGAGCCTGTGAAGCAAGGTGAGTGCCTGTGAAGCTATCGCGCTTTGGAAAAGGCCCAGAGCCTGTGAAGCAAGGCGAGTTCCTGTGAAGCTATCGCGCTTTGGGAAAGGCCCAGAGCCTGTGAAGCAAGGCGAGTGCCTGTGAAGCTATCGCGTTTTGGAAAAGGCCCAGAGCCTGTGAAGAAGGCGAACGCCTGTGAAGATCATCCTCTTTGGAAAAGGCCCAGAGCCTGTGAAGAAGGCGAACGCCTGTGAAGATCATCCTTTTTGGAAAAGGCCCAGAGCCTATGAAGAAGGCGAATGCCTGTGAAGCTCGTTTCCCCTAAGAAGAAAGGCCCAGAGCCTGTGAAGAAGGCCAGCGCCTGTGAAGCTCGCCGCCCGTGACACTCTCACGTAATAATGAGTGGGGCTATACACGCCCCGGAGTCTCAAGAGTGCCGGCCTCAGGCCCTGGGGCTCCCTCCCACGCCCAGTGGCAGCACTTAGCTCCGCGCTGGTGAGAAGACGTCGAAGACTAGATTAGGTGCCGGACGCGGCTTTTGCATTTGCTTTCCGCAGTTGGCTTGTTTGTTCGCATTTGAAGTTTTATTGAAGTTGTTGCCATCTTTGGCTTGCGATTCTTCGGCTTTTCACTCTCCTGCCTCGATTTCTTTTGCGCAAGGCCTCGCGAGGGGGGGAGCATTTGAGCGCCCTCGCGAGCGTTCCTATCCTAGTCATTCAAAGAGTTCGCGACCTGGGCCCCTTACAGGAGCACCCCTCCAGTCAGTGCCCCACGGGCACCGCGACACAAACAAAGGGCCTGGGTCGGTCGCCCCCCTCATGGCCGGGGTCGGGAACTATCCACGCTCGGGCACATAGCTGGAAGGAACGGTAACAAAAGCAAAACGATGATTAACAGCGATAACCCAAACATGCCCCCGCGAGGCTCCGCACTATTGTCTTTGTTACGCAGGAAAAAGGGAAAAGGAAGAAAAAATCCGGCGCGGCTCGCCTCACACCGGCCCGCGGGGAAGGCCCGAGCTGCCTCCGGAGCTCAGGCGGACTCCCTCTCGCGCTTCACCAGGGCGCGGCGGCGCGCGGACACGTTGCCACCCCCCAAGCAGACACGACGGCGTGGAGGCTGACCGCGGCAACCGCTAGAAGAGTCGCCGCCTGAAGAAGAACCGGAGAAGCTTGAGGAACCCCGAACGCCGCCAGCCGCGCGAGCGCTGCTCCCTCCATCATCACCGGAGCTGGGTTCCCAACCGCGGTCGTCATCCTCGGGGCAACACCCTGCGCGGCGACCATCTTCCCCGAACACCCTGACGTAGAGGGTGGCGTCGCCGTCGAACTTGAAGTGTAGGGTGCACCGACGGCTCAGGCCACGCGCACGGGCAAACGTCTGCCAACCTCGGGCCAGGCACAGGCTGCCGGCCGCGGAGACCTCCAGGGAGACCCATGAGGCCCGGCTGCAGCAGCCGTCGGCCTGGAGCCAGAGGCCGCCCGGGGCGCCGGCCGGGAGCTCGCCAAGGAGGAAGCGAGGAAGCGGGAGCCGGGTGTTAGTCGGCTCCGCCGACCACACGACGAACTCTGGCAGCGCTTCAGCAGCACGAACGCGCGGCCTGGGGGGACGCGCAGCCGGAGCGCGCCCCCCGGCTGCAGCAATCCGCCCGTCGCCGTGCTGAAGATCGCCTCCACGGCCGCAGGGAGCCACCGTGGTGGCCACAGGATGCTTGCGATGGCGCCCTCGGCCGCGCTTGGGTGGGGGAGAGGCGGGCTCAACCCGGCAAGCCTTCCCCTTCTCGACGGCCGGGAACCTCCTTGACGGGGCCATGAAGAAAAAGGAGAGCAAGGGGGGATGGACTGGAAGGGCACGCGCAGTTCCGTACTTATAGCCGGCGAAGGCTAACCGCCGGCCTCCACGACCGCAGGTAATCATGACACGATTTGCATGCAGGGACTTGTCCAACCCGCGCGATCACCGAGGCATCGTGGGGAAGCGGAGACGCCCACGTTCAATCGACCGCCATGCGGCGCCCAAGGCCGCAGGCTATTAGGGCCCGCGGCGCTTCGCCCTTGCCCTTTCGCCTCTCAGCACGGCCAAGTCCGGACGCGCCTTGGGCCCGGGGGCTACTGTCGGCGTTCTGGGAACGGGGGTCCCCAGACTTGCCTGCCTGCGGCCTGCGGCGTGGCTCAAAGGGGGCCCGGCACGGCCCATCTTCACCAACACAAGACTCAAGACCCTCGCGAGGGGCCAAGCCTCGCAGGGCGGACGACGTGGAGCTTCCTCAGGCACGGCCTCGTCAGGCTGGCTCACGAGGAGGCGGAGAAATCAAGGCGGGGTACCTCGCGAGGTGCCCGTGACGCAAGCCATGACGACTTAGGGCGCCAGGCGGGTGCCAGCCCGCGCAGCGTCCTCCTTTCCTCTTTGGTGCAAAGGGAGCAAGCGCAGCCGCGGAGTACCGAGGCATCAGGCAAAGGTTGCCATTTCGGTGCAACGAGACCAAGACCAGGAGGACTACGAGATGGAGGTCACCGTGGAGCCCAAGACGGCGTCATCACGAGAGCTTTGTGTAGGCGAAGACTACTTTTGTCAGGATAGCTGATACTTGCTGTCCCCCTTCAAATTAGCCCGCCATTGTTGGCTCCCTTCCCGCTCAATATTTGGGAAGAGGACCAGGGCCTCTATAAATAGGACCAACCGCCCACAGAGCAACGGGTTGGAAAAAGGAAGGGGAGGCTCGATAGAGAGGTTGGAAGCATAGAGAGAGAGAGAGAGAGAGAAAGGTGGCTGAACTCCTCGCAGCAGTTCATTGCCCCAGCCAAGAGCATACCCTCGCGAGGTTGTTCTTCCTTGTATTGTTCATCATCATCAGCCCCAAGAGGCAATCCACCCACCACACACTGGAGTAGGGTATTACACCACAACGGTGGCCCGAACCAGTATAAACCTTGTGTCTCTTGCGCAGTTCTTTCAGTAGTTTAGGTCCTTGCGAGACGCAGAGGTAGAAGACGTAATCTTCGCGCGCACCCCAGAGTTCGAACCTTAAGGGTCTGCCGGAACCCGAAATCCGACAATCGTAATTTGGGAAAATTACCAAAAAAATTGAGCTATGTTGTGATTACTGTTTACTAATAGGAAAGAAGTTTCACCTCGATGAGTAGCTTCTCCGTGCATGGAAAGCATGTAAGGAATCCAACAACTTGATCCAGATTGGGGCCGATAGATTTTATTGCCAAGATCATCACTGTGCGCATAGACTGGGTCAAGCTTGTGGGAATCATTTTCTGGAAGACGGTCGTAAATACATCAAGAAGAAATTTAAAAATGTGAATTTCAAGAAGATGGAGAAGAAGATGAGTGTTGTACCTGAACGATTACGGATCCAATAAAGAGTTCAGCGAATTTAGCAGACGAGTGCACCAACGCTGTCAATTTCGGCATGTCAATGACCCTAATTTTTGTTGGACCTTGTAGATCCGATACAAGAAATCTCTCAAGGAAAGGCGCATTCTCAATGACCATAATGTGGAACAGGTGGAGTGATCTCTTCCCAATTGATGTCTTGTTGCGGGGCCAGCAAGACACATAAATCCATCGGAGATTCGTCGAGGCGATGTGGAGGCTAATGAACACGTGGATCTGCTCAAGACAAAGGTACTCAAGCGCAGTAGAGCTGCGGAGCAGGTGCTCCATAGCCTTCTTCGAGATGACAACGTCAAAGAGGTCAAGCTTCTTGAGTTGAGGGAGAAGAAGGGCGGGCGTAGCATTAATCTGGGAAGATAGCAGGAGCTGAAGCTGGCGTGGCACAGTGTTGGCGCGAGGCGGAGTGCGGACGGCGGCAGAGAGCGACATCGTCCAGCTTCAAAGCTGAGCTCCTCGACCTGATCTAGGGCGGGGGATAAGAACCACTCGTCGAACTTGGGTTGGACCTTGCAGTTGGTACTGAACATGCGGATGTCAAGGTGTCTGGCTGGCCCAGGGTGCGATGAAAGGATCTTGGAGACTGCGGCCATGCGTTTGCAATTCCCGTCGCAGAGGCAGCTGTCGACGGTGAGATTAAGGGGGATGCGGCGCCAGAGGGGGCGCCACCGCCGAGAGAGCAGGGCAGTCCGCACGGCAGATTTGGTGGGGAGGAGGCCGATGATGACGAGCAGCATGTCGTCGGGGAGGCTGCTGATGAAGTCCAGGCTCGCCGGATGCGGTTTTGGCTCGAGCCGCCTCCGTTTGTTGGCTGCCTCTCCGTCCATCTCAACCGGCGGCGACGCCGGTGTACACGTGTGCTGGTGTGTGTTGTGTGCTGGGTGTGTGCGAGTGCGTCCTTCTATGCATGCCGCTGTGCAGTGGTGAATTGTGTGCGAGTGCATCCTCCACGTGGAAGAAGTGTGTCCTCAATGCACCCTCATTTTACTAGTGTGTGGGGTGCTACCCCGAGTGGTTTCAACTTTGTTTACTTCACTGCGTGTTAGATGGGACTCTAGTTTACTTATTTTCACCCACTGCCACATGGGCTAGCACACGAAGATACAGAACACGAGCTGACAAGGCAGCATGTGGATTGGTTGACCGGTTAACTAAACAATATACGGAGCTATACGCTGGCACAGTGAGCGTATAATCCGTCAGTATAGAGTGTTCGTGTGAGAGGGGAGGCCCGTGAGAGATAGCAGAGAGAGAGAGAAAGAGCTACTCCCTCCGTTCGATAATGCAGTTCCAACATTTTTTTATAAGTCAAACTTTTGAAACTTTGAACAAGTTTAGAAAGAAATTACTTGTATCTACAATACCAAAGATAAATGATAGTATGAAGTAAGTACATGTTGTGATGAATCTAATGATCTTTCCAGATGTAAATGTTTTTCTCCACATATGTCTGGTCAAACTTTTCTGAGGTTTGACTTTTCAAAACATCCATATGCTTATGGACGTGAGAGAGTCCCTAACTAGAGAGAGAGTGAAATAGAAAGAGCGAGTGAAAAAAGTGTGTGCGTGTGTGAAAGAGACATGGACAACACTCGATAAAAGTCGAGAAAAAACATGTGTGTCTTATGCAAACATATCACACATGCATCATCGACAACGGAAGCAAGGTGAGGAGATAGTGTGTGGTTGTTTCCAACCAAGAGAGCAAGACCCCTAGCACGTGGCCAAGAGGGGTCTGACAAACAAGGGAGAGAGGTTGAGAGAGACGTACGGAGAAAATGCAGACATGGGGAGGAGAGAGTGTATGCTTGTCATAGAGAGATCCCCTAGAGATCGTGATGGGACTACATGGGTGGGAGATCGAGTGACAAGGTGTGTGCATGGTAGAAGATACCCCGAGAGATATCGAGATAGACGTATGGATGGAAGGAGACAATACGTGTGTTCCTGATGGCTAGTGAGAGATAATCATACTTGGGGGGGGGGAGTGCTTGCGCCTATGATGGAGTGAGGGATTATGGTACTTATTAGGGGGGGGTGTCACATAGAAAGAGAACAAGGGCGGAGAGTGTTGGATGGGTCTATATGTATAGCGCGAGCGAGACATGTGTATGTCTGAACCAGGGAGATATAAAGTTTGAGAGAGATTGAGGAGCCCCGATAAGGCTAAGTGGTGCGTCAGATAGCTGAGAGGGGAAAAGAGATATTCCATCCGCTCGGTAATGCAGTGCATGCAATTTTTTTAGAAGTCAAACTTTGGAAACATGATCAGGTCTACACAAGTGTTATTTATATCTTCAATACCAAAGATACATCATATGAAACTACATCTCATGGTGAATCTAATGGTATATGTTTGCCGTTCCAGATGTAATTGTTTTTCTCCACGTACATGGTCAAACTTTGTGATGTTTGACTTTTCAATAAATCAATATGCTATGGACCGAGGAGAGTGCCTAAGTCGAGAGGGATCAAGTGTGTGTGAAGGAGAATGAGTAAGTGTGCAAAAAGAGTATGTGTGTGAAAGAGAAAGTGACAACAAATGATAAATTAGAGAGAGTGTGTGTTTTTTCGTTTCTTAGGCGAACGTATCACGCATGCATCTCCAAGATAGAAAAGCGAGACGAGGAGATACACGAAGATAGCTAGTGTGTGATTGTTTGCAACGGAGAGAGACACCCCTATAGCACATGTCCAATAGAGGTCTGGCCAACAAGGAACAAAGGTCGAGAGGGACACATGGAGAACATGGACGCATGGGGAGCGCGAGAGGGTGTGTTTGTGATAGAGAGACCCCCTCGAGATCGTGAGGGGACTATATGGGTGGGAGATCGAGGGAGGTGCGTGCGCAATAGAAAGATGCCCCAAGAGAAATCGAGATAGACCATGCACATGTTTGTGATGGAGACTAAGATTAGCTAGTCATATACATATAGGGGGGACTGCGTGTGCCTACAATTGAGTGAGAGACCATCATACTTGGCTAGCTAGGCATGAGATTGTGTGTGTGTGTGTGCGTGTGAGATGGAGAGAGAACGAGGGAGAGAGATAGAGTTTTAGATGGGCCTATCAAGTGCGAGAGAGATATGCATGTGTATGTGTGATCCAGGTAGATGGAGAGTTTGAGAGAGGGGGGGAAGAGCTCCGAGATGACAGAGTGGTGCGTGAGAGAGTTACGGGCAACGAGCCAAGGAATTTGTGTGTGTACGATGAGTGCACCCAAGATATCTAGCTTGGACTAGAGAATCGTACATAGTGTGCGAGAGAGACCTATAGATGGAGTATATATGCATGCGAACTAGAAAGACCCCCCCCCCACGCACACACACAAAGAGAGAGAGATGGAGAGAAAGAGAGAGGACCAACAAGGTTTGTGTGTTGAATGCGTGCGATAGAATTGAAGATTGTCGGCGAGAGAGAGAGAGAGAGAGAGCAGGAGTCCGAGAGAGGGGGAGGTCGCATTTTATGCATCAAAGACTGATATAAACCATGTTTCGATATAAACTTGCATTCAAATATTTAAATTGGAGAACATGTTGTCTGGAATCCACACATGAACGGATATATGCATATATCAAACAAGTTCATTAATTTGACTTTCAACATGTTCATGGAGTACTATAATACTGTACAACATGCTATTCGATTGAGGTGTTCAATTTTGGATTTAGTTCACTATTTTGACCTGGTGACCGAGCTATTTCATTGAATCGAGATATTTCATTTTGGGTTTGATCCCCGTTTTTGAGTGGGTCAACTATTTGTCATATAGTAAATCTCTAGCAACGAGCATGTAAAAACACATTACTCCGGGGCATCATCTCTCCATCTAAAAAATAAGTGGCAAGCTAATATTTCTAAATTTGATTCGAATCGACTTGGTAAGGTAGACGTGGATGCTCATTCTCCCAAACGAACCATTAAATATCCTCTGCTCGGTGGAATTCGCCCGAGGAAATAAATGGGAGACGCAAAATTACCATCCTATGTGGGAGATGCATTAATTGGCCCATTGTGCATCGAGGGTAGGTTCGTAACTTCATCCAAGCGCTCCTTCTCCTAGGCTGAAATGACATGTGCCGAATAATTCATAAACCATGGTCAGAAAAACACGCTCTCCTCGCCCGAAATAGCTCGCACCCACTATTTCAAAACACGCTCTCCTCGCTCGAAATCGCTCGCGCCCACTATATTTCAAAACACGCTATCCTCGCTCGAAATCGCGCCCGCCCACTATTTGGGGAGAAGCAAAGTTACTCTACTATCCCCGACCCTCAGTACACATACCCAAGCCAAGAAGCCTAAAGGCAGGGGTAGAACTGTAACTCCCCCTCACATTTCAGACAAATGCGTTCGTAAAACATGGTTCCACTCCCCTCCCAATCCCCCCCATTCATACCTCGTGGGTGCCAAATCACCTTCTCCCCGGAAGCTCCCTTCTCCTGAGCCGCGAAACCTCAGCCCCTCCATGGCGCCCGCACCACACCAATTTCATAGCCGCCCTCCTCCCTAATGCCGGAGATGTTGTCCATTTGCCGTCGTGCACTAGGCCGTGTGCCTCTTACTCCGTGCTGCTGGAGCTGCCTCGACGACGGCCGCGTGAACCGTACCGGAGTCGATTCACCCCCGCCGTAGTTCACGGCGCCAGAGCGGCTCCAACTTTGGATCCGTCCAGAGTCCCGGCGCTACTTCCCCGTAGCCATCGACCGTCACGACATCGATGTTTCCCTGCCGCCGGTGGCCACCGCAACCGCGCTGGCCTCACCGACACGGCAGCTGGACCTACCTACTTCACCATGCCTCCAGATAGGTCGCACCCTCATCTCAAATCACTTTATTTAGGCGTTAGTTGTCTGAATTTTTATTCTGGGCCAATCGATTCCCAATGGGAAGCAGCACCCCTCAAGGCGGCGGAGCTCCTAGAATGCTGGTTGGCTGGTGTCTAACGTAAGGGTGCGGGGCCGGAAGTTCACCGCGGAAGCAGCGCTTAGATGGCTATCTTATAGTTGTGTGGGTTCAAGGTACTGCCGCCGCCGGATCTGGTTGATGGGGAGTCTTTGTGGATTGGCCCGGGGGTGGCACAACCACGGCAGTGCGGTGGGGCGGGGAGCGGGATTTTGGCCGGGGCCACAGACGGTAGAGGCAAGCTGCTCTGCCATTAGTCGCTGGCTCTTCGGGGAAGATTCCTAATAGTGTCAGCCGGGAGGCACAAGACGGCCATCAAGCCATCCGGCGTAGATCGGACAGTGCCAAAATAAAATAAAATCGTGTGACCCTAATTTAGTCTCAGTCAACAGAC